>NC_058148.1:2901000-3501000 GCF_011075055.1 Mangifera indica
TAAGTATAAAAGATAACTTCGACTAATCTACATGTGTTTGAAGCCCAAGCATCAAAAGTCAAAGCCAAAGGCAGAGGCAAGGCTAAGGCTAAGCCTAAAGCAAAGAAGCAACCTAATACTATTACTTCGCCTATAGGTAGTGTAAGGAAATGAAAGGTTGTCTATTTCTATTGTGACAAGGCAAGTCACTAGAGGAGACATTGCAAAGCTTTTATAGAGAACAAGAAGAAGAAGACAACTGTAACCTCTACTTTAGGTATATTTGTCATTGAGATAAATTATTCTTCTTGTTTATCCTAGGTTGTAGATATAAGATGTGGCTCTTATATTTGTTTTGATGTACAAGGACTATGATAGTGTAGATTGTTCACCAAATAAGAGGTTAACCTATATGGTGGAAATAGAGCATGAGTTGTTACATTAGTTGTAGGAATTTATTATCTTAGGTTACCCATTGGGCTAGTTTTAAAATTAAGAAATTGTTATTATATTCCTTTTGTTATTAGAAACTCAGTTTCTATGTCTATTTTAGACAAAGAAGGATATTTATTCTTTATTATTGGTGGCATTATAACCATAAGCTTAAATAACATTCTCTATAGAACAACTGAATTGTATAATGGTTTATATATTCTAAAATTAGATAATAAAATTTCCAATATACAAAATAATAAATGATGAAAATCAAACAATCTGACTACCACATAATTGTAGAAAACATATAACAAAATAACAAACGTATATCAAAATCTTTTGAACAATGAATTTTGCAATCATTTGACTTCTTACCATCTAATGAATGCGAATCATATCTATTGGATAAGACGGTCAAAGTACCTTTCACTAAATATAGTGAAAGGACGACTAAACTTTTAGGGATCATACACAATGATTTATGTGGACTCATGATAGTGCATAGTAGATATGGGGAAACCTAGTTCGTCATATTTACTAATGACCTTAGTAGATATGGATTGTGTCTTTGATAAAACATAAGTCTGAATGTTTTGATAAATTCAAATAAATTAAAAAATGAAGTAAAAAAGCAACTTGGGAAACAAATTAAAGTCTTCCAAAGTGATCAAGAAGGTAAATACCTAAGTGCTGAATTCAAATAATACTTTAAGAAATATAGGATAATATCTCAACTCATTCCTTCTGGTACTACACAACATAATGGTGTATTTGAATATTGAGGAATAAAATATTGATGGAAATGGTCATGCCTTAGAAACTGCTATTTATACACTGAACAATATCTTATCTAAATCTGTAAATAAAACTTCATATGAGTTGTGATTTGGGTAAAGACCCACTCTAGATTACTCGTGGATTTAGGGTTGTGAAGCTTATGTCTAGAAATTGACTTTGAATAAGCTAAGCGTTAAATCTAAAAAGTATATCTCAGTGGGATACCCAAAGGTTACAAAAGGATACTACTTTTACCATTCGGAAAAGCAAAACGTTTTTTTTGTTCACACCTATGTGTTCATTGAGAAAGAATTTATTCTTAAAAGAACTAGTGGGTGAAAGGTAAAACTCGATGAAGTTCTTAAACCATGAGATACCACAAATGTTAGATAGGATAATATGCCATCATAAATGGTTGATTATGATGGGGAAGTTCCTTCACTTTAGGTCTACACGAGTATGCCATAAGCTAGAAAGATTTGGTTTTCTTCTGACTCAACACAGTAATATACTAGTCATCAATGATGATGAACCTAAGAACTATGATGAGACTAGTTTAAGTCTATATTCTAATAAATGGTTAGATGTCATGAAATTTAAAATAGACTCTATATACCAAAACTAAGTATGGGCTCTAGTGGTGAAAAGGTAAAACCCGTAGGGTGTAAATGGGTTTTCAAAAAGAAAATTGGCATGGAAGGCTTTATGCATACCTATAAAGTACAATTATTTTTCCAAGGTTTCACTCAGAAATATGATATTAACTATAATGAAACTCTTTCACTAGTCACTATGTTTAAGTCTATCAAGATTATGCTTGTTACAACTATATAATATGACTATGAAATCTTTCAAATGGATATCAAAACTAGCTTCCTAAATAGCAACCTTGTAGAGGATGTCCATATGGTACAACCCGACCGTTTCATTCTTGTTAGATAGGCAGATAAGGTATACAAATTGGAAAAGTCTATTTATAGACTTAAGCAGGCTTAGAGAAAATGGAACATATGTTTTAATGAAGCTATTTATGAGTTCAAATTCATCAAAAACAAAGATGAACCATGTGTGTACAAGAAGTCAATAAGAGTTTGATTGTATTTCTAATATTGTATGTCGATGAAATTTTGATTATTAGAAATGACATACCAAACTTGCTATGGTATGTACCCTAGAGCCAATCGAATTTGATATTTGTGAATATAATTTTATATTAATCGTTAATAGAATGATTTATTATTATTCAATTCATATGCGGATTATTTATATATTTGTACGAATAACAAGCCCTCAAAATAGAAGAACTATAACAAGGAGATCAGACAACCGATCATGTGAACCTTATATACACATTAAATGGCATTTTAGAAACATATGTAATCCTAACATTGTAATGAATAATGGCATGTACAATGATGATAGGATTACCATAGTGTTAAACAACCTCATCAAAAGTGACAACAATTCTTATGTGTTAAAGTTGTTATAGACAATATGGTACAACATATAGGTACATGTTGTAGACTTATTCATCATACTGACCCAACCAAAAGATATTCATATAGATGGTTACTCCAATGTCTATGGAATAAATCCTCTAAATACTGTAGGTGTATGTGATATTTTGGCTTGAGGTCACTAAGTCATCTCGTGTAAGGATCAGTATGCTTTAACATTATCTAATATATCATTGTAATTGGGGTAACGTTGAAGATAGTAATTAATCATATTACGAGATACATGGAGGCTATGGTTGATCGATAAAGGATTCATCACTTCTGAACGCAGAAAAAAGATATCACATAAAAATATAAAATGACATCTATGACTACTTGACTTTGTGGCCATAATAGGATGACATTGTAGCTTAATTCGTGTTAGTCATTGATATGTATCAATTTATATCGATGAATCACTAAGATAGACACATTTTTTATGTCTCAGTCTTAAGAGATTGATTGACGAAAGAATTAAATTGCACGCAATTGTGATGTTGTAAAAGCTTAAAATATGTCCATTGACATTCTATCATTTAATTGGCCATGATGTTTTGCTTGAGGCCAATCTTAGTATATATTTGGATTTGCCTTGTATTCGAACACTATTAACTCGATAAAGAGCTTTTGGGTTATACGCATAAAAGAGTTGAATCAAACTTAAAGGAATGGATTGTTTGTTGACAATCCTAGTAATTAAGACTGAGAGATAAAGACTGCGAATGGATCAAGTTTGCCCAATAGGTTGAGAGAACTCAGTTTCATCATGCCTTGCCAAGTGCCAAAGCTTAAACTTGTCGGTTGACATACATATATGTGCTAGCCATGCAAGTGCTTAAACTTGTCAATTGATTCACATGTGTGCCAGCCATGTAAGTGCTTAAAACTGTCGGCTGACACACGTGTGCCCATCATGAAAGTGCTTGAACTTGTTAGTTGACACATATATATATATATATATGCCAATCATGCAAGTTCTTAGGAATGTTGATTGTGCATTTTAATGACAGTCGTGCATGTGTGTTGAAGATGACATGCACTTGAAATTCCAGCCATGCTTAAATACATGCACATATATAAAAAGACATGTTTTTCACATAATAAAAAATATAGACATATAAAAGTAGACATAGAACAAAACCCTAGCCACTAGTTTTGCATTCTCTCTCCTTCTGTCGTGAACTCCAATCAAAAGTCTTAGCAACCTCTTTACGTGGATTTTCTCTATTTACATTTATGCTCTTCATGGATACTAAGATGCCACCTCATGAGAGTTGGATAACATACTTTCTCCATCCTTGTGAAGGTTGAAGGAGCTATTAATGTAAGTATAAACCTAAAACACCCTATAAGTGTTTTTTATGTGCATGATTATATGTTTAAAATGAATAACCTAATTAGGGTTTTTCAAACTTGTTTGATTTTTAAATTTTAAATTTCACTGTGTTGCTGGTTATTAGAGCACTAAAACTCCTACCCCTAGTTTTGAGTATCCAGTTGATGTATCATCATGTGATTAAGTGATTTTAAATTAAAAATAAATTATCATTTAATCACATAATAATATATCATTTGGATACCTAATTGAATACTTAAAATAAAGTACATATGATATTACTCTAAATTAAATAATCTATACAATTATAAATGACCCCTGCTTCGTGAATGCTTAAAAAAGAAGAAAAAAAAACCTCAAATTTTCCTTTTTTTTTTGTTTTTATGGGTTCGAGGAATTGTGCTTTTAACCTTCCAATTGCTTGTTTTTCATCTTCCAAATTACTTATTTCAAATTAGAAGCGGGATTCAACTAGACTTTGTCTTTGCCTATGAAAGGACCATAACCACATAATTAGAATGCAGACTAAACATATAAATGTCAAAACATGATACCTCTCAATGGATTCATTTCAACTGATGAAAACCCCACCATTCGTCATCAACTACACCACATTTCAACCTCAACCTCAAATGTCAGGCAGATCCCCTTCCCCTTCTTCTTATTAGCTTAGGCTATGGTCTCGTCCTTAAGTTGAACATATCCTATCAAAGCCCTGGTTGTGAAACTCAAACGGTTCAACTCTGGATAAAGTTTTTCAAGCGTTTAATCCAACAATTGAACCCAGTACTAATGACTTTCAAAAAGTTTTGATGAACGTGACAATACTTACGTCTAATTCCAACCAGAAGAGACCTAACTTAACCCAGGTGCGAAAACACTCATCACCTAACGGTTTATATTTTTCAACATTTTTCATTTGATTTTATTTAGATATTCACAATAAGAGAAAATTATTCTAAAATTGAGAACTAAACATCATTTGTCAATAAATTTTCATCATATTTTAATGATCCAAATATGTCTCCAATAGATCTAGCCATTCAGTAATTATGGGAAACATATATCTTCGCACTTGTTTCCATTGAAAACAAGGACTTTAAAAAAAAATATATAGTGCATAATGTCTTATGAAAACAGATTGGTAATGAATATGGAAACAAATTTTAGAACACAAAATTCAATATTTTTTCCTCAAATCCCTCCCCCGATAGAAGTTGGAAAATATGCAAACAAAACAAATTCAAGGGGAAATGAGACATTCATCCTCTCAGTACAAAGGGGCCCCTATAATATTGTGAAGGAAAGAAAAAAGAAAAGCAAAATAAAAATAGTGAAAAACATCGGTTGTCCCTAATATATAGCTACTAGCTTCCCATATTATGAAAACACTCTGAATTTCTTCTAAATAATGGCTTTCGCTTACAGCCCGGGGAAAAATTTAGAAAAATCTCAGGCTTCCCCGTATATCCAGAGAAAGAATTACATCCCTGTGATTTTCATCTGTGAGATGCTTCCTCACCATTGATATTTTTTAGTGTCAAAAAAAGTCACTCAAGGAAGTATCATCGGATCTATTTTTCATCCGCAACGCTCTAGTCACACTTGATGTTTCTGTAAATCCTCCTAACAAACAAATTGGAACCAAGATAGCCAACAGCTCCTGCACATTAGAAGAGAGCAATCAAACAATGCAAAGCTAAAAAGACAGTATCACAGTGCCCCGTGCAGCAACCCAATGTCCAGATTGCAATAGGCTGCATACCAGCACCTTTTTCTAAAAAGATAAACAGCTTCATTTTCGGAACTTTTCAATTTCCTTGTAAATGAACTTTAATTCTCTTGATAGGATGCAGATACTGCAATCAGTTTAAGTTTAATCCTCATTCTCCCAAAACAGAGAACAAATATTGGAACAAAGCTAGGGCAAGAGAGGCAACATTTCCACCATGGCCACTAAATGGATGGCCTTCACATTTCATTCCTCTATTCAGAGATAACAATAGAAAATCTCATTATTATGCACTACATGGAATAATCAAAAAGACCTAAACTCGACTTAAAAGGAAAAACATAAGGGATTGTTCCTCTTGGTTTCCTTTAACAAATCAGAACATATTATACCAATTTTAAGGCCAAAATTTTCCAAAATAACTTTCAGACTCCAAAATCCTATCCTATCATTCAAAGCATGTCAAAGTTGTGACATATATGACCAAACCAGTCCTCAAGAAAGCTGACAATATCAAAAGTCTTGGTATGATTTCAAGCCAACTTGGATTTAAATATACTATTAATAAAAAAGAACCAATAAATAATCAGTATTCAATTCAAAAAGTCCAAACACAAGAATTTTCTAATGGAACACAACAGATCTGGAAAAAAGATATTATCAGAAAAGCAACAAAACTATTATAAAAATGACAAACTAAAGTAACAAACTCACCACAGAGGATTCCCAAGCCAAGGCAAAACATCAAAGTGTATCCAAAATAGAAGCTGGTCTGGAAGAAGCCTGACATCTTAGTCTTCACATAGTAGTAATATATTGAGTAAAGGTACACATAGACAGCTGTTGAGGCAGCAGAGAAGAATGATGTCCACTGCCAGTGATAATTCTCAGCATTTAATAGGAAATATGTTCCCACAATTGTCACACAAACAGTTACGATGATGAGAATCAGAAAAACCAACAGCATAAAGCCATAGACATAGTACACCTGTGAAGTTTAAAGGAAATAAATACTTTTGCTGAACATAGTATGAAATCTCAGAAAGAAAATTCTATAATTCCTACTAACATCAAGAAACAAAATATTATTTATGATTTGTGATCATTATAAAAAAAATGTGATTATTCACATATGAAATAAAGATAATAATTACTTAATCAAAATCATAAACAATCTGTCCCTATTTGTACAATTTATCATCATAAGTAATGAAAGTATTAAAACAGCATAGAGACTAGAGATCCCATTAAAATAAAATTATCTTTTGAGAGAGCATTTAAGGTAAGTAAATCTGATTTCCGATATGCAACCAAGTGCTACTGCATTCAAAGCAGTAAAATCCTACCACACTAATCTCTCCACTTATTTCCTTTCTTTGTGTAAACGGGGAGAGTCAAATAATTCCAATATCAGCATTGATGCTACATTTTTTATTCCATGAATCAACAGATTAGACATCAACACCCATGGGCCGTGACAACTTTCCTAAAGCAATCTTAATATTTTGTTAAGATATAGGCAATATATTTCTAATTTTATAAAACTTACAAGCTCCTTCATACCTTGAGAAGCCATAAATTAATATATGAAAAGGGGAAAAAAATGTTGAAGAAAGCTGAACAACATGAATTTCCAAGAAAATATCCTAAATTGCAATTCCCCATTTCAGTATCAAAGTACTGAAACACAATAAATTGCGATGTTATTGGAAATTTATGTCACATCTCAGTTATTTTTAAGAAGCCTTAAAAAATGGAGAGAAATTCACCTTGTAATTCCAGAAAGACGTGAAGACAAAATACATCTCAATAAATATGCTGCCAAAAGGTAACAGCCCCCCCATCATTGAGACCACAGAAGGGGTTAGATACCATTTCTTCTCAGGAATGGGACGAGGAATAGTCTTCACACGACATGGGTTGTTTGGAGCACCACTCCAATTTCTTCCAACAACCGTACCAAGAAGTGCCAGAGGGAAAGAAATGAAAGCCCAAATCACAAAGACAACAACCATTGTGCCAAAGGGAATAGCTGCTAAAGATCCATAGAATATAGCAATTGTGTTCAAAACAAATCCAATTCCAAAGCACATAAATGGAAAAAGGGAGGCTGTGAGGATCATTGACTTTATCCAATTTTTACCTGACAAAATAAAAAAAAATACCCAGTTATGAAACAAGACCAAAAGAAAGTAAATCAGGAAAAGTATCAATCACAGCATACCCCCATGACGTGAGTACATCCCTCCACTCACATAACCAGAAATGAATGATGTAAGAGCATAGCATACAATGAAAGTAGTGACAATTGCTCCTCTCCTGAAACACATAAATCGCATCCAAGGTTTTAATATGATAACAATGCAGAGGCAGAACAGATGCCCCACTGAGAAAATAACTACATGTGTAGCCAAAACACAAATTAAGAAAATGCTCCATCCATACAGTTGCAGGTTATGCTCAAAGAAAAGAATGTCACTCCATCAAATCCTATAAAAGGAGTAGATAAAAAGTGCACCACAAATGGTAAAATGTGATCAGGAAAGAGAAAGAAAGAACAACAAGAGCCACCCCCACACACACAACCACCCCCCCCCCAAAAAAAAAACCAAAAACCAAAATCAATAAAGACTATGAACAGGACTAGAACATGATCAATAAAAGGGATAGAGATTATGTATTACAAAAAGTAAAGCGCACCAAAATTGGTAAAATGTGATTAGGGGAGAGACCTCATGCATGATCAATAAAAAAAATAATGCATTTTGTCCTTCAAAATCATAATAAATTAACAACAAAGATATTACCAGTCCAGTACATCATAATAGTAAGTCCTCAACATACCCAATATACAACGTTCCCCCAATTGCCATTAGAATAACGAGGAGGACAAGCAATGCAAGCTGTGCACCTGTGCCAACAACAGCTGAAAGCACAACCAAATTGCGAGAAGACCTGAAAACATCCCCGTGAACAAGTTTCCAACCAGACTCTTCACTCACATCCCTTTCCTGTGTCCATTGGTTGAAAGAGTTGGCCATCAAAACTTAGAACAAATTATTTATTGCTTACAGGATGGAATTAATAGAAGCAGGGATCTGATAAAGATACAGTGTGCATATAACATTACCAAAGTCTCCAGATCATCATCTTCGCGAGCATACTTGGCATAGTCATTTCGAAGAGTTCGCATCAATATCATCGATACCAAACCAGTAAGGAAGATAACCATCATAAACGAATTGAAAATGGAGAACCAATGGATCTGGAGATGGCAATGTGCATTAGCAACTCATGAATAAACATAGAAACAGACTATATTACGAATCACCAACAACACAACAGTTTCAAATAAATTATTTCAGTAAGAAATATGACAGGAAAACCAACTGCCAACATTAATGCTTACCTGGTGCTCAAAGAATGGGTAGTCCAAATAAACATCAAATCTACGTGCAAAAGTGACATTAGTTGACATCCATTTGACAGAGTATGTCATGTCTAGAAGCTTCCCTGCTTCCAGAGGCTTTGGGTTCTCTTGAGTAAGATTAACATGAATAATCTACAAGAACAGAAGTTAAATTAAGTAGTGATGGATTAGGAGCCAGCTATAAAAAGCATAAGGAAACTTCAGAACCACAGACCTGATCTTTGTTGTATTTGACCATAATATTCTTATGGGTGTACAAGACATGCTTGCCATTATCACTGTTCTTATCAGGATGCAGATCACCAACAAAGCCTAAAACAGCAATAAGATAAGCATTCAAGTACAACTGATTAAATAATCTAGAAAGTACAAATAGGTCAAAAAAGTATTGACTACATACCCCATAAAGGCAGATCATCTGAACTTGCAAGCAGCATTTATCAGAGACCAGAGAACACGAGAACAGAAGAAAAGAAAAAGAAGTAAGGATCAAGTTTCAGCCAGAGTAAAACATAGGCAAATAAGCACGAACAAAAGAAAAACAAGTACAATCCCAGTAGTTCTTCTACAACTTACTAATAAAATTAATCACAAATGCTTAAAACATACCCATGAAAAATTCAAACCAATAACTGTTCTCAATTGCATCTTTAAACTGTTTGACCTTTGCTTCATCAAGTTCCAAATGACAGATGACACTTTTCTCCACATTTTCTGTTCAAACAAGAAAATTATCTTTAAAAATGTTCAGAAAAAATGCAACTATAATTATTAAAAAAAAAAAACTATAAAAGCAAAATTTATTGATGAAACAAAATTACTTACTCTCGAACTTTATGTCAATCTGACTATCAATAAGTTCATTCCCTCCCAGGACCTCACCAAGGCCACCCCATTTGTGAGCAGGATTACCAGTTGGATGGCAAAATGGAAGGCTGTAATAGTTGTATGTTTCTTGTGGATTGTTATACGGACCAACTTTATTTACCCAAAGTGTGACTGGATCATCTGATTGATACTGCAAAAGAAGGAATATGCAGTGTTAAAAAACATACATACAAGTAACACAACACAAAGGCAAATCATAATAATTACCGCATGAACAAAAGCTACAGATTATGCTACATCTAACCTTGTGCTAATTTCCAGCCACTCTTTTTCCAAATGTATACATTTTAAGAATATAAGTTTCATGTGGAACAAGACATATCAAAATGACATGGAAATGTGTTCTGGTGAATGGGTCGGGGCATGTGTACGAGTGTGTCTGTGAGTGAGCGAGAGAGAAACATGAACTCTGCAGGCTCAAAATAATAAGCTTGTTTATGCAAAAAGATATACAGGTATATAATCATACTTGATAGAAAACAAAACATCTAATTTCACTGCTAGCCACCAATTACTGATATTATACTTGCTCTAAAGATTATGTCTAAGTGGTCAAATCAAAAGTGTATTATATCAATTATTAGCCATTGCATTCTTGTAACTTAATCTAAGTTACCAAAACATTTTACATTAAATTATTATAACCACCACAAGGATTATCTAAGATAAGTTTGACTGCTGCAAACATTCTTTAAAAAGAGACCTCAACAAAGTCACATTCAAAAATGTAAATGAGTAATGAGATATATCTTAAGAAATCCCATGCATAGTCCCAACATAAATCATTTTTACCAGGTAAAAAACAACAACCATTTTGGCCTTTCGAAAGTAAGAAAGGTAACATAAGACATACACAGCTCAAAAAATGGATTAGACAACATATGCTCTAGATTTGGCATCTCCAGTCATCATTAAACATCAAGAGTCACTATGACCAGTCTAGACACATAATTATTTAAGTAATATAATATACTAATATTATGAGCAGAAAATATATAAAGCTATACCTCAGCACCATTCAAATCAAAGTCAAGGCAGCCTAGCATTTACAGAAGATTCTTAAATCAAGCAATAAAAAGGGCACACTCTGAATTTCATAAAGCTAAAGGCCTCTCGATCAAATTATAATAGCCTTACAATAACCCGCTGGAGGCTTCTTTCCAATTTAAAATTGATCTTTTATGCCCTAAAAACTGGCCAGCTAGAACAGCTTCCCAGGGTCAACATATCACTACTTGGCACACTTTTAACAAAGGTAAGATCATGCTACAACAGTTATTAGACTGAACGGACTATGTTAGCTCATGTGAATTTAGGGCTCCTATCTCAATTTGTGCTCTTCATCCCTGCACAAGGACCACACTAGAGTTCAAGGCTCAGAGCTTACCCACTTATCACAAAGTATAGACATACAGATAAGTATAACCACATCAAATATACACAATTCCACCTGACAAGCCTTCAGAACTAATTTTTTCCAGCCTTGCCCTCTCAATAATGGACAAGATACAATATATCAATAATTTTTTTTGAGTCATAAAAGCACTTACCCCAAACCTTCCAAAACGAAAATTAACCTTTGATTTGATCCCAGAGAAACACATAACCTCACCAACCGAACTAAATATTATCCACATTAACAGAAAAGATTTCAATCAACAAACAAAAGTATTCTTGCGCAAACAAGCGCACACATTCACCCAAATCGAAAATCCACTAACAAAACTAAAAGCGAATTAAAATTCCTCAGAGTACACACACTGCTCTAACTTAGCATGCCAACAATTTTAAAGATTAGAGATCTCTCATAACTAATCAACTCAAGATCTAACCATAAAATTTCAAATCACGCCATTTCATAACCACGAAAACACAAATTACTCTCAAAAACAATAACTAAAACATCAAATCTCTAAAAAGAAGACGGTAACAATCGAAATTGGATCAGATCTAAGACAGAATCAGAAAGCAAATGACGAGATCTAGTAAGAGATTACCTTGTGATCGGACTCGGAAGCGAGAGAAGAAGAGAGCAGGAGGAGAAGGAAGAGACAAGAAAGAGATCGGACTACGGCGGAGGAGAAGGAGGACATGGCGTGTAGTAGAAAAGGGGAAATGGACGATGGAGATCGTGTGAATTAAAGATCAAGATTGTGCTTCAAGCTCTACGGGAGCTTTACTACATGATAAAGATCGAAAATAAAGACACCTACTTACTATTCTCCCTTATTTTCTTTTTTCCTTCGCCGTGTGTTGGATTTGGGAACGGGATGCGATATACTATTTGATTTCGTTGAAATGAAGCAGTAAACCGAAGAAGTTGACATTCATTGTCAAATCTCGGGCTGGTTTTGGGGCTGGCTATATTGTCTGGCCCAATAGTGATTTCAAGCTTCGGCTTGGATTGCCACTGTGGAACGAGGATGAAAGTGAATTTGTCAACGTGAAACTTTGTCTTCGTAATAAGGGTAAAATCATGCTCAGGGAAATTCGAGTTATAGTTGATTTGATTCGAGTTTGAATATATATTTGTTTAAACTCATCTCAAAAGAAGGGGAATAGCTTGAACTTGACTCGAGATGATAAATTCAAATTTCATTAACTCAAATTCATTTACTTTAATTGATCACATATGTATTGTTATATCCTAAATTTTATATATGAAACGTGTTGTGCATTTAACAAAATTATTTATGGTATACCTACAAACAAAATTCGTTGGAATATAAATTTGCTCGAGTTTTATTAAATTAAAACAAAATTTGTTGCACCATAAACTTGGGCAAACATTAATCATTTTATTTATTTTGAGAAAAGAAAACAATTTTTCCCGATAAACAATAATTTATTTTAAAGTGATCACTATTTTTATGAAAACAACATAGCACAACAATAATACTTTGTCCAACAATTCAGTTGATATGACTATCAATGAAGAACCAAAGCAATACATATGTTTATAATCTACACACGATGTCTATAATTACAATCTCTAACAACCATACCATATGAATTTGTAAAATGGGAGTGTGAAAGGAATATAATCTAAAAGTGATTACAAAAAATGCTATTACACGTCAATTCTCTATATGATTTCTCTTTCAATATGCTTAAATATAAAAACTAGAAAGCTCCACAACTTCTAGTAAACTCAGTATGTTTCACCATTAGTCTCGACATAATTAAATAAACATACTCATGCAACTATTATACTCAAGATAAACCATATTCGTGAGACACATATTGTATAGATACAACTATTATACTCAAGTCTTGAGATGCATATTGCATATATAAATTTTGATATAATCAACCATATAACTATCATACTCAAAACAAATCACACTCTTGAGACGTATGTTGTGCAAGATCCACACACACACATATATGTATGTATGTATGTAAGTATTTACATAAAAAATGACTATGATCAAAATCAAATTATCAAGTTAATCGTAAAAATATGCCATTTAGTTAAAAAATTACAATATCTACCATTAACCCCAATATATATATATATATATATATATATATATATATATATATATATATAAGGGACCTTAAATGCTTTCATATTTTCAACATGATTGTATGGGCTACAAGTCTTGATCACTTGGTTAAGGAATTTAACCTTATCAACTCTATATTTATGTACTCTTTTATAATCAGACTCCTTTGTATAAGGTTTTGATTGTAAGATATTTTACTTCTTTATATCTTAATCTATTTGTGATATTGTTATTATTAGAAAAAAACATTGATGTGACACAATCATAGTAGATCATATATTTTCTAGAAATTAAATAGTAGTATAAATGAGATCCTTTAACCACACAGCATGATATGTCTAACAGGTCATAAATTTCATATACATGGTCAAGAGCATTACTGACTATTACTTGGCATTTTATCTAGAATATGGCCAATTAAAAAAGTATAACAACAAATTTGGAGCTAGATTTAATTACATCTTAACAACAACCATTATCCTTGATCTTTTGCTAATATCTTATAACTTCCATAGTTATAACAGAGTTATCAAAATTTGGATTTGTTAGGTATCAACTAAAAGCCTCAAATGCAAAAGAAATATCAAGTTTCGTATATATTTATCCATACATCTAGCTTCCAGCAGTTTCATCATAAGGCATAATCCACATGTATTCCCTTTTTAACCTCATTATTTAAATAGTCATATATGTTAGGCTTATCTATTTTCATAACATGCAAATCAATTTGCCTTGCTATTTTGTATGTTGTCCTTTTAAACATACATTCATTTTGAGATAAGTCAAAAAATGGTACACAATCCCTATCATAATGGATAATGCCAAGAATAAATTATGTATTCTTTAAGGTCTTTCACATCAAGTTAGGAACAAGAACTAATGTGGTTTCAACAATAAAATGATGCAAATGCAACCAACTTAGATAACCATATAATGAAGACATATGTACTCTTACTGATGTTCATATACCCATACTAGTTCAATTTTTTCTTCATATAATACACTATTGTCAAGAAGTCTAAATCAATGACTTATTTAGTCTTCAATATAAAAGCTTCTTTCTTTATGCTTTAGATTAAACTGACTACTCCAAAAAGACTTTTATTAAGACTTTCATTCAAAAAGACAATTTTAATAACCATTTGGAAGAACTCTAATCAATATATTCTCCTTGGGTGAACCTATTTGCAAGCTATCTTCCATCATACCTTTTATTCTTCCTTTGAAATCTCTTTTGATCTTGTAAACCCTATTTGCAACTTACCTGTTTACCAGTTTGTTCCACAAGATCTCATACCTCATTCGAGAGCAAACAAAATTTGAATAGAGTCCTTTTATATACTAAAAGACATCAAGGTTATTCTAAAACAAACTATCACAACAAAACATATATCCAACCTTTGCATAGGGTTATTTGAGTCCATACCAAGAAAATCCAAAAACTTTTGAATAAAGTCGTATGTATCTCATCTTCAAAACATACAACAATTATGGATGTCTTGTTACTTCTAAAGAGATCTATTAATGAACACATATTTTTAAGATGGAAATACAATAGTACACCAATCTTAGAAATTCAAGTAACAAGAAACATTCTCACAACTAAGATCTTATCCTATATTTCTATAGGCTACTTCAAGCACAACATATTAGGATACCTTATTAAGCAATAATGTTGCAATCATTATCAGTCTCAATTGTCACTTTACACCTAAGGGACAAAATGATTATTTCCTTGAACTTTCATATAAATGGTGAAAGAATCTCCACTAATTATATGACCCAACCTAATTAACTACTCAAAACTCAATTGATGATCATTAACCTTTCTAAAAAAAAAAAAGACAATACAATAAAAAGACAAGGATATTATCTATCTATCTTCGAACATTTCTCATCAATAAGATACATGTCTTATAGGATGTCTAATTGAAAGAAAAATGGGAAGATAAATTATGCAAAAGGACATGCATGTAGATAAAAACATGAATCAAGGCATGATGAAAGAAAGACATGAGATAGGTAGGATTATGCTTACTCCTTTTTGTTCTTTTTACTTTAGGATGATGGATGATGTCTCTTATTTGAAAGAACCTCCAAAGAAGTTCACCACCAAGCTTTTTGAAGAGAGAGGGAGAGGATTTTCCTTTTAGAGTGAGAAAGGTTTTAGTTCAAATGAACTAACTTCCATCACAATGCACTAAAGAGCCATTTTATACTAATGGCTAATAAGTAATTTTGAAATTCTCTTTTGGCCCATTAAATTCACAATTTAAAGTAAGACTTAGCTAATATATCAACTATATACTTTAGCCGTCGTAATTCTATTTTATTAACATCTTAACTCTTAAAACGTTATTTTTGCACTTGTATAACATTTTAAATGAATTTTATTATTCTTCGGAAGGTGTTAGCCATCGAATAATTAATCCTCATTCTCAAAAGCTTGGTTTATCGGTATGACTCTTTAGGTTCATCGTGGCGTAGTCATGAGTCCTCTTCCGAGCAATCCAAAAGTGCATTCGAAAACTCAATCATTATAGTAAACATTTAGCAATATGTCATAGCCCCTAAATCATGATGAAGAAATACTCTATTGAACCTAATATCCCCAATTGTATGTTTTGTGTAGGTAATATTATTCCATTGTCCTATCTAAATCAATTTCAGACTCATGGATCGTTAAAGCCTTAATTTCAATTCTATCAAATCATTAATTAATATATATGAAGCACAATATAATGAGCATCCTTCGTATGACTTACATTATACTCAGGTCAGAGATTTTGGTTTCTAATATGTATCAACGTTCACTCTAAAACTTAGATTCGGATCAAATCAGTGGATATCCAAAACCCAATATTTTCCAAGTCAACAAATTTCATCTTAATCATCATTCATCTTTATATACAAATAACAAATGACTAATATAGTTTCTTACACAGAATGTGGCTAACCCCGTATTCATACACCTCATGAATCACGCACATCTGTATTAGAATTGGTCATAACGTCTCAAGTCAAAGGATTACTTCATATACTAGTATGATCATACAATAATTCATTGACTAAGATTTATTAACCATGTAACTTATCATTATTGGTCATGTTTGAAAAACAATTCTCTAACTGTTAATCCATAATAATACTGTAATGACATGACCATCATCGTCACCCATACTAATGTCATCTCATGGCATTCAATGAAGATATTTAGTATGCCTACTATGTAATATAATTGTTTAACTTATATCACGTTCGTAGGAAATATTTCAATGATACAATTTATATTTTAAGTGAATCATTCAGACGACTCACATTTATACTTTATATTATTGCAAATAAAGAAAACAACTTATGCATATGAACAAAAAACTACTTCTTTTATTAATAAGTTATTACATGTATACATATAAAATAAAATGCCTTGAAACCAACAACACAAATGGTTCCTAGGGCATATACTAACAAAACTCCTACTTGCACTAGAGTCATTCATTGTTGTGTCGCATACCCATCTTCTGAAGATGATGATCTAGCTGTTTCAATGTCATTGTCTTAGTCAATAGGTCAACAACATTTTCTACTAGCGGTATGTTCTAAATTATTATCTCTTTAGTTCCAATGAATTCTCTTAAAATGTAATACTTTTGCTAGTACACCTTTGGTTCCTTCACTTATGCAATAAGATTGGTATTATCACAGAACATAGTTATCAGATAAGTTATGTTTAGAACCATACCAAGTTTGGATACGAACTTGCGCATCTATTTAATCTTTTTTATAGCTTCTAAAGCAATTGTGGTTGATTGTTTGAAACTTTTTCAACTAACCACACCCTCATTACAAATAAAAATAAATTCTAACGTAGACTTTCTATTGTGAACGTCTGACTAGAAATCAAAGTCTAAATATCCTTGAATGCTTAACTTTAAACAACTATAATTGAAAATGAGATTTTTAGTTCTTCTTAAGTACTTAAGAATTGATTTATACTTTATCAATGTTTCTCTGTTGGACTATTCTGATATTTGCTTGTAACGCTTGCAGCAAATGTTTTATCAAGTCTTGTACATAACATTGCATACATGAGTCCACTATAGTCGATGAATAAGGCACATTATACATCTGTTGTCACTCTTTATTGATCTTTGGACCCCATATCTTTAGAAAGATCAAAATCTTTATGAGGGGCAAAAGTCTTCTTTTTGAGTTTTCTATGTTGAACCTTTTCAAAACTTTTTCTATGTACAATTTTTAGGATAATCCAATTATCCTTTTTGTTGTATCTTTATAGATATGTATTCCAAGGATGTATGTAGCCTCTCCCAAATCTTTCATTAAGAAAGTTTTGGATAACTAGATCTTTACCTTATTCATCATCCTAATATTATTAACTATCAGAAGTATGTCATCTACATACAATATGATAAATGTAATCGCATAATCCTTAACCTCTTTATGGACATAGGTTTATCTAGATTCTTTATGAAACCAAATGATTTGATTGTTCCATTAAATCAAATGTTTCAGTATGACAACCATAAGTACGTTTTAAAGGTAAAATAGTTTTTTTACATGAGCTAGCATGATTTTGAAAGTTAAAATATGGGTTTTGGGTGACACATGACCACATATAATAAGGTTATGCTTGTGTGTCATACCACGTCAGTAGGATAAGATGAATTCGTGTGAAGTTCAAATTTTAGTAACATATGCCCGTATGTGTGTTGAACATTGTTTCAATTTATAAAAGGCACATTACTACATTTTAGGGATTATTATCCCAATCCCTAAACACACAAAACTAAGAGAGAAAAAGACAGATTTCTAGACTGATCATCTAGCTTCAATGTAGTAGATTCAAAGGTTTATTTTTGATGATGTGGTAACGAGAAAAGAAAAGAGAAAGAAGTTTGTTTAAGTGATTGGTTTTTCTATGAATTGTGGTAAGTAGGGCCTACTATATTAGGGTTTAATTCAAATTATTACTATTGTTTTGTGAACCCTGATTATGATAATTTCCATGATATTAATCAAGTTGCATAATTAGGATGTTGTTCATTATCATATTGCATATTGAGTGTAAATTGATACATGGTGATAATTATGGATATATGGTGAGACTTTAGGCATGTTTAAGGCTACTAGATGAGATTATGTAGCACATATAAACCCTTGAATAATGATTAGTATGCTAATTCTTATTAATCTTTATAGAACAGAGTAGTGATTGATTTCCAATTATATGCTTACGGATAGTTTGGGCATATGTGTGAAAAGCTTCGAGTTAAGATGAAATATATGTTATTCGACAATCTTAGCAAGTAAGAGAAATAGTATGAATGTGGTTTCATTGATAAATCTAGTAATGGATTGGTAAAATGCCTAGAAATCAAATTAAGAAGTAAAACCAGGTCATCATTTTGAATTCTAGGTTCGACACATGGTCACGTGGTATGGAACACACTTTTGTGTGCACGAATTCCAGGTTTCATCTTTTATTTCTGTGAGCATTGAATGCCATTGATTGGTTAGTGATCAACTAAGACATGTAGTCTTCCCATGTATAGTCTTAGCATGACTGTGTGTAAGGGAGAAATGATTGTAATACCCTTGCAAATGGCATGACTAAGATAAGTTTAGAAAGGAAGGTGAAATAATATTTTAAAAAGGCACACGAGCAGTCTAGTATACAACTTCAGTTACAATTTTCAGATTCAAATGCTTTCATTGAGTTTAGTATGGTTATACTAGATAGTAATCTAGAGGAGTGGTCCTTAATGACTAAGAGGGATGTAGTTCAATTTGAAAGTTATGACATACAGCTTAGACAGTCCCTAAAGTACAATATAAGTACAAAGATAGTACATAGGGCACATTATTATCCATAAGGGAGTTTAATGTCGACTCTCAATGACAAAGTTAGTATGGGTCAAGTTTAAGGGCATTTTAGGGATTTTAGTTAAAGTTATTAGTAGAATCTTCTACTTATTAAGTGTTTTATCACTCTCTTCTCTACTTTTATATATGTAGGTTCAAGTGATTATGATAGTTATAGGATGAGTAGTGATCCCCGAGCATAAAGCATCGAGGGTAATTTAATCTTTTTAGCTTTTATTTTATTCAGATTTTCATAGATGCATCAGACTACATATAATATATTTTTAGTTTATGTTTTCATATTACAACATCTTTTGAATGCTTTCGATTTAGTTTTGATAAAGGTATTTAAGTAATTTACCAATTTTAAAGAGTAAAGTTTAATTCAATTGTTTTTAGTTATTATTAATTGTTTTTATTTAATGCATGTTCAAAATAGTCAATTTAGTAATGTTATTCTGCGAAGGGTAGTACTTCTAGAAGGGAGTGTTCCATCCAGCTCTTTGAAGCTTGTTTTAATTTATAAATGAATCAATACAACTTGTATACCTTATGTCTTTCAATAACGGATACAAAACCGATAAGTTGTTCCATATATATTTTCCTCAATGAATCTATTAAGGATAGCTGTTTTGACATCTATTTGCCAAATTTCGTAATCATGGTATCTTGCAATAGCTAGCATTATCTTGATGGAATTAATCATAACCATAGGCAAAAAAGTTTTTTTATAATCACACCCTTGTTTTTAAGTGTAACTTTTTGCTACTAACCAAGCTTTATAGGTCTCTACCAATCTATCCTTGTCAATCTTTCTCTTAAAGACCTATTTACAACTAATAGAAATAATTTCTTTTGGTGGATCGACAAGTGTCCATACTTGATTAGCATGTATAGATTCTATTTTAGAATTTATTACTTCTAGCCATCTAACTAAATCAATATTCAGTATAACTTCCTCATAATTTCTAAGATCATTATCATGATCTATTTCTCCCACTAAGAAGGATTTGAAATCTTGCTCATGAAAAAAATCCATACCTGTCTATAGGTCTCGATACTTTAAAAGATTTTTGAATTGGAATAAGTACATCAGATGTAGAGGTTTGCTAAGAGGACTCTCCTGACTCAGCTTGTTTGATATGAGGCTCATCAAACTCTTCTTTGAGCTCTATTCTTTTGCTCACACCTCATTCTTGTAAGAATTCTTTCTTTAAGAAGTGCGTATTTCTATTGATCAAAATTCTTTGATCAATTGAGAAATAAAAAGTAATATCCTAAACAATCTTTAGGATATCCAATGAATTGACCATTTACAGATTTGACATCTAACCTATCAGTTTTAACTAATTTAACATAAGTTAGACATCTTTAGATTTTAAGATAATTGATGTTGGGAAGCTTGTCATACCATATCTCATATAATGTTTTTTAAACGGATTTAGATGGTGCTCTATTTTGAATATGTGCAATGGTAAGCAATGCATATCCCTATAATGACGTTAGTAGGTCAGAAAAACTCACTATGGATCGTACCATATCTAATAGGGTACAATTCCTTATTTCTGATATACCATTATGTTACGGTGTATACAGAGGAGTTATCTGGGATATGATTTCATTTTCCTTCAATTCTTCTCGAAATTCTATACTTAGAATATTCATTTCTACGATTTGATCGTAGGGCCTTGAAATTCTTTTCGAATTGTTTCTCTATTTTATTCTTAAATTCCCTAAACTTTTCAAAGGATTCATATTTATATTTCATTAAATACATATACTCATACCATGAATAATCGTTGATAAAGTTGATGAAGTATTGGAAATCACTTTTTGCCATTTCATTAAATAATTGTCTGAATGTATTAATTCTAATAGTTCTTTGGATTTTCCCCCTTTATTCTTAAAGGGTGATTTGGTTTTTTTGTTGTTAAAGACAAGATTCACAAGTTGGATAGGGTTCAAAACCCAATGAATTCAAAATTCCATTTATTTCCAAAACTCATTATCTTATTATCTCTTATATATCCTAATCAATTATGCCAAAGTAACCTTAGATTAATTTTTTCTCAAAATCTTTTATTCGTGATAGTATTCATAATATTCAAATCATTCAATCATAAAACATACAAATCATTTTTATTCACTACTTTTCCAATTAGAGAATTTCTAAAATGAATTATACATTCACTTTCATTAAATTGTAGATAATAACAATTTTTACGCATGAAAGATACAAAAATAATATTTCCAATAGCTTTAGCAAAATACAAAATTATGTACAATCTCAAAACATATCCAGATGGAAGCGTGAAAGAATAGTTTTTGATGGTTTCAACTGTTACCTTTGCTCTATTTGCCATCTTCAAAACAACTTCATCCTTGGACAATACAAAACTATTCTACAAGTCCTACAATGATACATGTATGTGAGATATAACTACTGAATCTAATATCTATGATTAATCATTTGAATTAACATTTAACTCAAATTCTATCATAAATAATGGAAAATTTTTTTTTCTTTTCCTTCAAACTCTGAAGGTAAAAAGGACAATTTCTCTTTCAATATTCATCCTTATTGTAGTGGAAGAATTACTTATTGGCCTTGCCTTTCTTTGTGTTGGTTTGGGCTTTCTTAAAGTTCTTTTTCTTTGGTCTAACTTGTGGACCTTTCTAGGTTTGTTTTTGTTTCTTCTTTGTTCTACTCGTGGAAGCAATGTTATCTTCTTCGTGCCCCTTTCCTTACCTGTAGAACTCTTGAATCTCATTCAGAAACTCTAAAAGTTTATGCTTGATTCTATTCAAATTGTAATTTGTTATAAAACGTTTATAACTATTTGAGAAAGATTAGAGAATCAAATTCACCTTGAATTTATAGGGAATGGAAACCATATAAATATTCAGTCGTTCTAGGATATTTATCATCTTTATGATGTGATCATTTAGAGGCATACCTTAATTTTAGTCTCATCCCAAAAAGTGTCGCACTTTACATAGACTCTCACTATCACACACGCTTACATACGCCACATTGAGCTTGAATTACTATTCCATATGCTAACATGTGCTTCAAGAAAATATCTGCACGTCATCACATGCCTAAAAAATTCTTGATGCTTTGCCACATGCAGATATACATATCCACGCGTGGCACACACCAATTATTAGATGGGTCATTTTGACTTGGAGAACCAGTTTGGGTAAACTAAACCTATTGATGGGATAACTCAATTGATCATTGACTTTCAAGTTTTCTTGACCCATGAGAAGAATTGGGTTGGGTTATCTGGTTTTCCCAACCCAATTTTGACCTTTGAACAAAAAAAAAACCCTAATCACTGAATCACAAAATTTGGTACTAAATTGACCAATTTCAATCATTGATCGACCTAAAATAATAGGGGAAACGACCAACACAGTGAATCAGCTCTCATCAATGCATTTTTTGGCTTCACTTTTGCCTAAATTCTTTGAAATTGACAACAACAACAACAACATGACAACGTGGCAATTTCAATGTGTTTTTCAATCTAGTCATATTTCGTTTTGAATTTATATCTAACCGCCTAAAACATGTTTTGATCACATGAAACTATGTTTCTAAACCCAAATAACATGGATTGAAACCTAACTGAAATCTTATTATATGATTCCTAAAACAAAATTGAACCTAAATCATTTTAATTCCAATTACAAAACAAGTTCTATAACCTATGTGAATTTGCTCTAATACCAAATGTAAACAAAATACGAATTGACTACGACTTTACATAACCAAGTTTTATTGATCAATTCAATAATTCACATACACTTAGTTATAAAATACTATAATTCATAGATTAGAGACTTAGACAAACTTGTTTTTGCCATTTTGTTACAAAAAAAAATTGATATAGAAATAATCAATTATCAATCTTTGGAGCAAGCCTTTTATAACAGTGTATAAATAATCAATAAGTAAAAGGATGCCAAAAATAATCATGCGTAATTGGGAAAAAGGACCTTGCCTCCTTTTATAATAGTTTATTGGGCCTTCCCATTAAAAACCCAATAAACTCAATAGCTTACACTTGTATTGTCATAACCTAGATTTTTGCATTTAACAAAATTGATCAAGGTATGCCCACAAACAAAATTTGTTGGACTATACATTTGCCTGGGTTTTATTAAATTAAAACAATAATGTTTGCCCAATTTAGAAAATCTTTTAACAAAATAATAATTATTGAACAAATAACTATAATGTTCATATGTCTAGACCAAGAAGAGAAACTTGGAAACTACCATGTGTATCATGTAGTTTTTAAGTCAAAATCATTGCTAACTTGAATACATTTGACATTAGTGGGCTTAGATCCACCTATGATGGGTTGACCTAACTTATATTAGAGTAACAACCCATGACAGTTAAGGATAGTTAAGCACTAATGTCCCAAAAATTGTCATAAAGAATAATTAACGCAAATTATTGGAACACCAAATACAAAAGCTCTCCAAAAATGCATTCACAAGATCTAAATCGAGTACAAAGGCAAAGTGTGTTATGGAAAATTATTAACACGTCAGATCGCATCAAATAAAGAAACAATTTGGGTATGTAATCTTTAATTTTTTTTTGTTTTGTTTACAAAATTGTTGGTTGATTCTAACATTGATATCAGAACTTAGGTTGATAAATATATATTTTAAGCTTGCAATTCTATAATTTAGAGATTGAGAAAACATTAACCTAGGATTTTTTTTTTTTGCTTATATATTATTGAAATTTGAATCTTAGGGTTCGAATTAATTTAAGAAAAATTACAAGAAATTGGATTTAGAAACATGTTAGGATTTATGTTGCATAAATTAATCATTAAATCGAGCCCTATAGTTTCTAGTATGATTGATAATCAAAATTGACGAATTAAACAATGAAAAGAATTAGGGTTCTTCATTGTCACAGATGGAAATTAGGTTAGGAAACCCCAATTGCCCAACCTAATTGGTCAATAAGTAGTTCATACCCAAAGGTGAATAGGTTAATTGAGTGACTTGAATCGGTCAATGCACAACAAATTGGTTGATCAGTTAACAATCAACGGTCTAACCTAACTAGGTAAACGAGTCAATCAAACCCGATTTGCACCTTCTAACACATAATGGCTTGTGGGACACTATTCTGGTGTGTGATGGCACATGAGATACCGTTTTAGTGCGTGACAACACATGAGACATTTTTCAACGTGTGACGATGTGTGGGTTACTATTTTGATGTGTGAGAGTGCATGGAACCCTTTTGTCGACACATGACAACATATTAATGTTTAGATCAATATGTGGACGCAAATCTAATGGGTCCTACAACACGTGAAAACATGTGAAACTTTATTCCAAATCATGTAAACACATAACGGTGTTTCCAGGCACATGTTTTGAATTATGCAATGTTAGATAACATATTCCCTTGTTATGTATATGCGATTTATTTTTGTCCTTTTTTTTTATATAAAGACAAACATGTTGATTAAGGACCATTATTTTAAGTAGAAGATAAGACCATTTAACTATTTAATGGAGCATGTTAGGGTTATTTATCATAGATATTTAGACTTAAAAGTAAGTCGTTTATCTTTAAGTAGAGAAGAGATTATATATGGTCTACTTATGTTCAGATCTAACCATTAAACTCTCATGATACATGATCTTATTTGGGACAAGAATATAAAAAGTCTTTAGGATTATGTGGATAGATTCCAACTTGTTGAAGAACGACGCATTATAATAAATGTGAGAAAATTTACTACTTCATCTTTTTTCCCAAATTAACGATGTGTGAGCTATGTAAGCTATCACAAACAATATAAAAACTTTATCATGGATAAAATGACTCAAAGAATTATACAGAATGATAAAATGGTCTTTTTTAATATCGAATGAAGAACAAATAATAAACATAAAGAATAGTTAACATATATAATGCCCTGTTTTAATAATTATAAGCCTTAAAATGATAGTATTGAAAATAACCCTAGTCATAGTAGAAATGAGTAAATTTTAATGTGTATGATTGCATATTAGAATTGTTATATGTGGAATTATGAGATTTGTAGAATTTAATAAAATTTTTATCTAGAATTAATATTAGCGCAATTAGATTGAATTTTTAAAACATCAAACATTTGAATCATA
The DNA here is from genome assembly GCF_011075055.1 of Mangifera indica. NCBI lineage: Eukaryota > Viridiplantae > Streptophyta > Magnoliopsida > Sapindales > Anacardiaceae > Mangifera > Mangifera indica. The sequence goes on from NC_058148.1 coordinate 2,926,640, forward strand.
TAAAATGATTTAGAACATAGTAAACTTTCGATTTTATGTCTTATATGAGATTTTTTAAAACTTTTAATGCACATTTGTGACATTTGATGTGTATATTATTACATTAGTAAATATTGTGTTTGATATACCTATGTAGTCTAATTAACTATAACATCCAAAACCATCATAACTGATTTGAACAAAGGCAAAAAAACTAAATAGGGATAACTATAATATATGACATTTAAAGATGCATTATATCCTAGATAAGTAAGAGACCTTGAAGGTCGTTAATCAGGTTATAGAAAAGCCTCGGTTGGCTAAAGGGTAGAACTCGAACAATGCCTAACATAAACGTGATATGGATGCATATTTGCAATGAAGAAGAAAGACTCCATTGTATGTGGTATCTTAATAAGACCTATGAATGATGATCTGGTATATGAATACCAATAATATCCAATTGTACATGTCATATGGATGGCTCTAAAAGAAAATTTTTTAGGAACTACTATTTACAAACTAAGGTAGTTAACCATCAAATTTGATACATTTAAGAAAGTCTCTAACAAATCAATGAAACAACATCTACGAGACATATCAAATATAATAATGGAGCTAAAGTCAACTAAGCATAACCTGATAGATAAACAACAAGTTCAGGAAGTAATATGATCTCTTCTTGAAAGTTGAAAGCATATGAAGGTGAAAATGACTCACAATGAGAACATAAAGACTTTTTTCTAACATTACTCACCACATTAAGCTAGAAGATAACCATCTTAAGGCAACTGGACCAAGTGCTTATGCATACGTTATAGAGTTTAGTTCCAAGAGGTTTTCTGGCTTCAAATGTAAGTGGCACAAGTTTAAGATGGAGAAGAAGATTGTCTAAGGCTCAAAGAACAAAAACAAACAATTTAGAGGAAAAAGAGATAAACATGCTAGAAAGAAAGACAAAACTAAAATAACCTGTTGTAACACTCTTTCTAGACACATAGCCCTACTGAAATGTGTACCTGAAAAAGCATATCAAACTAAAACTTCATATGTAAAGTATTAATGCCAGATATTTTTTATTAATGAAAATCCCACAATCCGAAAAATGTTTCAATTATTACATGAAAATCAAACATAAAAATCTAATAAGCCATATCATAAGCTGAATATGCAATAATAAAAATTAGAAATAAAAAAATACATGTAATGTCCAATCATAATAAAAATGACAAAATCGTCCCTTGCCCTTATGCACTACCATAATTTACCTGCTGATTCTGCCACTATCACCTTACTATTCTATGACCTTACCTGCAAAACCATAAGAATAGAACACATAAGTGGAATACACTTAGTAAGTAAACAATTTCATACATCCACATATGTGTAAATCCTAATATCAAATTATTTGGTGTTCAATGTTCCAAGAGGTTTTCTGGCTTCATTATTTTTATACTATACTCGATTTAGTCATGTTTACTTGATTTACCATAATTAGAAGCAATAGATTGTTTTAGACGTTATATAAATGAGGTTAAAAATTAGTTAAATAAAAAAATAAAAGCCGTAAAACTGAATAAGATTGTGAATATTTGTTTAAGAAGTTCAAGGAACTATGTAATGAAAAATGAGTAGTAAGGCAACTAATAATTCCAAGAACTTTAAAAAAAATGGTGTATTAGAAAAGAGAAATAGAACTCTAATAGAAATGGTTAGGGTGATGATGGCATAGGCAAATCTTCCAATACAATTTTGGGGTGTGAATTATTAACTACTATTTATATACTTAACTGAGTGCCTTCTAAATCAGTTGTTTCCACTCCCTATAAGTTATGAACAAATAAAAAATTTGATTTAAATCAATTGTGACCTTAGGGCTCAACGACATTTATTTATTGCTCTTCCTATAAGTTTGGAAAACTATGACCAAAAGGAAAGAAATGTATCTTTATAAGATACTTTGAACACTTTAAAAGGCAAGAGTTCATTGGGGAGGATTCTGATAGAATATTAACGGAAATTAAATTAAGAGATGTTACATTCATATAAGAGATTTTTTCTAATAAAGGTGATATTAATAAAAGTTTTCATCAATATAAGTTGTAAGAAGAATGAGGAATATGTAAATCTCAACAATCCATAGCTAAGTCCTATGAGGTAGCTATAGAGTTTTTAAGGCACCGATAACCTACAACACAATGAAGCAAAATTAAAAAATTAAAAACAATCCTAAAAACCTCAACCAATATACCTTTTTTAAACACAAAATTCATGAAACATGCAAAAACACACATAAAGTGTTTTAGATTCATACCTACATTGATATTTCCTTCAAACTTCATGTGGCTTGAGAAAAAATACTATCCAACCTTCATAAGGCAACATCTTGCTATCCATGTAATGCATGAACACAAAAAGAGGAAATCCAAGCGAAGAGGTTGCTATGACTTTTTAGTTGGATAGACTTATGCTCATGACAAAAAAGAGAAAGAAGATAGAGTGGATTTAAATCTATAAATTGCTAACTCAATCTTTTAATTTATATTTGCAAGGGTTTAAGTTTGGCTATAATTTCAACTGAGCATGACACTTATCAACACATACGTGCACGACTGGTATGTAAAATACCAGTAGTAGTGACACGCAAGGTGTCTTTTGTTTTCACAAAGGCATCAGATATGCAAATTCTAGCTTAGGCCTTACTAATCTTGGTAGATGGCCTATGTCAAGGCATGAGAGTACCGAGTTTTGTGACCACATTCAAATTTGCAATTGGAACACCAGGTTTATCAGTATCTTGAGTATTCTAGGTGTCAAAAGGCCACCAACTTACTAAATATTTTCACTCATGCATGTTTTTTTATTATTTTGTAGATAAAGGTGAGTAATAGGGCAGGCGAGGAAGCCAACAGTCTAGCAAGCAGTTACATATGGGTGAAGGCATAATTGTCATTTTGAGATTTTTTGTCCATTTATGTATGTTGAACATTTTAGTTATGCTTTTTATATTTGTTGTTGCACGACAACTTCATATTGAGTTTAAACATTTCTTACCCTTATCAAATCTAATAAATAAAGTATTTCAATATTTATCTTCTTCACCTCTTTTTGCACACTTGTAAATGTATGACCATGCATTAAATTACAAAGTTTTAAATTCAAAAATCCAATTCTGCACATCTCTTCATGTCATATTTTAGGTAAAAATATGTGTTTAGAGAGGGGTGTTACGCAACTTCTTAAAGTAAAACCCTTACAAAACCATATTACACTTCACTCCATACCAGTCATTTTAGTGACCCTCCAACTCCACTCATGGCTCACCTCGAAGTCCTCTTCCATTGCTTACTCCTAACCCCCACTGATGTGTATATGAAATAAAAATAAATAGGGTTACAATAGTATGCTTTTAAAGTGAATTTTGAGTCTATTTTGTCAAATTATTTAAGTTTTTATTTATTTTTGATAGCTTAATCTTTTTTTGCACTTTGAATTATATTTTTAAATGTTTTGAAGATATTCAAGCCATCTCAGAATATAAATGAAAGGTTAAAGAAGCAGATGGGGAAATTTCATATAAGGAGGTAAAGGCCATTTATAAGAAGGCTAAAACTTGGGTGGGAAATAGTCTTTTGGCCATATAAACACGGTTTTCTTTTTTCACATCACCAATATTTAACTTTGGCAATTTTATACTCTGAAATAATAATATTTTGTACTTACTAGGAGACAAATACATTAATGGAACAATTATAACAATACCACCTTCTATTCAACACCATAATACAAGGGGATGATTCTATAATCGAAATAAAAATCCTGACTGACCACCAACATATAACCAATAAGGAGGTCTATTGCAAAATCAACAAAATTATCCTCAAAACAATGTCTGGCAAGGTGATGGCAAGAACTATGGATCTCCACAAAATCACCGACAACAACAGATTTACCCACCACCTCAATAGAATTTTGGCACTCTTGGTCAAGGAGAAAAGGGAGGTCCCATGCCAATGAACCCAAGTGGAATAGAATCATTTCAAGGGGATTGAAGAGGTTTAGTACCTTCATATCTAAGAAATTACAATCAAGGGGAGTAGGGAAACTGTTATCCTTCATAAGGAGACTAGCGCGCTTATGGTCAAAGGAATTTTGCAAGTAGTAATTCAAACTATACTCCTCCCGCACATGGTGGAACTTGTGGTCAAGGCCCAGTTCTAATTATGGACAAAGTTATGGTAGGCAAGTAGAACACCAAGATTCTCACCAATAAAGCAGGGAAATATACGCAGAGAACAAAATAACTATGCACCCATCGGACAATCAGGGACAAATCAAGCAAGGAATTTTCTCATGTTAAATAACTTCTTGTCATAACATGGAAGTGTTTTTTAGATCTTTTAAGTTATCTTTTATCTAATGAAATTGCAAAATGAATGCCATACAACAACTAGAAATGCGAAAATGGTGAAACATCTTTATTAAAAAAATATAACAAAAATATGGAAAAGGCGTAAATATAAAAAATTTATAGATTTTATTATAAATACCAAAATTTTATTTAAAAATTACATCCTTTAAAAGTGTACAAATTTTTTTACATAATATAAAAAAAATTTACCTTTATTATTTTTTCCCTTTTATTTAGTGTGCAAACTTTTTATCTTTAAATTAGTTGAAAGTGTGCATAAAGAAATGTCCGAGGAAACTAAGCTTTTACTGTTGTAAGCCTGTAAATATGAACTGGTTGGACCTATCTAACTAAAGTCTCCATATAAAAGATACACTAAAGCTTAATGAAATTGTTTCTACCCTTGTAAACCTTAGAGCTAGCAAATATGAATTACAACCCATACCTTCGATTAGAAAAGGAGAAAAAAAAAAAGAGAAAACTCCCTAAAACCCAAAAGTTAATAACCATGTTACTTTCTTCTTGATGAGACTACATAATACTCTATTTTTACTTCATAATACTTAGTCTTTTATGTTTATTTTATGCCCAATTATACTTATTAAGTTAATATTTTGATTTAGATAGCATTTTGAAGCATTTGAAGCAAAACGGAATTAATTTCATGATTTACGGATAGTCTTGACATGTCTCTGTATTTTAGGCATACTTTTCTCATCCGAGCTTCAAATGAGACAATTCAAGATGCTCTGGACAGCCAAGAAAGAGCTCTACAACTTTCATGTTTTAAGATTTTTCTAAAACGGATTGAATCAGGGTGAAATCGAGCTTTAAGTTGTTATACCTGCACTGGAACATTTCTTGGCCTGTGATTTTACTAGCAGATCTAATCCATGATATTTTTAGAAGTCTCTAGGTTGTGGATGACTTTCACAGCTGTTATATTGCTCTTTTCTATTTACGTTAGGACTTTTATTTTATTTTTAATATTTCCCATAAGTTGTGGGAATATCCTACTATTAGAAGACTTCAATTACCTTTAGGGGAATTGGGAGAGGGTTGAAAATCTGAATATAAAAAATAAAACATGAGAGAACAACAGATTTTTTTCTTTTTCTCTTTTCTTCTGTGTGCTCTTCCATGGCCTTGCGTGGCTGATTTATTTGGCTTTATCAGAGGAAACTGAAACCTTGTACTTAATAAACTATAAGATTCAATTAGTTTTATTGTTCAATTTATGCTTTGAGTATCGATTGTTCTTATGTGTTTGATTTTTAATGGTTATTTTGTTTGATTGCTGGGAGGCGTACTAGTTAATTATTCATTATAATCTACTAATAGATTAGATATCAAATCTGTAATTGTTTGATCTCTCTCTCTATAAAGCAACTAAGAGTTGATGATTTGTTGCATTAGCGATTATTAAATCTTAAGAAGAACACTTGACTAAATTTAACAGAGTCGCTTGTGCTTGTGTTGCTTAGCTTCATTGATCTCTCTAATTTTTAATATTGCTTTCAAATTAAATCTATAGTGCTTGACTTAGGTTGTTTGATAGTTAAAGTTAATTAGATCGTTTGCTTCTAATTAACAACGACTAAGGAGAGATAGGAAAGTAATTCCAACGGTGAATATTTGAAGTATGAATAAATCTATTCATGCATTGATGATCAGTTGTTAAGGTTCTGATGGTGGATATTGACTTGCACTAAGGTATGTTTTCTCATTAATTTCAATAATTAATTTAATTTGTTTCTTAGTTGTTCCTTTAATTTTATTTCATTATAAACAAACCCCTCCCTTAATCTTATTCGCGTTAGTATAGAAATTAGATTAGACACTCTTCATGAGACGATCCTTTACTTGTACTATCACATTATATATTTTTAGAAGTATAGGTTTTAATTTTGGTTGCCTACGTTAGCACACCAAATTTTTGGCACCATTGTTAAGGAGTGGTTTTAGTTCATTTTTGTGTCTTTCATGATCTTTTATTTCTTTTTTTTTTTTTTTTGCAATTTAATAAAATAATAATAATAACAATATTGGTAGTTTCGATTTTGTCATAGAAATTTTTATTTATTTTCATTATTTTAAATTTTTCTGATTTGTTTTTCGTGGTTTATTAGAATTTCTTTGATTATGTATGGTTGTAACTCGTTCTTCTAATTAAGGTAACTTGGAGTTTGACCCAAAAATAAAGAGGACTTTGCATCATTGAGGAGGGATGCATAAAAAAATTTAGAAAAGAACAACCTAACTCTATTTGTTAGCAATTTGGAAGAGGAAGTCATGTCCAAAACGTTGAAAGAGTTTACTGCCCCTAACTTAAACCAATAGCCCCTATGCATTCAATTTCTTACATTAGATGCTACTACTACTTTTGAATTAAAATCAAGACTAATCCACTTGTTGCCCACTTTCCATGGTCTTGCAAGTGAAGATCCTCATAAGCATCTAAAAGAGTTTCATGTAGTGTGCATGAGTATGAAATCCATAAGGGTGACAGAGGAGCAAATTAAATTGAGAGCCTTTCCATTCTCTTTAAAAGACACAACTAAGGATTGGGTCTACTATTTGCCATCTGGAACTATTACCACATGGAATGAGTAGCAAAAATTGTTTTTGAAGAAATATTTTCCAACTTCAAAGGCAGCTAACATTTGAAAAGAAATTTGTGGTGTGAGGCAATACAATGGAGAATCCTTGTATGAGTATTGGGAACGTTTTAAGAAGTTGTATGCTAGTTTTCCTTATCACCAAATTAGTAAGCAGCTCTTAGTCCAATATTTCTATGAAGGCCTTTGTCCCACCGAAAGGAGTGACGCTGCAAGAATAAGAGCTTTAATGGATAAAACTCCTAAAGACACGAGTGGCACTCAGTTTGATCCACCTTTAAAACATGTTAATGAGGTAAATACTTCTTCCCTTGAACAACAAATTACTAGTCTAACCTCTCTTGTTCATTAAATGGTTGTAGGTAACATGCAAACAGTGAAAACTTTTGGAATTTGTTTAGTAGCAGAGCATTTAACAGATATGTTCCCAACCCTTCAAGAAAAGCCCATAGAACAAGTGAATGTGGTAGGTGGATTTCTTTGGCAGCCACAAAGGAAGTATGATCCCTATTCGAGCACATATAACCTAGGATGAAGGGATCATCCTAATTTTATCTATGGAAACCCACAAGTAAACCAACAATATAAGAAATCGCATCCTCCAAGACAACTATAGCCCCAAGCCTCTAATTCTGGATTGTTTTTAGAAGATATTGTTAAGTCTCTTACTACTAATATTATACAATTTCAATAGGAGACAAAACAATTTTAGCAATAGGCAAGAACGAGTATTCAAAGTTTGGAGAACTAAATAGGTTGGATGGTAATCGTGATTAGTCGGTTAGAGGCACAAAGTTTGAAAAAATTACCCTCTCAAACGATTGTAAATCCAAACGAAAATGCAAGCACAATTGTTTTGAGAAATGGTAAGAAGGTTGAAATTCCAGTAAAAGCAAGCCCTACATCTTTAGACCAAAAAAAGGAGAAAAGTGTCACTACAAATAGTACTATTCCCATCAACAAGAGGGATGTTTCTAACGGTAACAATGTGCCTAAGTGTAAGTTTCCTCTTCTTTCTGATTATAAACTAGTACCTCATTTTCCTTAAACTTTAGTAGAATCTAGAAAAAATGAGCAAAATAGAGAATTATATGAGACTTTTCGTAAATGCAAGGTAAATATTCCATTTTTAGATGCTATAAACAAGTACCTTATTATGTTAAATTTTTGAAAGAATTATGTATAATTAAGAGGAAATAGAAACTTAAAGAATGTGAAAAGGAAAGAATAAGGGAGAATGTCTCCATAGTTATTCAAAGAAAGCTCTCTACAAAGTGCAAGGATCCATGAATGTTCACTATTCCTTATATCAGAGGGAACACTAGATTTGAGAAGGCCATGTTAGATTTAGGAGAATCTATTAATGTCATGCAATACTCTATATATGCTTCTTTGAAACTTGGACCTTTGAATGAAACTGGTGTTGTGATTCAATTAGTTGATAGATCTAATGCTTATCCTAAGGGTGTTGTTAAGGAAGTGCTTGTGTAAATTAATAATTTGGTTTTTCTTGTTGATTTCTATATGTTTGATATGGAGAATAATGATCAAATAGCTCATATTTTGTTAGGAAGACTATTCTTAAAAACATCCATGACTACGATAAATGTCCATAATGCATACTTACGATGGAATTTGATGGTGAAATTGTGAAATTTAATATTTATGATACCATTAAATACCCTACTAATGATAATCCTGTTTATTCTATTTATGTTATTGATTCTTTAGCATAAAAAATTTTTGAATTGGATAGAAAAGATAAATTAGAAGTTGCCCTTAGTAAACATCTTGAGAAAAAGAATGAGGAGTTAACTTTAAGTACTGATTTGCAAGAAATAGTGGTAGCATTTAATGAATTCTCAAAGTTATAGCAGCAAGGTAATGTTCACTATATTGCATTACCAGTCTATAAACTTTTACAGTTTATAGAGATTCCTTTGATGATTGTTTACATAACCTTACACTTGTTCTTAAAAGATGCATAAAAGCTAACCTTGTATTAAATTCTAAAAAATGTCATTTTTTTGTTGAACAAGGTATTGTTTTGGGTTATGTTGTTTCCTCCAAGGGAATTGAGGTTGACAAAGCTAAAATTGATATTATCCAGTCTCTACCTTACCCTAAAGTTCATCATTTTCTTAGACATACAGGTTTTTACCGAAGATTCATCAAAGACTTCTTCAAAATAACATCACCCCTATGCAAGTTGCTACAAAAAGAAGTGGCCTTTGAGTTTAATGAGGCATGTAAACAAGTGTTTGATGAGCTAAAGAGACTTCTCATTTCAGCCCCAGTTCTACAACCACTTGATTGGAACATTCCTTTTGAGATAATGTATGATGTAAGTGACTATGCATTAGGCACTATTTTAGGTCAAAGAATTGGAAAAGCAACTCATGCCATTCATTATGCTTTATGGATATTGAATGATGCCCAAAGAAATTATTCTACTATAGAAAAAAAGCTCTTACTTGTTGTTTTTGCTTTAGAAAAATTTTGATCTTATTTGCTAAGTACTAAAGTTATTTTTTTGTTTAATCATGCAACTCTTCACTACTTGATGACAAAGAAAAAGGCAAAATCGAGATTAATAGGATGAATACCTCTCTTGAGTGAACTCGATTTAGAGATTAAAGACAAAAGAGGAACAAAAAACCATGTTGTTGATCACTTAAGTCGTTTGATTCATGCAAAAGATGAAATGCCTTTGTAAAAAACGTTCCCTGACGAACAATTATTTTCCACAAGTGTGACATTACCTTGGTTTGCACGTATTCTGAATTATTTGGTTACTAACGTAATCCCTCATGGTTTGTCTAAAGCTCAAAAAGATAAGATCAAGAGTGATGCAAACCACTATATGTTGGATAATCCATAACTGTGGAAACATTGCAAGGATCAGGTGATAAAAAGGTATGTTCCTGATAATGAAATTATTTCTATTTTGACCTTTTGTCATTGTTATGCTTATGGAGGTCACTTTGGAATTAAGAGAACAACGAGAAAAGTGCTTAAGTATGGTTTCTATTGGCCAGATTTATTTCGAGATTCATATTCTTTTTGTAAGTCATGCGATCATTGCCAAAAGATAGGTAATATCTCTCAAAAGAATGAGATGCCACAAACCTTCATACTGTTTTGTTAAATTTTTTATGTATGAGGCATCGATTTCATAAGACTGTTCCCTATGTCTTATAGTTTTATCGATATTTTTCTTGTAGATTATGTATCGAAATAGGTGAAAGCTAAAGCTACCTGGACTAATGATTCTAAGGTTGTTGCAGATTTTATAAAGTCAACAAATTTTCTAGGTTTGGAATTCCAAAAGCTCTAATAAGTGATCAAGGCACTCACTTTTGTAATAGAATTGTAGAGGCATTATTAAGGAAGTATTGTGTAACCTACAAGATATCAATTGCATATCATCTGTAGATTCGTGGACAAGCGAAAGTATCTAATCGAGAAATCAAGTTCATCCTTAAAAAGACAATTAACCTAAGTGGGAAAGACTAGAGTTTATAGTTAGATGACATATAAGACTTTATACAAGACACCTATTAGTATGTCACCTTATCAGTTGGTGTTTGGGAAATCATGCCACCTTCCAGTTGAGTTAGAACATAAGGCTTATTGGGCTATCAAGAGCTTAAACATGAAGATGGATGAAAGTGGAGAACACAGGAAGTTGCAACTACAAGAGTTAGAGAAAATTCGCAATGATGCTTATAAGAATGCAAGAATTTACAAAGAGAAGATGAAGGCTTTTCATGACAAGATGATTTCTAGGAAGGAGTTCAAAGTGGTCAAAAAGTCCTTTTATGCCAATCATAGCATTGTTTGTTCCCTAGTAAGTTACGTTCTCGTTGGATTGGGCCTTTTATTATTATTAATGTTTTTCCTCATGATGCAGTTAAAATTCAAAGCTTAGCAACTTCCAAGATATTCAAGGTGAATGGCCATAGTAGATACACCAATTAGGTCGAGTCAAATAGAGGCTTGGCTTGAAGCACGAAAAAAAAACTTGAGCACGATAAAACCCGACCTAACACATAGAGTGTCAGACCAGGCTTAGGACTTTAATATTAGACTCATAGGCTGGTTTAGCTCAGCCCGACACTGTTTACAAAATTAAAAAAAAAAATTATTTTTGTTTCTTCTTGTGTAAAAACAGATTTCTGCTGTCTTGCAATAGAAGCAGAAATCTGCTTTTACCAAATGGCAGAAGTTGATTCTGCCAAATGGCAGGAGCTGCTTCTGTCTAGCAAAAGCCGTTGCTTAATTTTTTTTTAAATTTTTTTAATTAATTTATTTTTTCTATAAAAACCTATTCAATTTTTCATTTTCACTTTTAATTACAATTACAAATTTCTCAAACTCTCAATCTCTTAAACTCTCAATCCTAATTATTTTATTATATTTTCAATCTCATTTTATTTTAATTTTATCATTACAAAATATTACAAATGGATCCACTGTTAAATAAATTCAATCCATTTGAATATTATCATGTTAGCGCTGATGATATTATTGATAATGCACAAGGTGGAATAGGTGGAACACCAACGGGTGAAAGTGGTACAAGTATAAGTATAGGTTTGTATTATTCGACAAAAAGAAAAAGAAAAAAAACAAACGTCAATGGTATGGGAGCACTTCGATAGAATAGAAGAAACAATAGACAAAAAATTAATTCGGGTGAAAGTGGTACAGGTATAGGTACATGTTTGTATTATTCGACAAAAAGAAAAAGAAAAAAAAAACAAACGTCAATGGTATGGGAGCACTTCGATAGATTAGAAGAACCAATAGACAGAAAATTAATTCGTCGAGTAATATGTAAACATTGTGGTTCTTGTTTAACATGTGTAAGTACAAGTGGGATGGGACATCTTCGTTGACATGTTACTGATTACCGTAAAAAAATTTCACGTGAGTTTAGAGGACAAAAACAAATTGCATTCACTAGATTGTGATCCGTTGGTCCATATGCCACTTCAACAGAAGGTTCGAGCAGTTCCGAACATATGGGAGAAATGTCGACTTTTACGTACAATCAAATGAAGATGCGAGATTACATGGCCAGGTAAGTAGTTGCTTCTGATCAACCTTTTAGTTATGCAAAAGATGAAATTTTATAATGGATGATGCAAAATAGTATTCAACCAACATTTAGAAGAATTTCTATGTCAACTCTTAGGTCAGATATATTAAAAAATTATGAATTAATGAAAATAAAAATTATTGGAGAATTAAGTAATTCTAATGGTGTTATTTCAATAACTTCTGATTTATGGACTGCTACAAATCAACATATAGGGTATCTTTGTGCAACTGCCCATTATATTAATTCTAATTGGCAATTATGCAAAAAAAAATTATTGCATTTAGAAATTTAGAATATCTACATGATGGTCTTACAATTTATCGTGCATTAACAAATATTTTTGAGGAATATAAAATTAATAATTCTATTTTTTCAATTACTTTTGATAATGCTAAAAATAATGATAAAGTTCTTGAATATATGTATAATCATTTATCTCCTCCATTTAATGGAAAATTATTTCATGTTAGGTGTGCATATCATATTATTAATTTAATCACTCAAGAAGGCTTGAGCTTGGCAAAAAAACATTTATAAGTAATTAGACATGCCATTGCATACATTTCATCATCCCCATCACGGGTACAAGCATATCATCAATTATGTAGATCAATGGGGTTAAGAAGGAAAAAAATTAAAAATAGATATTAAAACTAGGTGGAATTTAACATATCTCATATTGAAAGCATGCGAAGAGTATAAAGTTCCTATAACACGATACTTCAATACCCAACCAAAAGATTCGCAAGATCCTATTTTTTTGACAGATCAAGATTGGGAAATAGCTATGACTTTAATGAACTTATTAGAGCCATTGAAGACAGCCACAAATCGTTGCTCAGGTGTGTATTATCCAACAACTTGTTCTATAATATATAGTATGGTAGAAATAAGTGATATTTTTAAAGAACATAGGTATCATCACTCCTATCATACTTTTCAAAATATATGTATGCAAATTGAACAAAAATTTTAAAAATATTGTAGTGAAATTCTTTTACTTTATTCTGCAGCTATTGTTTTAGATCTTAGGGCAAAAACTAATGGATTACAAAATTTATTTGATGTTATTAATAAAAATTTATCAATTAATAGCGATGTAAATTCTGTTGAATATGTTCAAGATTTTTTACTTGATATGTATAGTATTTATGAACAAAATTATGAAAAAACTGGACAAAGTTCTACACCAGAGGTAAGTTCTGGTAGTTCAGGCAAAAAAAAGTCATGCATAGGGTCTCTGTTGCACAAAAGTAAACAAACTGTTAGTCAAAGTATAAATTATAGTCAATTTTATAATTATATCAATATTGACCATTATCCTGAAATTTTTCAAAGATATAATGTTGAAAAACTAGATGTTTTGGCATGGTGGAAAGACATGGCAAAAACTTTTCCTGTGCTTGCAGCCATAGCCCAAGATCTACTAACACCTCCAGTGTCAACTATAGCATAGGAATATGCTTTTAGTGCATGTGGATGTGTGATGGATGATAGGCAATCCAATTTACATCCAAATATGGTCGAATTGATAATGTGCATGAAGGATTGGGTCAAAACTGATTTCAAATTATAAAATCGTATGATAGAAAATGTCTTTGAAGAATTCAGAGATTTGGATGTAAAAGATGAGTAGATAAATGTTATATAGTAGATATATTTTATTTATGTTTTGTAATTTATACAGTATGTAAATTAATTTATTTGTATTATGTTATCAATTTATAATATTTTTCATCATATAACCACGGTATTCCTCTGCCACAAGTGAGGGATTATAAATAAAATATTCGAGGTACTGTCTTCGGTTTTAATAATTGAAAAATAATTTGTGTTTAAAAAATTTAATTAATTTTTTTTAAAATATTGATTAAATGACCCGACCCAATTAAGGCCCGTTATTATATGGGTCGGGCCTTGGGCCTTTATATATCAATGGGTCAACCTATCCCAAAGGCTTATTACTATTTGGGTCTCGGGCCCGACCCATTAACCTAATAGGTTGAGCCGGAGCCAGCCCGGACCGGTCTATTGACATCTCTAGGCCATAGGCTTAAGCTTTTTTTATGAAGGTTTCCATGTAGAGAATGTGGTGGAAGTGGACCTTCAGGATCCAATTTATTCCGATTGAAGAAGGAAGTATTGAGTCAAGCCAATGACAATAAACAGAGGCACTACTTGGTCGGCAACCTAAGGGGAGTTCATTCCATTTTCTTTTTATTTTTGCATTTTTTTTTCATTATTATTTACCTTTTCTTTACATTTAACCTTACGTTAGGGAATGTCAATTTTAAGTATGGGGGAAGGGATTTAGGCTATGTCTTTTTTATTCTAGAATAATGTTTTTGATTTTTTTAAAATTGTTTTTTTTGAATAAAAAATGTGTTTTTAAAATGAAATAAAAAAGAAAAAGGGAGTTTTGCTTTTGTTTTTACGTGTTTCAATAGTTTTTGGTTGTGGATGTCATGAGCATGATTCAATTGAGCTTGAGACATTTATAACATGAATGAACAAGTAGTCTTGCAATTAGTGATTAATTGGTATAGTTGGTCTCTTTGAGAATGGTAATGACTGAATTTGGTAGGCATTAGCCTGTGAGATTTTTTAGCCCATAGATTGACAAATCCATATCAGTCTCATTTTTTTTCTTTCATGAATGATATTATTCCATCGATTTGTTTCTCCAAAACTTGCCTTGATTCTCCTCGAGGCTACATTGACCCATGCATTGGACATGAACATGATTAAGGCCCTATTTGACATTACACTACACTAGCCAAATAGCCTAACTTGTGATTAATTTTCCCTTTGTTGAACCCCTTTGAGCTTTATTGGCTTTTTTGTTTGTTATAAACCCATATTACAAGTCGTTAACCTGAAAAACAATGTCTGTAACTAGCATGAGGATTAGTGGAGCATTGTTTATCATTGTTGTTGAATAGGTGTGCAAGAAATAACTGTAGGGGTGTTCGTATTTTTGGTATGGCTATGACTAATGAAATAGAGCATGTTCTCATTTTCAATATGTGAGCTCCATGGTTGATGAAGTTTTTATTGTTCAAAAAGAAAAGAAAGAAAGGAAAGTGATGGAGGAAAATGTTTTTAGTGAATTCAAAGCTATTAATTCCTCCTAAATTTTCAAGAAAAAAGGTTTTTCATATATAATATATACAAAGGTAGAAGCTACTGATTGAGATTTTTGGTCTTACATATCTTGTATGCCCAAACTTGACATTGAATAAGTGTTTGCTCCACTAGATTCAATGGCTTTTGAGCTACATTTCCAAATTGTTTCCCGCCTTAAAGCCTAACCCCGTTACAACCATGGAAAGTCCTTATGATTTGTGTCATGCGTGTGATCCTAGTGGTGGAGAAGGAAAAGATATGCAAGCCTATGGTAGATCATTTCTATTGGAAAGAATTTGAGCAAAACACATACCTTTCAAACACATGAGAGTGAGTGCTACTCCTATGAGAGTCTACCTATTTAGTTTGCTCTATCTTCAAGTGAAATTGCTTATTAGTTAATTGTAAGTTGTTTAAGAATGTTGTTTATGATATGTTATGAGTTTCAAAAAGGTTGGTTGTTTATTGTTGGTGATGTTGCAACCTTGCGTTTTTTTTTTTTTTGACTTATTAGTTTTAGAGTTTTGCCCGAGGACAAGCAAATGCTAAATGTGGGGGAATTTGATAAGATTGCATAATGTTATATTTTTGCTCCTTGATACTTAGTCTTTTATGTTTATTTTATGCCCAATTATACTTATTAAGTTTATATTTTGATTTAGGTAGTGTTTGGAGGCATCTGAAGCAAAATGGAATTAATTTCACGATTTTTAGGCAGTCTTAACATGTCTCCATATTTTAGGCATACTTTTCTCATCCGAGTTCCAAATAAGACGATTTAGGATGTTATGGACAACCAAAAAAGAGCTATACAACTATCATGTTTTAAGCTTTGTCTAAAATTAATCAAATCAGGTCAAAATTAGGCTTGAAGTTGCTAGACTTGCACTAGAACATTTCCTAGCCTGTGATTTTATTGGTAGATCTGATGCATGATATTTTTAGAAGTCTTCAGGTTGTGGATGACTTTCACAGCTATTATATTGCTCTTGCCTATTTACATTAGGACTTTTATTTTGTTTTTAATATTTCCCATAAGTTGTAGGAATATCCTATTATTAGAAGACTCTAATTACCTTTAGGAGAGCTGCGAGAAGGCTGAAAATCTGAATATAAAAAAGAAAACATGAGAGAACAACAATTTTTTTTTCTTTTTCTTTTTTCTTCTCTGTGTGCTCTTCCATGGCCCTATGTGGCTAATTTATTTGGCTTGGTCAAAGGAAACTAAAACCTCAAAATTAATAAACTATGAGATCCAATTAGTTTTATTGTTCAATTTATGCTTTGAGTTTCGATTGTTCTTTTGTGTTTGATTTTTAATGGTTATTTTGTTTGGTTATTGGGAAGCCTACCAACTAATTATTCATTATAATCTACTGCTAGATTAGATATCAAATTTGTAATTGTTTGATCTCTTTAATATATAAAGCAACTAAGGGTTAATGATTTGTTGCATTATCGATTATTAAATCTTAAGAAGAACGCTTGACTAAATTAAATACAATCACTTGTGCTTGTGTTGTTTAGCTTCATTGATCTCTCTAATTTTTAATGTTGCTCTCAAATTAAATCTATAGTGCTTGACTTAGGTTGTCTGATAGTTAAGGTTAATTAGATCGTTTGTTTCTAATTAACTACAACTAATGAGAGATAGAAAAATAATTCCAACAGTGAATATTTGAAGTATGAATAAATCTATTTGTACATCAATGATTGGTTGTTAAGGTTCTGATGGTGGATGTTGACTTAGACCAAGGTGTGTTTTGTCATTAATTTTAATAATTAATTTAATTTATTTCTTAGATATTCATTTAATTTTATTTTGTTATAAATAAACCCCTTCCTTAATATTATTCATGTTAGCATATAAATTAGATTAGACACTCTTCACAGGACGATCCTTTACTTACACTATCACATTATATATTTTTAAAAGTATAGGGTTTAATTTTGGTTGCCTACAATAGCATACCACTTCTCTCATTGTAATTCATTCTTAAAACACAGGTGAATCAATTTGGAGGATGCAACTTATTAATTGGACACATAATCAGGTACTGTAAAGGTGTTTAATATTTCTCAAGCTCTGAATCCATTTCGGCAAACAATGAATGAAAAATAAGAAAGAGGGAATCAATAGTGAGAAGAATCGCAAAATAGATAGTAGGAAGGGACCTGATAATTAGAAGAACAAAACAAATAGTTGGAAGGAGGCAACAACTAGTGGGAAGAAGGACAAAATGAAGCAAGAGAGGTGAGTTTCACCAGAGAGAAGAAGAGATTCAGATGTCAAAACATTGAGAAGACAAAACAAGTATGAGAGGTGTGGTTTGAAATGTTTACAAAAGTGGAAATGCAAGAGAGTTATACAAAGAAAAGCGTTTCAAGTACTGAAAACGCGTTTTACATCTTTCTAAAATTTTTGAAACATTCCCAAAACATTTCATATCAGTTTCGAGGCATCCATTGGAGCGTTTATGTGCTTCCTTGACTGGAACTTTAAATTTGCCATTTTGTTGATTAATCTTAATCGGATAACTAATATTCATTGATCCAGTTTGACATCTATAGGGGCGGTATTAACAAAGGATTATAACTGGTTCTTTGAAATGTGAGTTGGAAGGGACCTGAGAAGTGTTGTGAAATTGCTTCTTCTCTTGCTACTAGTTCCACTAAATCAAAGAATAGGACTTTTTGGATGTAAAACCCCTCTTTGGAAGCATAACCCTAGCAATAAATTTTTTTGAAGTGATGTATTACATATGAATATTTAAATTAATGCACCTATCTAATGTGGATGGAAAATGAGCACCATATATTTATTGATAATAACTAAGCGTGTCAAAAGATGTCCCAAAAATAAGTTCAATAATTACAAATAATATCATTAATTCCAATGTGCATAACCCTATAAAATATTAATTCAGCCAATAAAATAGGGAGAAGGACTATTTCCCACCCAACTTTTGATGCGTTTTCAATATGCCACCCACGCCAGATGAAAATCCAGTTTTCCCACCCATGACCAAACTGCCGTCCATTTTTTCAGTTAGGAACAGGGGCAAAATCGTTATTTACTATTTAAAACATTAAAACTTTAAAATTTTACCGTTTTCCCCTTCAGGTTTCAAAAAGTAAATAACCCATCCTCAAAGTTTGAAAACTTTAATTTCACCCCCTAGGGTTTTGCTTCCTTCTCCGGCCACCACCGACGGCCGCTGCAATCGATCGATGGGAGATCTCCGACTACAAAGGACGACGAAGGACGACCCTTCGTTGCCCAGATCTGGACAACGAAGCGTCGTCTAGATCTGAAAGAACAGACGAAAGACGACGCTTCGTCGTCCTTCGTCGTAGCGTCTGGACGACACGACGAGCGACGAAGGACGACGAAGAGTCGTCCTTCGTCATCTGGGTGGAATGACGAAGAGAGACCTCTTCGTCGCACGATGGTGCGACGAAGAGATCTCTGTCTCTTCGTCGCATTGTGCGACAAAAAGATCTCCATCTCTTCGTCGCACCGTGCACCAGGAGAAGGAGGTCTCCGTCTCTTCCTTCTTCGGCCACCACCGTCGTCGCACCAAGAGAAGGAGGAGGCAGGTGACTACGCCGAAGACGATGTCGGGAGATGAAGTTGAAGAATGGGGGTGAAACTGCTAGTTTTGAAAGTTATGGGGGGCGGTTGTTTTTTTGATAAATTTGGAAACCTTAGGTTTTGGGGGTGAAAATGTTAGTTTTCAAAGTTTAAAAACTTTAGGCAAGGTGAAATGTTAGTTTCTAAAACCTAAGGGGGGTGAAGGAAAACCTCACATCAATTTTGGGATGAATTTTGCAGAGGGGTATTTTTGTCATTTCATCTAATAAGGGTAAAATGGACATTTTACCCTTATGCAAATAGAAACCATCCAAATTAACAGCTCATGGGTGGGAAAACTGGATTTTCATCTGGCGTGTGTGGCATTTTGAGAACGCATCAAAAGTTGGGTGGGAAATAGTCCTTCTCCCCAATAAAATAACTATAGTTGGGTAGGTAGGTCAGCATACCAATCCACTTGCCTTATTGTCTACCCTGTTGTCTCTCTCTTATTTGCAAAAAATAGAACAAAAAACATTATGAGTATAAATACTCAATAGACACATAATTTTGATGGTGTTCCCTATTAACCTTGCCCCAACAAAGTCTCAACGTTAAACATGCCCTGAGTGCAACAATTAGACACTCATCTCAAATGGCTCTTATGGGCATCCATCTCATATGATATCAAATTGAACTCTCATCTCAAGTACCTCTTATGACCATAACTGAGATAGAAATCCATCTTAGGTACCCTTTGTCTCCCTTTAAAATAACGAATTATTCTCATTCAATTTCCAAAGACCAAGACATCTCATTAATCAGCTCATGCATTCTCAATACTAGGTCTCATCAACTAGCTTTCAATGCGACTCACTCTTAGTTATGTACAATTATACGACGTTTTCGAACCCAATATTTTACGATCCCCTTATGAATATCTTTAATAGAGTCTCACCATCCCACTTGTCCCTGACACACTCGGTTGGACACCCATTTCAAGTGTCTCTTACAACTTCGTATTGGATAGGGCATCTGTCTTAGATACCTTTTATGTTCATATTCATCAAATTCGAATACCCATATCAAGTGTTGCTCATATCATCATCACGTATCGAATTAATTTTGTTTTTTCCTTATTCGAAACTACAATATCTTATCAATCGGTTCAAACATTTTCAAGAGCAGGATGTCTTACCAAGTAGCCTATATACTCTCAATATTAGAACATCTTATCAACTAACCAATGTACTCTCAATATCAAAATATCTTATCAATTGCTCTGCATACTCTCAATAATAAGACGTCTTATCAGCTGACCTTTCACTCAAAACTGCTCATACACATATTTATAACTATATTAATTTGTGCAATTTTATCAAATTAAATTCGAAGAGCGGACCCCTCACGAAAGCACTATTCCAGGCAGTAATTTTAACCGCAAAATTCATGCATGCAGCCATACGTAATCACCATCAAGTTGTGTTTTTTACCTAATCAATTTCACAAATTAAAAATTGTTAGCACATGCTGCTTACCCATTTATTTAAGCGGCGACACAAGGTGCCTTTATCACATGCAAAAATCCAATGGATTTTACACACGGGCCATCCTAATTCTTCACGGCATACCAAGTCAAGGCATATTACTAGCAACTGCAGTTTCATATGGCGCAGGTGCACCATCACGCGTGTGTATATACACACGCCTTTACAACCCAAGGTCTCATATTTGTAGATTCATATGTCGCATGCAATTTTTTCCACCGAGACAAACATGACAGCCACCGGAGATTTTGCTCTTCCTGGCGTGTACACCTGACGTTCGGCATACGGCGCGCCGCATGGCCAGCGTGAGCGCTGCATGACTGGACAGAGGATCGGCCGACGAGAGAGAGGCACGGTGACGCTCCTAGGAACGCCGGTCGTGCGCCTTGCTACAAGTCTGGTTCCGGACGATGTCAGACAGTGATCTAGCAAAGATACTGCCGCGGGACCCCGGTGCGTGGATACACCTGACGGACGCTACCACGCACGTTCGTTACCTTCCGATTTGGAGAACCAGGGTCACATAACCACGTATTTGTCACAGCATACATACAAATTTCTTTCATATATTTATCATCCTTTATGTCAATGTCTAACACCTCCATCCGCATGGAAACCCAAAAAACTCATCCAGCTTGGTAATCAGAAACCATTACCGCATATATAATCCTCTGATATCTATTATAATCACACACTGATGCCATACGCAAGAAGTCCTTAGATCAGAATATATATACACACAGAACATGCTATATATATATATATATATATATTTAAAAGCAGCATATAACGGAATTATACAAACAGAAATCCAAATTACAGAGCCTGGCGCAAGAAGGGAAAAGGATTGAAGGCCTACCTCTTATCCGGTGACTGCGACAGTCTTTGCGTGGCAAGGTTTTTCTCCGTAATTTCCTTCCCCGGACGGTGCATGGAAGACTCCGCCCTCTCCCTCATTTTGTGAATGAATGCTGGGTAATTCAAAGAAAATCCTTCCATCCTTGGCCACGCGATTTGCTTCAGATACACATGCTAAAGAGACATTTTCTATAGGGCAACCCTCCCGCTCATGGCAATGTGGCCCAAGTTTGGGAGTCATGATCATCCCATGCAAAGTTTATGGGATCATGACTTTTAAATTCCGAAATAAAACGGATATTTATATACGCAAAGATATATGTGTCCATAAACACGTAAGTGCACTTAAATTCCCAATTAATAAAAGATACATATATATATATATATATATATATATATATATATATATATATATATATATATATATATATATATATATATATATATATTTATTTATATAAAGTACCGGCATCTACGAACTCCTCCGAGTTTATACTCGGACATATACAATCTTTCAACACTGGCACATGCATACAATTAAATCAAAATTTGAGCAATATAATATAGTACCGAATAATAGGGAAGTAACTGAAATACCCTTTTACACACGCTCAGGGTATTACATTGGAGCTGGTCATGGTAAATATGTTGTACTTTCTCTTTGTTAATCTCCGTTTAACTCATGAAGCAGGAGCTAGCTACTTATCTAGTCTGCTTATTGATTTTGATGGATCCATTTCAGATTTTTGCTACCAGCTTGTTACATATGCTCTTATAAACGTGAATCTTATGTTGGGGTCTTTTTATTTTGGGAAATTAAATTAATTGTCCAAATACAATAGATTTAAAGCAAAAATGTTCAAGTTTGAAGGACTAAAGCAAAAATACCCAAAAGTCAAACAACTTAAGCGAAAATGTCCAACTATTTTTTATAAAATACCAAAAATACCCTTAATGTCTTCTATAAAAACCCCACCCTCCATGCATTCCTCACATCATTCAGATTTTCAGTTTCACTTAATATTTGATACTGTAAGTTTATTCGAAAGGAAAAAAGTTCGTATTTTTGAGTTTGATAAAAAAAATGGTTCGTGATAATAAGGTATTTAGACAAATCTTAATTCAAAACTTAATTTATCTATTAATTCAAGTTTGTATGTTTTAAATATTAAAACAGAATTGTGCCATAGGTGGCATTTTGATACTAGTCATTGTATGAGAGTGTTAAATAGAATTTACAATAATATAAAGGGCATTTTGATAGTATCAAAATATGTGGGTGTTACATAAAATTTACAAAAATATAAGGGGTATTTTTTATATTAGACAATGCATGGTAGAGGGGTAAGTAACAATGTGAGGATAAATAAAATTTGCCAATATATGTGGAGTATATGGAACTTTTTTTGAATAAGGGGGGCTAAAAAGTTGAGTGTAAACTGATAATGATATTTAACGATACGAGGGTATTGTGATATTTTACACTTTAGGGGTAAATTAATAATAAAATTCGTATCGAATTAATCATTTATAATTTATACTCATAAAATAAAATTAATTATATTGATACATTTTAATGTGGATTTTTCTGATAAAAGGTTTTTTACAAAACATTGGTCATTATAAAATTAATTATCAAAATGGTGGGTTATGATGTTATTCATTACCAAGGATAATGGATTCAAAGTAATCATAATGAAATGAAATATGTTGAGGTCATAGAAGAGTGGTTAAAATTTTAGAGAAAATGACACTTGGGGGATTTATCCAATTGTTGAATGAAAAGTGTGGTATCGACCTGAAATGCCTGATAAAAATAAAGAATGATAAAGATGTTAAGGGTCTTATTGACATATCTAAATACTTTGAGGAATGTATTCTAGTTTTTGTTACATATACTCTTATCGAAGCACAAGGAAAAGAAGAAAGCAGTGACAACGATAATGGTGAACTGAAACAGGAATCTGATGGGGAGGACTTATCAGATTTTCATAATGATGCATTGTGTACTATTGAAAAATGGGTTCGTGGAGACAAAGAAAAGGTTCCAAATTAGGGTAAATTTGATAGGAATGAAATGGTTGATGTTCCATATTATAGGCAAGCTGGGGCTTGAGCTTTAGGCTAATAAAGTCTAAGTTAATGTTATCAGCCTTTAGAGATCATTATAGATGTTGTCGATAAGTATAAAATTAATATATCATATTCACAGGCTTGGAGAACAGGAAATTAGGCATTATAGCCATTGAAGGGCTCACTGAAAGAGTCAATTATGTTGTTACAATTATTGCTACAATTTAGAGCATGCTAATCTATGGTGCACATACAAACAGATAAGAAGCATAGCTTTGGGTACTTTTTCATGGTATTGAGTTGTTGCATCTATGTATTTCAAAGCTACAATCAACCAGTAATTTGTATTGATGTTACTTTCTTAAACGGTCAATATTTGGGGTATTTATTTCTCACGATGGCCTTGGATAGTAATAATTAGATATATGACCCCAAGGGTTAGCAATACAAAGTAAATGTATAGGTTTAAACCTTTGTTATACTTGTGAAACTTTAACTTACTTGAAATAGTGATTATGGGTCTGATAACTATGCCCTAAGTTTACCTGTTCAACAAATATAAGCGAGGTCCCTAGTAACCAAAAAAAAAAAAAAATAATAATAATCATATATATCCAATAGCTTTCGGCTTGGGAAGAAAGAAAATCATCCAACGTGGTCTTGGGTTTTTTGATAAAGCTTAAAGATTGCATCAGTGAAGTATCAAAATTGGTAATAATCTCATATCGACATCATGTCATCTACTCAACAATGGCTAAAATCTTTCCAAATATACACCATGGATATTATTATCATCACTTTCTTTATAACATGCGATCAAACCACAAGCGTAACTCTAAATTCGCATGTTTGTACTAGAAAACAACAAAGGCCTATATAAAGGCAGATTTTGATGTCATGATGAGAGCAATTGATAAAGCAGGAAATTACCTATCTGAGGTAGGCTATCATCGATAGAGTAGACACATTTTTCAAGTCATAGGTATAACATAATGACAACCAACATTTTAGTGTTATTCAATTTGAGACACTTTGTAGTGATGGTTTTATGAGAGGAAAAACCATGCAAGTATGTATGGTTTTACGACTAATTATTTAATTGACAATGCTTTTGTACACTTACATTTATTTGCTAACGGATGTATTGATGCTTATTAATGGATGGGTTATTATTTATTGGTCTTCAAAATATGAAAACTCATACTTCAAGTTGGATAATTTATGAGACTTAAAATTGATAATCCAAACACCAAACTTGATTCATCCCGATCAACCCAGTGTCTCTAATACTTGATCTACCCCTATTGGTCATGACCTATACGCTCTTTGTTAAGCTGGTACTTTATGAATTCTTATTGAATCTACAATTCGACAACCATCTATACATATACCAAGATTGACCTTATAATATAATTTTTCATTATAAGATATCTCTTCAAGCCTAAAGCACAAAATTAGTGTCCACCTCTAGGGACCCTCAACATGCATTAACTATTCTCTATATCAATGATAGAATGATATTGGATGGAGAAACAACTCAATCCTATTGTGATGATAAATTCAAGTGATTGTTGGTTTCTGTGAATATGCTTATAAGAGATATTAACTCCTATACTTGGGAGTAATAAATCATTTATTGATCCACTATAATTTTCGTATATCTCTCAATATGGTCAATCATCACTATTTTAGCAATCAGTTCTCAATTACTACGTTAGGCTAATGTCAAACAATATTAATTATTATACAAAATCATATGATAACCTTAAGTTAAAAGATCACATGTATCACCATTTATTAGAGGATATGTATTATAAACACAAAAGTAACTATCCATA
The DNA here is from genome assembly GCF_011075055.1 of Mangifera indica. NCBI lineage: Eukaryota > Viridiplantae > Streptophyta > Magnoliopsida > Sapindales > Anacardiaceae > Mangifera > Mangifera indica. Next base: position 2,951,771 of record NC_058148.1, read on the forward strand.
TGGAATCCTCTTGATGGGCTAGTCTAGTGGACATGTGTATACAAAATACACTAATTTGTTGCACCAAACTATCTATGAACAACTTTGACCTATAAGATCTGTCATTACCTTTTAGTAAAGTCATTCAACAGTATAATAATTTTAACTATTCTCATATGATTTTTGATCAATTGATATACACTAATCTCTTTGTCACAATTATAATATTTTAACTATATTTATCTACTTTTGTATGTAAGATTCATGATAAAGAGTATGACAATTTTATAAATTAAACTCATTATTACAATTGTTTGCACAATCATGACAATTGGTTTTAAGACACCTATTCTAATAGTGTTGAATGAAGAAGGTGAGCAAAGAATTAAGAAGATGGTAACTCTTGGGAAAAAAGTTGTTATAGAGTGAATGGAAGCTGATTTTGGGTAAAAAATAAATTTGTAATTATGAGCAATGTCGATACCGGAATTGGAACTAGATGGTATTGGACAGGTTGATGATAAGAATCTGGTTATAGAGATTCCAGTTCCAATTCTTGCTTTTTTTAATAGGGTATGTAGACAAGCTTGGCATTAATTAGAGGTCTTAGACTCTTAGTTTTAGCCATGCCACTATTACCAAAACGTTCCCACCAATAATTTGCCACATTAATGACATATTCATTGCACCAGAGACACTTGAATGCATGAGTCATTTCAACAAGATTGTCAAAAACAATTGGGAAGCCTTTGTGTTGAACGATCATAGGAAAATTGACTTAGTATCTAGTTTATATATCAAACGCAGTGGAAAAATCACGAGACATTTCCATACATCTGTGGTATATTTCTTGGAGCAACTATAGTCTTCATGTGCTCTAACCACATAAAATTTTGATTATTTACACACACTAATACAATGTTAGAAGCTATTTATGTAACAATGGAGTGATGTAAGTTCAGCAGTGTGGAACACAAGACAAACACGGTTTCTAAGAAGAAGATCATTTGGTTAGATACATTTTTTTCAATTCCTTTGAGAGGAATAATATTTTTGTTAGTGCACATATTTGCATATTTAAATAACCGGAATATTTGGTATATTATTAACTTGTTTACCTGTTTGACAATATTTGTATGGTGATGAGATCGTGTCTCCTCTGTTAGAGTCATTATGTCCTCTATATGACTCATCTTATCCTTCATACGAGTCAACCGATCTAATATAAAATTTTCTCATTGAGTCAATGTAACATCAAAGTAATGAATGGAGAAATCTTATCTACTGACAAGAGGATCGTCTTGCAAATTTTTGTTTAAGTGAACTTTATTATAATACCTTATCCATATGTTAATCAATAACAAATTATTACTTATTGCATCTCCGGTGAAGATAGTTAAGATAAAATCTCATCGTAGGATGTCTTTCATGTGCCAGCTCAATATTTGGACAAATCCTAAAACTGGCAAGATATTCATCCATCAATGTAGTGTGTCCATTGTCTTGTATATTCAAAATTGTAATTTTAATTTAAATCAGTTACTCTATAAATTTACAATTGTATTAAATCAATTCTATTTTAATCACAATTTTTTTAAAATTAATAAATGTCACAATTACTTGGAACGCTAGTGGAAATCCCATGATACCATATTGTTTCAGCTAGTTTTCCTTCTTCTTTATCAAGGCAAAATCCATAGAAATTCAAGAGATATTATCATAGATCGAGTGATATGTCATCTACCACACCTGTGCTCCCCTTGGGTATGCATTGAACATATCAAGATAATTAGCCAATTGTAATATCTTTTGGGGGATTGTTTTCCTCAAATAACTTCCTAATAATCTCATATGAAGATAAAATAACAGTGCCAACTTTACTGCATCAATGTCATCCTTCCCGATGATCTTTATTCGAAAATGTAACTTAGATCAACATATGTAACTGACTTACACTTGAGAAAATATGTTTGGTGGATCCGATCTGTGGCCTTCGATAGAATATACATGTTAATATCCAACATATGATTGAATCAAAGGCTCGTCATAATGGCAAACTCATACGAGCTTAATCGTACATCAACCTCATTAACTCGAAACCATAACTCCTCTTTCGAGTTCACCTTATTTACCACTCTTAGGATAGTAATTATATGTCATTTAAACGCATATAATGAACAAACATATAGACATACTAATGCATAAATCATATGAATGAATAAACATATATACATATACAAATGCTTATAATATAATAGTCAATCAATATCTTGAAAAAGTAGTTATGTGCTTAGAAACGTGCGTAAGCATAATGAGTCCTCGACATCAAAAGATAATGATCAACAAAGTGTCAAGCACTCGATGTATCGTAATATGAACATACCATAATCACTTGATAGGGTGTCTATTGCGGTATATCCACCACCCTATGTAATGCAAATGGATTATCCTGTGGTGTCCAGCCTACGTGAGACCAAAATGATGTAACAACTAGCAAATATGGTATCATCGATGTGTACCCCAACATCTTTTGATTAAATATCTCTAGGTCAACGATAAAACTCTATAACGAGTTGTAAACTGTAGTCTTCCACCCTTTCAAATCCAAGACACCTGTTACCCAATATGCATTATCGAAGTTTATCAAGATAAAAACCTACACACATTGACAAAATACATATATTAGACCTTAATTCAGTAATCCTTGTAAAGTAATTGAAAATCAAATACTGACCTCGTCCACCACACCCCAAGGTTGTAAATGTAAGTTAGGGGGATAATCCACATCCACTAATCATGTGAAGAGCAGAGGAAATTAGTAGTTATACTGATCTTTCATCCACGCGAAATATTCATGAAGGATGTGTGCAACAAAACAAGTCAAAATTGTCATCCAATTCTAACAAACCTCTAAGGTAACATCATACTGTCATTGATGTAATAATCCCAAAAACAAATCCACGTGTTGAAAAAACAAATAACATAACATTAGCAAAATTAATTGACTAGGTGAACTCACCTTGTTAGATAACCATCTAGATGTGTTTATGATTGTACCTCATAAGGTAATCTTGGGCTTCATCCTTATATCATATAGCTTCCTTTTCTTGAACAGATCTAGTTTTGGATACCATTTTTTGAAATTTTTCTCACGCTCGGTACTCAATAATGGCATAACCGATCTTGCCCATTGGATCCGTGGTTTTAATGGATTTATGTATAAGTTATGAATAAACACTCATTTCTTAACAAGTCGACCACGAAGTGTATAAAAATACTATATCAAAACAAATAATATGTCATATAAAATTATATTAATTTATAAGATTTTCAAATTTATTTCAATACCTTCTGTAAAGTAGGAGTCATGGCTAGAGAATCCATAAGTGAGGTCAAATCGACTATATCAAATTTTTAAATCAGTTAGAGTTAAATACATGAAATCAATAAATAATATACTTTTGAATCATACGTGGTAGATATAATGAAAACATTTATGAAAATTGCATACTTGAACTATCTCCTTCTATGTCAGAAGTAGAACCATATCGTCAGTCGACTCTTTATCTTGAAAGACAATATTAATCACCTTTTTCCCCTTACTTGGTGTGCTGAGATAGACCAATCGAATATCCTGTTACAAAAATAGATAAAAGGTAAATGATAATTTATATTAATAATATTAATAATTTTTATCGGTTAATCTAATAGTGTACCTCAACCATCATAGAAGGTGATAATAGGGAATCCTTATGTGGTGCTCTAATGTCATTGACATCTTGTAATAATATTAATAAATTTTATATTGGTCATTCAAAGTGTTTAACAAAAATTACAAAGTATACAATTGATAATATATATCCTGTATTGGCAGAACGAGCATCAATATGGGATCCCCCCCCCCCCAATATGGCCTCATCAACACTGGGATACTATCACAATGTCAACAGTAACAAGTTAACAGGGAATCGATAATCGAATGTGTAATTAAAATATAATATTAACAAAGAACGTTATACTAACTTAAATCATCATAGAAAATGTCAATGGGGAAACCTAATGGGGTAATCCATCATCGCTTATATCAAAAGTCAATGTAGGATCCTGCATGGAAGGTCCCTAATCAAAAAACTGTCGTTGTCATAATATCAATAATTACGAGTTAATAGAAGACTAAAAGTATTTCTGAAATATTTTTTCAATATATTCACGAAGTTTAACACATACCTCGATAGTAGGTGGAGATGGTAATGTCACACCCCCTAATCCGTCATCATTATCACAAGGAGACTATAACAATATATACAATTATTTTTGTTAGTGCACATGTTTGCATATTTAAATAACTGGAATATTTGGTGTATTATTAACTTGTTTACCTATCTGACAGTATCTGTATGGTGATGAGATCGTGTCTCCTCTGTACAAGTTATGATGTCCTTTATATGACTCATCCTATCTTCCATACGACTCATCTTGTCCTTCATACGAGTCAACTGATCTAATATAAAATTTCCCCATTAAGCCAATGTAACAAAAAAGTAATGAATGGAGAAATCTGATCTACTAACGAGAGGATTGTCTTGCAAATTTTTGTTTAAGTGAACTTTGTCATTATAACTTATACATATGTTAATCAATAACAAATTATTACTTATTGTATCTCCGATAAAGATAGTTAAGATAGAATCCCATCTCGGGATGTCTTTCATGTGCCACCTCAATATTTGGATGATCCTAAAACTGGCGAGATATTCACCCATCGATGTAGTGTGTCCAATGTCTTGTATATCCAAAACTGTAATTTTAACTTAAATCGGTTACTCTATAAATTTACAATCATATTAAATCAATTCTATTTTAATCACAATTTTTTTAAAATTAATAAATGTCACAATTACCTAGAATGCTAGTAGGAATCCTATGATACTATATTATTTCAGCTGGTTTTCCTTCTTTTTTATCAGACCAAAATCCATAAAAATTTAGGAGATATTATCACAGATCAAGCGATATGTCATCTGTCACACCTATACTCTCCTTGGGTATGCATTGAATACATCAAAATAATCAACCAATTGTAACATCTTTTAAGGGATTGTTTTCCTTGAATCACTCTCTAATAACCCTATGTGAAGATAAGATAAAAGCGTCGACTTTACTGCATCAATGTCATCCTTCACCCATGGTCTCTGTTGGAAAACGTGACTCAGATCAACGTATTTAACTAACTTACACCTATGAAAATATGTTTGATAGATTTGATCTGTGACCTTCGATGGAATATACATGTCAATATCCAACATATAACTGAATCGGAGGCTAATCATAATGGCAAACTCGTACAGGCTGAATCGCATGTCAGCCTCATTAACTCGAAACCATAACTCCTCAATCGAGTTTGTCTTATTTACCACTCTTAGGATGAAGGAATGTATTAAGAAGTGTTCGAAATAGGTACGCTGAAACATTTGTAACTGACACTCTATTAATATTTTTTTAATCAAAACTCCCACATTTGTATATCCACTTGCACTAAGTTAAGCCTTAAAGTGTTTTTCTATAGGGAATCTGATTTCCCCCTTTCCCTTATCCCTTTTTCTCTTTTGTTGAGCTTTTTATAACAAAATTAAATTACAATTATATCAATTTTATATTGAAAATAATTTAATTTTGAACATTGATGCATTATTTGAAAAAAATATACCTCAAATTCAAATTCTACATGTAAAAAAATCTGAAAATACAAAAATTTCAATTTGTCTCCTTATATGAAAAATATAAAAAAAAACCCATAATTTTATAGAAAATACATTATGCCCACTAAAACCCACCACGTGAATTCGCACGATGAATAACTTTGGAAAAGCGCATTTTGCCCCACATAACATGAATTCACGTGTCAACCATATGATTTCGTGCGGTTGATTTGTGAATTCGCGTGTCAACCAAAATTTCAAATTTGCAATTATACCCCACCGCACGATTTACTATTTAAAAACTTCTATTTTGGCCATCAACCACACAAACTCGTTTGGTCCTGAAAGTTTTAAAAATGCACAAAACCTCCCTGTCTCAAAAAAATTTTACCACATGAATTTGCGTGGTCAACACAACATTCGCATGGTCACTACAGTGAAATAGCACATTTTCGTTTAAACTTCAAAAAGTTGGGAAATTACAGTTTGCTTCTCTAAATTTTGGGTAATTTAATTAATTTCCCCTTAATTTATTTATTTTTGCCTTTATTGATTTGCTTTTTTTTTTTACTTTATATTTTAGAATCAACTATTAGATTGATTAAGAGCCTTATCTCTAAGCAATAATTATTATGGGCCTTTCCCAAACAACAAGCCCAGACTAAAAATAAACAAAAAGTGTCGACCACAGTGGGAGTCGAACCCACGACCTTCTGATCCGAAGTCAGACGCGCTAATCCACTGCGCTATGCGGTCTAGGCAGCTAGTGCTTGCCCAATTATTTTGTTATGTAATAACTTTAAGAATCAGAATTTTCCTTAACCCCTATTAGATGTGTCGATGGGCCGTGGGCTTTTGGGCCAGACCGACCCATTAATATATAAAGTTCCAAGGCCCAAACCATATAAAAATGGGTCCGGCCGGGCTTTAAATAAGTCGGCCCGACCCATTTAATCAATATTTAAAAAATATATATTTAAAATATTTAAACACAAATTATTTTTCAATTATTAAAACCGAAGACAGTACTGAAAATATTTTATTTATAATCATTCACTTATGACGGAGGAATACCGTAGTTACATGATGAAAAATAATATAAATTGTAACATAGTATAAATAAATTAATTTACATACTGTATAAATTATAAAATATAAATAAATATATACTATGATAATATTCAAATAGATTGAATTCATTTGATACTTGATTCATTTGTAATGATAAAATAAAAATAAAAATAAAATTATAAACACAAAAAATTATTATTTGTGAATTCAAATATTTTCTAAAAGAGAATTGATGAGAGAAAATGAGATTGAAAATATAATAAAATAATTAAGATTGAGAAATTTATAAATGAAAGTGAAAATAGAGAAAAATTGAATAGATTTATATAAACAAACAAATTAATTAATTTAAAAAAAATTTAAAAAAATGAAGGGCAGAAGCCTTGGCTTCCCTCTGCCTTGTTGCAACTACAGAGGGAAGCAAGGCTTCTGCCTTGTGGCAGAAGGATACACAAGGCAGAAGCCTTGTTTTTGCCAGCAAAAATAAGAAAAAAAAAATTTAACAATATCGGATATTAGAGCCCGAGGCCTGACCCAATAGGCCTATGGGCCTAGCCCGACATGCTATAGTATCAGGTCAGGCTTTCTCATGCTGTACTTTTTTTTCGTGTTTCGTATCGGACCTCCATTCGATCCGGCCCAATTGACATGTCCAACCCCTACTATAATGGAAAAAAATTACATACATTAACAAATATTATTAATTTATTAATATAAATTAGGCCAAAAAACTCCGTCCCACCCAAGATTTAATCTATTGTCAAATTCCCACCCACTAAATTTCCAAATCCAAATCCCCATCAATCAGTTATTAAAATCAATAAAATATGTTTGTATTAAGGGTATAATTATCATTCATATAGTAATATTAGATAAATTAAAATTTTATCTCACTTTTCTATCTTAGTTTTAAAAATTAACAATTTTTTTGAATCTATATTTTGAAAAATTATTTTTTCTTCCTTATTAGGGTTAACTCAAAAGGGCAATACATTTTCTAGTGACCTTCTCTCTCTACTCTAGCCTCCTTTTCTGCCCAAGACTAACGACCTTCTTTCTTCAACACTCTCTGTTACTCACGACAACAAACAAATTGATTCATATTCATCTTTGTTTTTCCTAATGCCTTTGGTCTTTATCTTCGATTCAACTTCGTCGAAGTTGATGAAGATAGCTTGTGTTTGTCTTCATCTTTCTTGATGCCCTTCATCTTCATATTTCCCGATGCCCTTCGTCTTTTTCTTTGATTTGTCTTCGTCAAATCAAAACTAACAAAGATAACTTGTGTGCTCAAACGAGATTTGGTGGAATCGACCTTTGTTTGTTGTCAAAAGTGACAGAGAGTGCTAGAGAAAATGTTCATCAGTCTTGGGCAGAGTAGGTAGCCAGAGCAAAAAAAAGGTTGCCGAAAATATGTTGTTCTTTTGAGTTAACCCTAACACGGGGGAAAATATAAGTTTTCAAAATATAGATTGGAGAAAATTGTTATTTTTTAAAACTAAAGTGAAAAAATGAGATGAAATTTTAATTTTATTAATATTACTAGTTAAATAATAATTATATCCATAATATTAACCGATTTTATTAACTTTAATGAAAATTATATAGTAAACTTTTTCTATTATATTTAATTGAAATTAATATAAATTAAGAATACAAAAATCATTTAAAAATTTTTTGAGGGTAAAGTTGTTATTTACCTTAAGAGTTTTTTTTTTTTTTTTGTATTTACAACAATTTTATAAAAAAAAAATTAGAAGATTTTTTTTAATAAATAGGAAAATGACTTTGTGAAACTTAAATACTGAACATTGTCATTTCATCAAAATTTGGGCGGGAAATAGTCATTTGGGCTAACTATAAATTTGAATGTTATACCCATTTGATTTAAATTTAGGCCAAATGACTATGTCCCACCCAAGGTTTGATACAAACTTAACTTCTCATCAATTAACTATCAAAAATTTAAATATCAATCCGTCTGTTAAATTTCACTAATACTGTTAGAGATAAAATCGTCATTTAGAAATTTTATTTAAACTCATATTTTAGGATTATCCCTATGTTTTCAAATTTTTATTTTTATTCTCTAAACTCATATTTTTCAGGTTTAAAAACTAACTGCCCTCCTCGAAGTCTAAGGTTTTAAACTTTAATTTTTTTTTCATTATAGCTGCCCCACAACTTTTTAAAACATTTCAGTTTCACCTCTTCTCTCTCCCTTAGTTTCTAGATCTAATTCTGATAACCATTTATCGTCTCTAGCCATTGACTCTCTCTCTCTTGTCTTCCCCTCCCCTTCTGGCCACTCTCTCTCTCTTAGGGGTGTGCACAATTCAGTTTGGTACAGTTTGAGTTTTTTAAACCAAACTAAAAAAAATGATTTGAAAAATTTTTAAACTAAACCAAACCAAACTAAACTGAAAAATACGTTTTGGATTACAGTTTGAATCATAGTTATCAATATCTTACAATACGCAATATGTATCGAATCCTACAATACAGATGAAAAATAATACGTATTATAAGGTGTATCAAATTAATAAGATACAGTAAACGTATTATGTGATATGATACATATTATTGATATAAATTCATACACATTTTTAAAGAAAATGATAATGTATTAAGGGTGTATATGAAAATTTTTAAAATGTTAAAGGTGTTTGTGATATTTTTCTAAATGATAACGAGTCAATTATAATATTTTATTATTTTATTAGTATTTTATTATTTTAATTTTTAAAAAACATATTATACAATATGATACATGATATAATAAATTAGATTTTTTATATATGATGTAATACACGATTCGACTACTATAGTTTGAATATTTTAAAATCATTTATTTCTTAATATATGTATCATTTAATAAAATTAATTGAATTAAAGTTTTTTAAAACATAATATACACATGTAAAATAAATATAAATATATATATATATATATATATATATATATATATATATATATATATAATTATATAATATACATGTAAAGAAAATGATGAAATAAATATGAAAAAAAATTTATACACCTAATTATTTATTGAAAAATTCTATAATATATATATAAAGAAAATACGGTTTACAATTTGATTTGGTTTGAAAATCATTCAAGCCACAACCCGAACTAAAAAAAAAGATTTGAAAAATTCTAAACTAAATCAAATAATTTTACGAACCTAATCATAATTTTTAAACGGTTCAATTTAGTTTTACAATTTGAACTAAATTATATTATTGGATCCGGTCCACTCATGACAGGTCGATCCGATCCGGTTTAATGTAACTGTCATGGGCAGTTATGAGAAGGAGTTAGAGGGCAATTGGATATATATAAATTGTCTAAACTGCCTCCTCAAGAATAATAACGTTATTTTTTCAGAAGAAAAACATCTCTCTCCCATTCTCCTGCCAATGCAATGCACAGTAGATCATGTCTCCCAAAATGGAAATCAGTAAGTAGGCAAATGGCATCGTGGAAATAGACTAATGTCAACACCTCATGCAGTATTCAAAGAAACTTTATCGAAAATCGAAACAAATATGCAAATTCGTATTTACAGATTTCACAGATTTTGATCCTGACATGTTTAATTATTTTCAACATTGGTATCAGAGTCTAGGATACGTATTTGTTATGTTTTCTGTGAATCGTATTGCATATATTATGCAAATTAGAAACTGTGTATTGAATTTTTATTTAAAATTTTGTTTTTGGGCACGAATTTAATTCGGTCAAAATTGCATGAAATTGGTGTTGGGAAACATGTTGGATGAATGATTGGAATGATATTACATGTTTTAAATTGAAAAACGACTTGAATTAATACCGAAATCAATGAAAATTGACCCAAAACCGAGACCCAATGCGAGTTCTTCCTCCTCGCCATTTTGACTGATTCCGGCGCCATTAGCGTCAAAAATTGGAACGATAGGACTCACCGTCAATTGGGCTACAAAAGCCCTATAGCTTAGACGTCGAAAAATCATCAGAAAATAGCCAATTAGACTGACAGAAAATCTAGGGTTCATTGCATGATTCGGGTCAAAATCAGATTGGAAAACCCTGATTACCTGACACATTAGTCAAGACCCATCGGTCAATGGGTCAACCCGTTGAGTCAATCGGGTCACCCGATTTGGTCAATGATCTATCAGGTCAGTTGATCGATCAACGATCAAAATGTTGACCATACCATTAATCGACTCATGTGAGTGCATGGAGGAGCATGACAATGTGCGTTCGACGTGTGAAGCTCAATCTCAGCGCGTGGTAGTCTTTCTCCAACGCATGACGACTCGTTTGCCTCATTCCTGGCGCGTGCAGTGACATGTTAACTCTTATGCAGTGCGTAGAGGCACATGCGGTGTCGACTCAACACGTGAAAGAGCGTATGAGCTTATTTTGGGGGGTGATAGCGCATGAACAACCACTTCCAGCGCGTATTGGCATGTGAAACCTGTTTTCTGGTTCTTGGAAGTTGTGTAGTACTCGGATCAGTATATGAGATGGGTTCCATGGGTCTTACGACATATAATGACATGTAATATCTTATTTTGACTCCCGAAAACACATGTTAGTGTTTTGAAATACATGTTTCTACTTCATGCAAGTTTGTTTGACTAGGGACCATCATAATGCATGTCGAAACTATCAGTACTCTATTGAATTCTCTTAGTTGGAAAAGAGATAATATTTATGCGTGAATATGATCCCCGTAATCAATGATCTTATTTAGGACAAGAATTTGAAACTTTTTGGGACTAAGTGGATTCATTACAGCTTACTGTAGAGCGACGCTTAGTAATGTATGAGAGAATATCCACTATTTTATCGTTATTCCCAAAACTAAGGTAATGCAAGGTATTTGACCTAACGCAAATGTAATAGAGATTTTATCATGAATAAAGTGACTCAAAGATCAATACGGGTTGATGAAATAGTCTTAGTCAAAATAGATGATGCATTTGTTGTATCATATATATTATTTAAATATGAGAATTCTGAGTTTGGTAGAATTTAATAAAATTCTCATCCAGAATTAATATTGGCACAATTAGATTAAAGTTTAAAATGGCAAGCATTTGTGTCATGGAAGATGATTGAGAATATAGTGAACTTTTGATTTTGTGCCTTATGTGAGATATTTTAAAATTTTAATACGTAATTGTGACAATTGATGTGTATTTGATTGCATTGATAGCATTGTGTTTGATACATAGTCTCTGTGATCTAGTTAACCATAATATCTTAGAAAATGATGGCTGATTTGAATGAGAATGACATTGAATAGAGAGAATTAAACCATAATGCATAATATCCTCAATGAGCAAAAGGCTTTGGAGGTCAAAGATCAGGTTAAGATAGAGTTGTGGCTGACTAAGGAATAGAAACCTAATCAATACCTTACACAAATGTGTTGTGGATGCATATCACGCATGTAAGAAGCAAGATCCACTTCATGTGATATCTTGATTAGTTTCATGATTATCGATCTAGTATATGAGTACCATTAATGTTCAACTGCATATGCCATAAGTATGGTTTTAGTTAAAAAGTTTGGAGGAACTGCAGTCCCTAAATAAAGATAGTTGATTATTGAATTTGATTGAATGTCAAATCTGATCATGAAACTAAAGTTAGCTACACGTAACCTGATACATGAATGGTAGGTTCATTTAGAAAAACGATTTCTTCTCGATAGTGGGAGCATATAAAGGTACATATGACCTACAGTGAGGAAAGAAAGACTTTTGTTAATTATTCTAGCCACATGAAATTGGAGGACAAGCGCCCTTGAGGCAGTTGAATTTGGTACTCATGCATACATTGTAGAATCAAATTTTAAAACTGAGTGGCTCAAGTCCATATACAAGAAGGAGATTGTTTAATGCTCAAAGAATAAGAACAAGGAATCGAAATGAAAAAGTGACAAAAGTACTAGAAGTAGAGACGGAAACAAGATGAGTAGTTACAATATAAGCAACAAGAATTATATCGCTTTTGAATGAACAGAGTTGAAAATGATAGTCTTGTGCAACATAAAGTGATGAAACTTTGTTCTCTAGTACTATGATATTAACTGAGTATTATCCTACGTGGATTATAGACTCAGAAGCCACCGACCAAGTAGTTCATGATAGAAGATCTTTAGTAGATTTCTATCGTATTCTGAATAAAGTGAATTGGATATGTAGGCAATAACACAAAGGTTGTAGTAAGAGGAATAGACATAAGCAAATGAGTTTTGTGGGTGGTCGAATCCTATACCTATACGAATCCAAAAAGCTCCAAATGTTCAACAAATCTTGGTCGAAGTACTTGTTCTTCTTAAACTAGGATATAATTTGAATTTCTCTGGGTGTTATATTGAAATGTGATAGAATTGATTTTTATAGATTTGGTTTGTTGGTTGAATGGTTATATGGTGTTTGTCACCTTACATTTTTGATAATGTTAAGTTTTTCATTATTTGTTTCTCCTATGTGTATGAAAATAAATGCAAATATATGGCATGTTACATTAGGGCATGTTGGCCAAGATGGGTTGAATAAATTGGCCTATGAAAGTTTATTAGGAACTTTCACATAAATAGAATTATCCATATGTAAGCATTGCCTAGTTGGAAAAACTTCTAGCAAACCATTTGACAAAGCTATATGAGTTTTACTTCTTTTGCAATCTATATACTTAGGTATATATTTTCCTATGAATGTAAAGTTTGAGAGTGTATCTCATATTTCATTACTAATGATGATAACAATGCTCGATTTGGTCTTATCTACTTGATTTCCTATAAGTCAAAAGTAGTAGACTGTTTTAGACACTATATATAATTAAGGTTAAGAATCAATTAGACAAAATAGATAAGAGTTTTATGAACTCACCAAGGTCTTGAGCATTTGTTCCAAAAGTTTAAGGAATTGAGTAATAAAAGAAATAGTATGATAAATAGTAATTCCAAAACTTCGCAACAACCAGCGTAACAAAGAAAAGTAATAGAACTCTATTGGAAATGGTTAAGTCAATGAAAGCGCAAGCAAAACATCAAGTCACTTTGTGATGATATGATATTTATTACTACTTGAGAACTTAACCGATTATCTACTAATCTAATTGCTTCCACTCCCTATGAGTTATGGTAAGGTAGAAATCTGAGTTAGTTGATTGTAACCTTAGTGGTTAGCAATATTTATCCATAATTTTTCCCATAAGTTTGAATAATTGGGACTGAGAAGAAATGAATGTATCTTTATTAGATACACTGAGTACTCCAAAGGGTATGTGTTCATTAGGGAGGATTCCATTGGAAGATTAACTGAACTTGTATTAGAGATACTACATTCATAGAGGATATTTTTCTTAATAGGGATGGTGTTGATAAAAGGTTTCATCTAAATGAGATGAGAAAAGAATGAGGATGGGTATATTTTAATAACCATTAGTTGAGTCCTAAGATATAAGACCTACACTTGTTCTAAATAATGGAAGCAAATGTAATTAAACTCCAACTTATTTCGGATAGTGGGAGTAATGATCTTCAATTGTTTGCTTTGTTCACCTCACCCTAGTGGGAGCATTGAAATTAAGCTTTAATCTATTTCGGATAGTGAGAGCATTGAAATTAAGCTTTAATCTATTTCGGATAGTGGGAGCATTGAAATTAAGCTTTAATCTATTTTAAATAGTGGGAACATTAATTCTCAATGGCATTAGAGTGGATGTCCAAAAGTATTCAAGTGACATTTTTTAAAGTGAAAACAAGATTTTCATAACCACTCCCCAAGATGATGAAGAACCTGAAATAAATGTCCCATCCTTTAATAGGAAAATTTTGAAATGCATTGGAAGAAGAGATAGAATACAAAGAAAACAAACCAATTCTAGGTTTTGATTGACTTATCGCCAGATCAAAAATTCATTGGGAATGAATGAGTTTCCTAAATTAGTCATAAAACGGATGACTCAATAAATAGATACAATTTCTCTTAATAGCGAAAAATTATACTCAATGAGAAGATATAGATTATGTAGAAATATATTTTCGTCATTTATGAGATTTACTTCAATATATTTGATTCTAGCTGTAATAACACATTTGAATTTAGAATTACACCAGATGAATGTCAAGACAATTTTCCTTAATGGAAAACTTGACAAAGAAATCTGCATGAAATGAGATATAGATCTCATTATTATAGGTCTGAAGCATAAAGTGTGCGAGCTTCAAAGACATTGAATGACCTAAAACTGTCATCTAGATACTGGTGCTTGAACTTTGAAATGATTAATGAAGATCATCATGTCTATGTGACAAAGTTTGATGACAAATTTGTAATTCTATCAATGTGTATGATAATGCATAAATAACTAGAAATGATTTGAAGTAATAATCATCGAAGGATGGTTGTCCATACTTTTAACTTGCAGGATGTGGGAACACAGATTACATATTATGAATTTAAATCTAGAGGAATTGTTCAAAGAAACTTTTGACTCTGTCATAAGAACATAATATTCAAAAGATTCTAGAACAATCCAATATGGTATACTGTGAACTCGTTGATATTTCTATGTCAAATGACGAATTATTGAGCCAAAAGAGATATGTCCCAAAACTTAAGATAGAAGCAGAGAAATGTCAAAGGTTACCTATTCAGATGCCATCATATGTATTATGTATGCTATGGTGCATACATACTCAGATATTTATTTTTGATTGGGCTAGTTAGTCGATATAAGTAAATGTTGAAAAGAACATTGAAAGGATGTATGTAGAATTTTGATATTTTTAAGGCTCTATGGATGATTGATTATGTGATTAAGGATCGAACTTGCGTTTGACTAGCTATTGAGATGCCAGTTAGGGAAGTGTTTTTAAACCAACGCAAATTAAATTATGGCTAAGTTGTCTTACTCCAAAAGGGCCCAAATCTTATAGCGATAAGAAACAGAGATGCGTAGTTGTATCCATATCGAAAGCCTAGTAAATAGCCTGTTTATAAATGTGTAAGAAACTATTTGGTTGAGAAGATTTTTCATGAATCTGAGTAAACAGGACGATATTGTTGAAGCAATGGTTGTCTGTTGAAATGAAAGATCCTGAATTTTTATAAGATAACCAAATGTATCGACACTAGACACAACGTAATAAGAGACTCACTTTCCAAGAGGGAAATGAACGTACAATATAATTCTACGCATTGTATAGTCACTAATCCTTTAACCGAGAATCTTCCAAGAAAAGTATATCTTGCAAATGTTAAATTTCTTGGATTGCATAGACTATGATTGATAAGTGTTGAGTTTATATATTGTACTGATGACACAACGTCGAAAACTATGAATTTAAGTTCATTTTATGTTTTGAACTTACGTCCCAAAATTCTTGGGTTTTCACTGCATACATATCATTTTTAGCTCAATAAGATTATAATGTCACACAAGTTAGAGATTAGCTTACTCACACAAGCAATCGCCTTTGGTGCTAAAAAAATGAGCAAAGATGAGACATTATTCTTGAGAAATGTGATACTGAGAGAACATACCAATGGGAGACAAATTTTTCAAGAAAAGATTTATTAAAATGAAAATGTCGCTTTGATGATTGATCAAGATGAGGTCATAAATAGATACATTTGAAAAATAACCGATTTGGATTCCCCATGTCCAAATAACTTGTGAATGCCAAATGTGAGTTCTTAATATAGATAAATATCTTTAAGTATGAAGATGATTAAGAACTCAGGTTAGACACTGGGTGTAGTGACTGAACTAAGATTTGTACAGTGTTGTGAATGACATTTGAGAAAATACACACTGTAGCACATGATTCATACTATGTGTGCATATGTAAGACGACTAATTAAAGTAGTGGAAAGATGAATCTCTACTCCTTCACTGTGTGAGACTTTATGAATATTACCTCATGTTGGTACCCTTTGACTCTTTACTGTTGTTTGATATTTACTTTTAGTGTTGTTATCTTAGCTTGGAACCTATAGCCACGCATGATTTGGTTTATGGAACATGACTAGAAAAGCAACTAAGTTTAAATTGAGAATTTCGAGTAGAAGAGGAAGACTTATATATTACGTGTGTCCATTGGCCGGCCAATCATGTCACTCATTTGGAGATTGAACTTGATCATGGATACATAGGAAAATAACACAATGATAAATGAGGGATTAAAGAGAGCTAGTGTTATCGAGTAAGTCTGGGGTGCTACGAGCCAACGCTTTATTTTTGTTTTATTCGGATTGAAGCGACTATGCTATTCCTAACAAATGCATAATATTTAGCTCCTAAGTGCAGGTTGCTCGTGAGGTCGCACGATACATTTGCAAGTATGAAACGTACTGCTATATGAGATTTTTGTGGCTAAACTTTTGGTTTGGGTCGCCCATCATGTGTGAGTGGGAGATATTGGATTCGAGTCCACCCATGATGGGTCGACCTGATCTGGTTTAATGTAACTGCCATGGGTAGTTATGAGAAGGAGTTGGAGGGCAGTTGGACATATATAAATTGTCTAAACTGCCTCCTCAAGAATAATAACGTTATTTTTTCGAAAGAAAAACATCTCTCTCCCATTCTCCTGCCCATGCAATGCACAGTAGATCATGTCTCCCAAAATGGAAATCAGTACGTAGGCAAATGTCATCGTGAAAATAGACTAACGTCAACACCTTATGCAGTATTCGAAGAAACTTCATCGAAAATCGAAATGGGTACGTAAATTCGTATTTACAGATTTCACAGATTTTGATCCTGACATGTTTAATTATTTCCAACATATATGCACCTTTATCCTCAATTCTATAGTTGTCTTTGTTTTCATCTTTGAAAAAGGCCATTTTATCTTCGTCTCTGACAAAAATGTCTGGAGAGGAAAGGGAGAGCTACCGATGGTCAATGGCAGTGAATCATTGTTGGAGAGAAAGAAAAAGGAATAATAGGTTGCAACTAAAATTTTGGATAGATAGCAGGTGAGAAGTGGGCTTCTCACCTGCTAACTATTATCATTATTATTATTGGGTCATGCATTAAGACATTGGAAGAAACTAATAGTATTCATTAACATGATGAAAATAAAAATAATTTTGCTAGCTTATTGGATTGCAACTTGTTATATGAGGATGTCTATTAACATGGTTTGATTAGAAATATAAAATTTCTTATACTTTTTAGTAATGTCCACGGACTATAACTTACGAAATATGATTTTGTTATTCCACATTGATAGTTTATTTATAAAATAAAAAAATTATAACAGAGCTCAAGATCTTATTTATCACAGTTTATTCATGAGTTATATAAATAATTTGTTTGTTATTTTATTTATATACACTATAAATAAATAACAAGATTAATATTTTCTACGCACACTTTTAAGTATATAATTTAGTATGCAAATAATATGTTATTATGTGATTTAATGTTACTTTATTTATAAATATATCATGTATATACTAATTATATCACTCAAAAGTATGTGCACATAGTTTTATTTAAAATAAAAATATTGCAATGTGCATTGTATTACTTCTTAATGGTTTATAATGCACAACCATTTCATCATATACCAATACAATTATTTAACATGAGTGTTTTGTCTGAAATAATGTTTTATTATTCTGATAATTTTTTTATTTATTATTAATATTACTTTATTTAATTTGTCAAATTATAAAATATTTTAATAATATTTTATTATCAAAATGAATATAGTTATTAATCTGATTACTTTATTTATCTTAATTATTAAAAAGTTAATTTAGTAATATTACTTTTATTATAATATTACACTTATTTTTTAAATTATTAGAATAAAAATAAACTAATTTTTAATTAGAATAAATAATAAGATGAAGAATATTTTAGAGAAAAAATATATTGACACTACTTGAAAAAAATAATATTTTCATTAATTATTTTTATAAATTGACAATATAAAATCATCCTAATGTATTAGTAATATGAAAAATATTTTAGAAAATACACAAAACAAATATTTTAATATAAGACATGTTAGTTTAACAAGATAAAATACTAATTTATATTCAGTAAAGGTATTTAAATATGAGGAATACTATACGTATCTATTTTGGAAATACAATTGTGTACACACTTATATGTATCATCATATAATTATATGTGAATTTTTCTTTAATTCACAGTCACTCAATTATGTAATGACATATATAAATATGTATAAATTTGTGTATCCAAAATAGGTATATATAGCTTTATTGCTTAAATATAGGGCAAAGGACTATTTCCCACTCAAGTTTTAACTCATTCTTAAATGACACCCCCGACAATTCAAAGTCCCAAATAACCACCTATGGTCTAACTTTTATTAAAAATTTCTGTTAGAGATAAGGGTAAAATCATTATTCTATCATTCAACCCTAAAACTCTAAAAAACTATATCATTTTACCCTTATAGTTTGAAAAACTAACAATTTTCCCCATAAGGTTTGAAAATATTTTCTAACCAGCGAATCTAGCGAGTCATCAGTGGTTGATATGAAAGAAGAACAACGTTTGGATGATGAAGTTTTGTTTATCATCTAGACATTGAAGAACAATGCTTCTGGATGATGAAGTGTTGTCGATCTAGATAACGCTTTGTCAATCTAGATGACGCTTCTATGATTTTCAGATCAACGATGCTTCGTCATCCAAAAGTGTCGTCAATTTGGAGATGACACTTCGTTTAGATGATAAAGCATCGTGCTTCAGCTTTTGGACAATGGACCACACTTTGTTGTCTAGATATCGTTCTCCTATTGTTTCAATCACCAACGATTCACTAGATTTGTTAGTTGAAAAAGATTTTCAAACCCTAAAGAGGGAATGGTAAGTTTTTAAAACTTAATTGTAAGAGGAAAACTGTTAGTTTTCAAACTATAGGGGTAAAATGATACAGTTTTTTAAGGTTTAGTGGTAAAATAATGATTTTACCCTTATCTCTAACAGAAAATTTTAACAAAAGTTAACTCATAGATGGGTATTTAAGTTTTTGAATTGACACAGGTGTCTTTTTGAGAATGAGCTAAAACTTGGGGGGGAATTGCATTTGCTCTTAAATATAATAATATCTAAGTATTTTTTTTATTATAATTTATAATAATAATTTATACCAGTATTCTTCTAAATAAAATATTTTTATGATAATTATTTATTTTTTATAATGAGATATTACTTGAACTAAATACACCCTAAAATCAAGTTAAAAGTATTGTCGAAATTAACTCAAAATAAAATTATAAGAAAAAACTAAAACAATTTATACATTTTGGGTTGTCAAAAAATGACATTTCATACAATATGTTTTTATATGGAAGACTCATTGAAGAAGAAGAGTTAGCTAAAAAAAAAAAAAATTGTCAATAACGAGCTCCAATTTAATAACACCAACGAACTCTCAAATTCAAACTAAACTAAAACTTAATTCAAATTTACCTCATTCAAACTAAATATAGTTTAAGCCCAAATCAATTTGGCTCAAATACTCCTAGTCCATTCCCTCTTCCTTTTTGGAAATGGAACAATCCTTATATAAAAAAGCTTTAATGATATCATTCTTTTAATGGATATAAATGATATTTATATGAAAATAAATATGAGAATTTGAAGAAAAAAATTAGAGATTTATGACCCCTAATTATTTATTAAAATTAATTTTTTTCATTTAAAACATTTTAAAATTGTTTGTAGGAGCGTAGTCTAAAAGCACTTAGTTGCCACATAGGCCCCAAACGAACTTGTTGAACTGAGGGTTGTTGCCATCTCTTATCACCCCTGCATCATATCCCTTTGAGCAATGTTAGCTACTCTTTTATTCCTCTATTTTAACTGGGTCTCGCCTTTTGATTGATATTTGTATTAGGTTCGTATGAATTAGGGTTTTGTTTATTTTTCAATATTGCAAGGGCACAATTTGATTCTGTTACAATTTCATGGACATTACTTTTATGTAACTAGTGAAATGGGAAGTGGTTATTCAGCATAGCCAAAGGACTATTTTCCACTAAAGCTTTAATATAAAGACAAATGCATACTCGTGGGGTTTGAAAACTTAAATAACCACTTATCAGCCAACTACTGTTAAAATTTTCTATTAGGACTAAAGATAAAATTGTTATTTTATCAATAATATTAAGAAATATATAATTTTATCTTATTTCTCCCTTAGGTTTTAAAACTTGTATTTCACCCTCACCCTTAACTTTGAAACATAACTTCTCCCTTCCCCCTAAATCCCTAGGGTTTGCTACAAACTTCGACAATAATGACAATGACAATGCCAACCAATTGGTTCCAACGTCAACTAGCCTTCTATGTGTCTCCCTTTGCTACTATTGACAACACTAGACGAAGGCCAATAAAGCTCAAAGATGAAGAAGCTTTGTGGAATCAACCGTGAACGACGAGAATCTATTGCCCTTTTCATTGATTTAACTTCAAATCTGGACGACCATCAATGAAGATCAGTTCTCAAACCATGAACGTGACAAATTCTAGTCATCTAGAGTTAATTCGATGAAGTCTCTTTATCTTCGGGCTTCGTTGTCATCAACAATAGTAGAGAGAGACATATAGAAAACTAGCCAACGTTAAAACCAATTGGCCATCACCGTCACCGAAGTTTGTAGCAAACCTTGAGGATTTTGGGGGGGGGGGGGGGGGGGGGGAAGAGAGTTATTTTTAAAAGTTGAGGTTAAAGGATGAAATGCGAGTTTTTAAAACCTAGAGGAAAAATGAGATAAAATTATATATTTTTAATATTATAAATAAAATAATAATTTTATCTATAGTTTTAACAAAAAATTTTAACAACAAATAATCTATGAGTGAGTATTTAGATTTTTGAAACACCCATAAACTCTATGGGTGTGTAATGTGCTTACATTAAAAATTGGGTAGAAAATAGTCCTTTCGCCTTTTGGTATATATGGTTTTAGTTTGGAAAGATTCTTTTTTGAGTGGTGAATGATGTATTTATTTAATTGCATTTTCATCTCACAAAAAATTTAATTTAATTTTTCATTTTAAAATTTTATGTTGTATATTTCTGCGTTTCTTTGGTTTCTGTGTTCTTCGCCGCAAACAGAATGTTCTTTGGTTTCCTTAAGACATTAATTTAATCTCAGTGGCAAGGAATGTGCAATCAATGTTAATCCCAAATAATTCATTTGGCACACTGTTTGGATCATCTAGCGATTCTCAAGTTTCCATTATAACACCACAGGCAAAGAGATTGCTTTTAGAAGCGAAAACTAGCCTTCAATTGTTCTTTCCTGTTTCCCTTCCACATAGTTGATAAAGAGCAAAACGTAAGCCCCGATTGGATGGTCGCCCTCCTTTGGAGTATAAATCTCTTTCTCTTGTGAGTTGGTTCCTTTTATACTGTTTTTTTCAGTATTAAACTTCATATTTGTTCCCACAATCCTAGATGAGACAACTACGAGCCAAGATTGGTATCACTGCCAAAGCAGATGGGTAATTCACCACCTTTTTCTTTTATTACTTTTTTTCAGATAAATTTCATTTTTAACTTACTTTGCCTTGAAATTTCTTTCTAGTTCTTGCTGTGTTTGAGATGGGCAACATAATAGTTTTTGCTGTAGTCTATGCCCCTAGAGAGGTACCCTTCTCTCTCTCCGTGTGAATAGGTCAATAGTGATGCTCATAATTTAAGCAATTTATTGTGTATTTCAGGTTCAAAACAGGAGCCAGCAAGTAACTGACCAAGCTCTGGTAACATTCTCTGTAAAATTTTTTAATTTCTTAATTTCAAATAACTCTGATCATTTTATTTTAATATTTCTGATGTGCGCTGTGATTACAGCATGGCTAATTTGATTACCTGGAGATCGTATGAGAAAACTGAAGGGTGACAGGTAGGAATATGTTCTTAAATTCTTTAATCTGTTTAAAATTTATTTTTGTGTTTTCAATCAGCATACAAATTGCTTACGATCTATTGAATTGGGTGGAAAATTGACTGTACATGTGCAGGAATATGCATAAAGTTTGGCTTGTAAATTTTTATCTGACGTTCATTGTGTTCTCCCTAAATAGTGGTTGTTTCAAGACTTTTTGGAAAGAATTATTTCTATAAAGAGTGAATTGTTACTCATGGAGGAATTTACATGTGTGTGTGTTTTGGAACTTGTTAGCATTGAGTTTTAGAGTGTTTAGAAGATGCATCTATGATTTTTTCTTTAAAAATTATTTCACTCTTTGTACAACTTAATTGATGAATATTATTTTAGGAGCATATTTTGCTGTTTTATGCATGACTGTTTTTGTGGTCCACCTAGGCGATCAACAGAGATTTCTCTTGTCATTCGTCAGACAATGGAAGAATGCATATTGACCAATTTAATGCCTCATTCTCTGGTATGTTACAAATCATTGGGAGCCCTTTCTAGTTCCCAAACAGGATTTCTGACAACTTTTTTTGTTGATTCTGCAGATAGATATTTTTGTACAAGTTCTACAAGCAGATGGAGGTTAACTCATACCTCAATATATGACTCTGCATTTGTAGAATTTCCCTTCCCACCCTTTCCCACAGCATCACTCTTTCTATAATATTCTTTTCTGATGAAATGGGCTCGCCTTGAGCTGAGCTAATGGAGTGGAAACTGGAAAAACTAATTTTAGATTTCATTGCACTTGATTTGTTTGTGAACTAGTTCATATTTCATCCCACTTAAAGGGATAGTGTGCTTGCTTCGTGTATGCGTTCTTTGAGGTTACCCTTGCCGCACAAGTTATGTTGGTGGACTTGCAGACTTCCTTTTCTTTGACTTTTTCTATTATTGAAAGAGAAACATCAGCAAACATAAATGTTGATCTATGTACGTGAAAGACGTTGAAGGGACTAATAGGAAGTACAAGTTTACATATATTCGACAAGTTCTAAACAAGAGTATATCTTTCAAATGTCTTACACTGTCTTACTGTACCCTGTGTCTTTGAGTCTTTGAAGTTCTTTGTCCTTGGGTCATCAGTTTTAACTGAATTAATCTAAACTTGATTAGTCTTGTGGTGGCTTTGGCTATGTGAACAACATTGTTTCTGGTATGGACCTAGGTTTGCTAAAGGTTGCTCTGGTTCTGAAAGATCTGGTTAGGTGCTGCTTTAGATGAACTGGTTTGTAAGATTGGATATGAGTCTGTAGAGAAGCTGTGATGTAATAAGTGTAAATCCATCAGTCAACAATGAACTGAAATACTACTTGTAATACCAAATGAGTCCCAAAACAATATTGTTTGATCAACTTTCAATACAGATTTGGCAGTTTACAAAATAAAATGCAAAATAACTCAAACATGACCTAAACTCGACATCCAACATTTGAGAAGCTGGTCTCTCCCTTCCTCTCTTCCATTCTCCCATTCTCCTTTTCAGAGCCTATTTTAGTATGCACCTTGCAATTGTCTATTGTCTCTTGTATTGCCACCTCAACATTGAGAATCCCAATAGTCATTTCATAGAGTGGTTTAGATATTAGTTCCTCCAGGTTGTCCTTGCTTGTCTCCCTTCTGGATGTTTGCCATTTGTTGCTTCAAGTTGCATGCCATTTGTCAACTCTCTAATTCTGCTACTTGTTTTTCTAGTTTCAGTCCTCTTCTTTTCTTTCTTCCATACATAGACCTTTGCCTTAACATTTCCCCACCTATCGAGAGGCACTTTGTCCTCAAGGTGTAATGTCAAGAAAAATTGTGTAAGTTACCTATAAAGTTCCTAAAAATTTTCATAGATAGGTAGACCCTTTCATTTAATTAGCAACTCCAATCCCCCATGTTGATTATACCTATGTTCTAAGACATTTTCGGGCTACACTTCTAATTCACCTTCCTCACTCAAGCAACTTGGCAGTGGCTAATTAATAATTTTTGGACCAATTTGTCTTTTAAGTTGTGAGACATGAATTCTTGTTGTTTTAGGTTGCTTGAGTTTGTATGCTACCTTTCCAATCTTTTCTACTATCTTATATGGCTTGTAAAATTGTGGACCCAACTTTTCATTAAGATGCGATGCTAGCAAACAGAAATGATACGACTGAAGCCTTAAAAAGGCAGAATCTCCTATCCCAAAACTCACATTTCGATGACTTCTATCTATATTCTTTTTCATTCTTGCCTGTGCCTTGTTGAGATTTTCTTTCAAGTCATTCAAAATCAGATTTCTTTCTTTGATTAAGGCATTCACTTCTTCAACTTTTGAGTCATCTTCTACCAGTCTTAAAAGTGGTGGCGGTTCCCTCTCGTGCACTACTTTGGATGGAGTCATTCTCGTTGAGCTATGAAAGGTTATGTTGTACTAATACTCTGCCTATACGAGCCATTTTGGCCATTTCTTTGGTTACCCCAAGTAGAAACAACAATGATGATCCTTCAAACTTTGATTAACAACCTTGGTTTGTTCATCCGTTTAAGGATGGTATGCAGAGCTAAATTTCAAAGAGGTTCCAATCGCCTTGAGTAGTTCCAACCAAAAGTTACTCATAAAGGTTTGGTCACAATCAGTTACGATAGTTCATGGAAACCAATAGAGGCGTACAATTTTCTTCACAAAAATGTCAACTATGTCTCTGGTCGTGTAAGAATGTCAAATCGCAATGAAATAGTTATATTTATTCAACTTATCTATCACCACTAGAATTGCATTAGTCCCTGTAACTTTCAGTAGCTCCATTATGAAGTTCATAGAGAGGTCTTCCCAAATATTTGCAAGAATAGACATGGCTACAATAAGCCCGTTGGAGATGTCACTTCATACTTTACTTTTTGACAAACCTTACATTCTACCACAAATTCCTTTACATTCGTCTTCATCCCTTCCAAAAACAATAATGATTTTATTCTCTTGTATGTCCTAAAAAAAATCAAAATGACCCCTATATGGTGACGAATGAAACTTGTGTAAGAATTAAGGAATGAAATGAGACCCCTTTGGAAGCATCATCCAACCTTTGTACAATAAACTACCGTTTCTTAGTGTATATGCCTTATAATCTCCACATTGACTCAAAACACCCAAATTAGTTATTGTAACTTTTTTCCTTTCTTGTAGAACCTCTTAGTGAATCCCTTCAATTCCTGTTATCTAATTCATTGAAATTGTCTTAAATTCCCCCTCAAATTTCGAGTTCATGGACAAGGTATTTATTGCCTTGTTTTCACACCCAGGTTTGTACATAATTTTGAATTCAAATCCCAACTTCTTCGTAAGCCATTTTTGTTGTTTGGGTCCAATTATTCACTACTTAGTCAAGAACTGTAAACTCTTTTGGTTGGTTCAAACCTTAAAATATCACCCTAGGAGGTAATGCCTCCATTTTTGAAATGTCAAAACTATCACCATTAATTCCCTTTCGGAGACTGATTTTTCCCTATTGTGTAATGATAATGTTTTGCTTAGGTATGTTATTGACCTTTCTTCTTACATGAGGACTATACCTAATCCAACTCCTGACACATCAATTTCCACAATAAACTCCTTGGAAAAGTTAGGCATGGCTAAAATCGGGACTAAAATGATTGTAGATTTTAAGTCTTTGAAAGCTTCTTACACTTCTTCGCTCTATTTGAAAGCATTCTTTTTCAATAAGTTAGTGAGTGGTTTAGCAATCCTCCTATGTCCCTTTACAAACCTTTGGTAATACCCAAGAAAACCTTTGAGTTCTCGCAAATCCCTTAGCCTTAGCCAATCTTTCATGTCTTGAATTTTCTTCAAATTAGTCTTCATACCCTTTTTTGATACAATATGACCCAAGTGTTTAATGTGTTCACCTTTGAAGACACATTTCTTTTTGTTAACTATTAGGTGGTTAGTCACAAAAGGCTCAAAACTTCATGAAGATGCCAGAGATGTTCTTGAATTCCTTTATTGTACACCAATATATCTTCAAAAAATACAAGCATGAATCTTTGCAAGTAAGGTTGAATATTTCATTCATCACACTTTGAAAAGTAGTCGAGCCATTCAAAAGGTTGAAAGGGCATGACAAGAAGCTTGTAGTGTTCGTTATGTGTCTGAAAATAGTCTTCTTCACATCCTTATCCTTGATTCGTATATGGTGATAGTTTGATTTTAAGTTGAGTTTACAGAATTCTTCGACCCTTAACAACATATCAATAATTCATCAATCATCAAAATCAAAAACTTGTCAAGTATGGTTATCTTATTGAGTGCTTTGTAGTAGACACAAAACCACCAACCCTCGTCCTTTTTTAAAACTAAAATCATCAGGTTGAAAAATGAACTAATACTCGGACTAATCACCCCTGCTAGCAACATTCCCTGTATAATTCATTTGATCGCATTCTTTTGGTATTGTAAATATCTGTAAGGTCGCACGTTATGAGGTTGCAACCCTTCAACTAAACGTATGGCATGATCTCTCATTCGTATAGTAGGTAAGCCATTTGGTTTCAAGAATAGTGATTTAATTTCCTCTAGTAAGTTAGCCAATTTAGATGTTGTATATTCTGTCTCCACTCCGCTTCCTTATGTTAGTGATTCTATTTCAATCCAATACCCTTCCACTCATTCATCTACAGACTTCATCAAGGTTTTGAGCGATGTTTCTAGTTGTGTTAACGACCAATCTCTCTTCACATCCACTATTTCCCCTTCTTACATAAATGTCATTGTCTAACTTTTCCAATTAACCTTCACCTCTCTTAGATAACTCAACCAATCAACTCTTAGAATGATGTTGACTCCACCCAATTAAAAAGGCAATAACTTTTGAATGGCAGTGATACCTTGAATGGTCACTACAACTTTTTCACAATAACCTAACCCTCTTACTTTCCTATCATCTCCCAATACTATGATGAATTTTGTAAGTCATGCTAGAATGCTTAACTTCTTAACTAGCTACTCATAAATGAAATTATGGGTAGCTTTACTGTCCAGGAATACTATGACCTTTTTTCCTTTTACTATCCCTAGAACCTTCCTAGTTTTCGATGTATCAATACCCATGATGGAATTGGAGTCCATAGTAGCTTCTATTTCCATTTCTTTCACTAGCATTTCCTCTCCCACCCTGATTTCCTCTTCCTTCACCTTATCTTCATTGGTTATCATTATCTTCAACTATTGATACATGTATTTATGTCCAGGAACGTATTTCTCATCGCATCTAAAACATAAGCCTTTCTTCATTTTTGAGTGGTACTCTTTGTCAGTCAATTGGTAAGAACTCTTATCTCACTTGAAATTTGAAGACATTTTGCTTGAGTCATTTGGGACCCTAATTGTAACTAAGGGATTTGGGTGAGTGTTGTAAGTGTTTGAACAAATTAGGGGTAGCTGTAGGGTGTCATTTTGTGTTCTGCTTGGTTACGGGTAGGGTTAGTCATTCAAGTTAGTTAGTGATATGGGGTGGTATGTAGGCTTAAGGCTGATTAGTATTGGGTTAACTAGGATTCTAGTGAAGTAGGTTGCTGAAGTTAATGAAGTTAGTGCAATGAGTTGGGTTGGATGCATTCTTTGGGTAGGTTTCTAGGTCTAAATTTGCTATCAATAATCTCATTCTTCTCTTCCACCTCTACCACTTTCTACATCGTTTCTTTTAAATCTCTTGGATGGAAAAGCTTGGTCTTTTCCCTCACCTCTTTTACCAACCTATTCAAAAATAAGTCAGTCAGTGTCTCCTCCAACTTGTCATCCACTACCAACAATAATAGCTCAAATTGGCACTAGAAGTCATGAATAGAGTCAATTTACCTAAAAGCCAATAATTCCTCTCGAGGGGTTCGTCTATGTTTTGATCAAAAATGTTTTAACATGGTGATTATGAACTTCTCTCAATACATGAATGCCCATCGTTTTGTGTTATACTTGGTTGTGAGTAGGGTTGGTCATTCAAGTCCGTTAGTGATGTGAGATAATGGGTAGGCTTGAGACTGATTGGTTGTTAGGTCGACTGGGATTCTAGTGAAATGGGAGTGTAATGAGTTAGGGTGGGTGCATTCTTTGGATAGTTTTTACCTCTTCTAGGTCCAAATTTGCTATCAATAATCTCATTCTTCTTTTCCACCTCTACCGACCTCTACATTAGTGATTTTAAATCTCTTGGATGGAAATGCTTCGTTTTTGCTCTCACCTCTTCTACCAGCCTATTCATAAATAAGTCAATCAGTGTCTCTTCCAACGTATCATCCATTGCTGACAATAATAGTTTGAATTGGCATTAGAAGTCATGAACGAAGTCAATTTACCTAAGAGCCAATAATTCCTCTCGAGGGGTTTGTTTGTGCTTTGATAAAAAATGTTTCAACACAATGATTATAAACTCCTTTCAATGCATGAATTCCCATTATTTCTCTTTCTACTTTAACCACTTGTGGGCAATGCCTTTTATATAAACACCTGTCATTGTCAATTGTTCTCTCTTATTCGAGTGGTTGACATTAAAGTATCTCTCATAATGAAATATCCACTTGAGAGCTTCTTTGCCATTAAATACAAATAGCTCGAGACGATGATAGGGGTGTCTCGACAGCTCCCTACTATCTTTACCTCTCTTATCTCTCTTACAAACATCTCTTCTCCTTCCAACATCCTTTTTTCTTCTACCAAAGTAGGCATCGCCACATCCTAAGGTAGGAAGGTACAATGGTGATAGTTCATGTCCCAATGGTGCCTTGCCCTTGTCTCTTCCTTTTTCTCTACTGATAATGGCATCCCTAAGTTCATAGAGGTTGCCATTAAGAGATCTCATGTTTATTTCCATTTTCCCCATTTGATTGTTCATCTCCACAATCTGTTTACCCATTTCTTCCATCCTCGCCCTCATTCTAGCTATGCCCACATCCATTTTATCCACCTGAGCTTTTATTCTCATCATGAATTGATAACATTCTAGTAAAGACCTGGGTTTGCTGAAAGTTACCTTGCTTTTGGAAAATCAACTATAGGTGATAGATGCTACTTTAGATAAGCTGGTTTGTAAGATTGGATATGAATTTGTAGGTTTTGTAGAGAAGATGTGATGTAATATGTGTAAATTGATCACTCAATAATGAATAATATTGTTTCGTCAACTTTCAACACAGATTTGGCAGTTTACAAAATAAAATGCAAAATAACTCAAACATGACCTAGACTTAACATCCAACATTCGAGAGGTTGGTCTTTTTCTTCCATACTCTTTTTTCCCTCTTTAGAGCTTATTTCAGTATGCATCATGCAACTGCCTATCGTCTCATGTACTGCCACCTTAACATTGAGGATCCCAATGGTCCTTTCATAGAGTGGTCCAGATATTACTTTCTCAAGGTTGTTTTCTGTTTGTCTCCTTTCTAGATGTCTACCATTTGTTGCTTCTAGTTGTATGCCATTTGTCTACTCTCTAACTCTACTACCTGAAAATGTGAAAAAGATATTTGGTTAAAGAATTTTTAGGGCAATATTTCAATTTAGTTTGTGAATTAAAATATTTTATATAATTTCTCCTATAAATATTTAAAAGTACAAGAGAATGGAGTTATAAATTAAGAAATAACAATGCAAAGTTATATACTTATTTTTTAATAGTTTTGGATCACCATAACAATTTATACCCAAATTTTGGAGTGTATATAATTTAGTTTAAACTGTAAAATCAACCTGAATTGTTTAAAAATTATAATTTAATTTAGTTTGTAAAATGAATTGATTTAAGTTAAAAAATTTTCAAACTGTTTTTTTAAGTTTGAGTTGCAATTTGAACAATTTTCAAACTAAATCAAATCATAAATCATATTTTTTAAAATACATAATAACAAAATTTTTCAATAAGCAATTAAATGTGTAACTTGTTTTTCCATATTTATTTTGATATTTTCTTTACATGTATATTGCATATATATTTTATATTTATTATAGGTGTTTATATTATTTTCTAAAAAGTTATAATTCAATTAATTTTATTAAATAACATATATTTAGAAGTGAAAGATTTTAATCGGTTCAAATAGTACTCCAAATCAAACCAAATTGTATTTTTTCAATTTGGCTTAGTTCAAAATCTAAAATAGTTTAATTTGGTTTGAAAAATTTTTAAATTTTTTTTTTTTTAAGTTGGTTTGAAAAAACTCTTAAACCACACTAAACCAAACCATGCATACTCTTACCCAAAGTAGTAACATCTATATGTCCTTTAATTAAAAAATAATTCAATATCAAGTTTTAATATTAAATGGATCAATCCATTATATCAAGCATAAAATTTTTGTTTGAATATTTCAAAGTAGCTTAAACTTTGAAAAATCAATTATTAATGAATTTATTTTAATATACTTATATTTGAAATTTAAGCCAAATATTTTTTAGAAGTTAAAAATAATGACTGAGATAATTCTTGATTGAGCTAAACAATTTAGGACTAATGTCAACTATTGGAACTCAAAAAAATCCTAATTAACATATTTTTCTATATTTATTTCTACAAAAATGACAAAACCCAATTAGTACAAACCAAAACAACCTATCCATGGAGTATTAGAAATAAATGGCCAACAACATACTTCTAAGGATCTTACATAATGATATTTTGACTGGACCCAACTTCAAGGATTGGTTAAGAAATCTTCAAACAGTATTAGACTTCGACAAGATTGGCTACATCTTGGAAGCATTGTTTCTTATTGATATAGCTCCAGATGCCTCCGATAAGGAACGTAAGACGTTCGAGGCATGGGTTGAGGATAATAGGAAAACACAAGGCTACATGCTAGCCTCAATGAATAGGGAGCTCCAAACCAAGCATGAAAATGTTTCAAGGGCTTATGGTATCTTCATTATTTTACAAGAGTTATATAGCGAGAACTTGGGAGTAGTCGAGTATGAGTTATGTGCTTCACTCTTTAACATGAGATTAAGGGAATGCATGCCCCTAGATGAACATGTCATAAAGATTAGCAATGTATTGGGGCATGGTCCTACCAGATCACGTCAAAGTGAATTTGATTCTACAATCTCTCCTACCATATTATAAACTATTTATAACCAACTGAATTAGATAGAGCATATACTCCCTGAGTTGCTTAATAAGCTCTAAGAGTTTTACAAGCAAGGGAAGAAAGACTCTAAACATATGGATATTTATGCAACTTTTACTATTAGGCCAATAAAAGGCCCAAAAAGCAACAAAAGAAATGTCCAAATGTTAGACCCAATAAGAGAATTTTAAGAAATGTACTACCAAGGCAAAGAAGGCAAAAGAAAAGGAAAAATGTTTTCATTGTCTATATGATGGACGATGGAAGAGGAATTATCCCTTATACCTAGACAACCATAAGAAGAACAAAATAAGAATAATCCACTGTCAAGTTATTGAATTTAAATTAAGTCTAGATTCAAATAATCATTCATGGATCATAGATTCAGTAGCTATATCTCATGTGTGTGTTTCTATGGAGGCACTGTAGAATAATTATATTTTGTCACAAGATGAGATCATTTTGAAGATAGCAAATGGAGCAAAAGTTATAGCCAAAGCCATGGGAACTTGTCAAGTTAGACTACCATCGAGACACATTTTGAGGCTTTATAATGTTTTGTATTTTGCAAAAGCCACTAGAAATATCATTTATGTTTCCACATTATGTAAGGTTGGCTACAATGTTAAATTTAATGGAAATGAATGCTTGATATTTTGTGAAAATATTGTAGTAGACAAAACTATAAATACAAATGGTCTATATATATTGAAATTTAATGATTATCATATAAATTCTTTTACTAGTAAAAGAATTCAAAATGATACAAACCCCAAGCTTATATGGCACTATAATAGATTAAATCATATTGAAGAAAGAAGATCAATTTAACTTGGAGAAAATGAGCTTTTAAGTTTATTGGGTTATGAACCCTATCTAATGTGTGAATCTTGTTTTCAAGGCAAGATGACCAAATCTCCCCTAAGAGTGAAAGGGAACATGCCAAAGAAATATTAGAATTAATACATATAGATGTATGTGAACCATTTAATCTCATAGCTAAATGAGGTTTTCATTACTTCATTACCTTTACTGATGATCATTCTCAGTAGGGGTATTTGTATTTGATGAAATACAAACCAAAATCCTTTGAAAAGTTTAGAGAATTCAAAAATAAAGTAGAGAAACAAACTAGAAAGAATATTAAAATTTTATTATCATATCGTGGAGAAGAATACTTGAGTATAGAATTTTAGGAATTCTTGAAGGACAATGGAATTATTTTCCAAATGACTACTCCATACATATCTCAATATAATGGTGTATTTGAAAGAAGAAATCTTGTTGTATTGGATATGTTACAATCAATGGTAAGTTTCACTAACTTGCTATTGTCATTATGGGGATACGCCCTCCAGACTACTATGAATATCTTGAATCGGGTACTGTCAAGATCAGTCTAGAAAACACAAACGAGTTATGATATTCTAAACGCCTAAGTCTTAACTATATGAAAATTTAAGGATGTCTAACTTATGCCAATGTAATTAAATTAGATAAGTTGGATGTTAGATAAAAAAAGAGTCAGGTCATAGGATATCCTAAAGATAGTTTAGGATATTACTTTTACTTATTGACTAATTAAAAAATAACGATAAGTAGAAATGCATACTTTCTCGAGAAACAGTTCTTAGAAAAAGGTGGTTTGGGAAGAAACATTGATCTTAATAAAGATTTCAAAAAGCCTCAAAATGATATTACTAAAGTTGGATTGTCCACTCAATGAACCTCGATATCAGATACTACGATTCTACCATAAAGATTTTCTAGGGTATCTAGACCTATGAATAGATACAATTTTCTTTTTGAGTAGGATTTTGAATCTTGCTTAGCCGAAGAAATAGATCCTGATGATGATCCTAGAGGCTATAAGGAAGTTGTACTGAATATAGATTCAAGTAAATGGCCAGAAGTAATGAATTCTAAAATAAAATACATGCATGCTAATCAAGTCTAGACACATGTTGATCCACTAGAAGGAATTGTTCTTATTGGTTGTAAGTGGGTTTTCAAGATAAAGATTGGTCAGGATGGACAAGTGAAAACCTATAAGGTATGACTAGTAACGAAGAGTGATACCAAGAAACAAGACTTGGATTTTGAGGAAAATTTGTCACCTGTGGCTATGATTAAATCCATCCGAATAATGTTAGCTATTGCAGCATACCATAATTATGAAATCTAGCAGATAGATGTCAAGATTGTCCTTCTCAAAGGATTCATTAAGAAAAACATATATATGAAACAGCTCATAGGTTTTGTATCCGCGTTTGAAAGACATAAGGTATGTATGCTGTATCGATCCATTTATGGATTGAAACAAACTTCTAAAAGCTAAAACATTTGATTCGATGAAATAATCAAATCGTTTGGTTTTAAACAAAATCTAGATAAACCTTACGTTTACAAATAGGTTAAGGATCATGTCGTAACATACCTTATACTGTTTATAGATGACATACTATTAATGGGTGATGATATTGGGATAATGAATAAGGTTAAAATTTTGTTATCCATAATCATTTTGATTAAAAAAAACATAGAAGATGTGACCTATGTCCTTGGAATTTGTGTTTATAAAGATAGAATGACAAAGATAAATGAATTATCTCAAAAATTGTACATAGAAAAATTATTGAAAAGGTTCAATATAGAAAACTCGAAAAGAGGACTTTTGTCCTTCACTCACGACCTTCATCTTTCTAAAGATATAGGTCTAAAAATCGATGAAAAATGACAATAGATGCATAATGTGTCATATGCTTCGACAAGAAGAGGGCTCATGTACGTAATGTTATGTACAACACCTGATATAACATTTTTCATATGTGTTACGAGTATATATCAAGTCTATCTCGAGGAAAAACATTGTTTAACTTTGAAATCAATTTTTAAGTACTTAAAAAGGACTAAGGATCTTGTTTTGAGTTATAGGTGCTTAAAGTTAACCATTCATGGGTACTTAGACTCTGATTTTTAGTTAGATGCTAATGATAGAAAGTCTATGTTAGGGTTCATTTTTATTTGTAATAGGGGTGTAATTAGTTGAAAGAGTTCCAAACAATCAACCACAATTGACTCCATTATAAAAGTTGAGTACATATTCTGTGATAATACTAGTGCTATTACACAAGCAAAGGAACTAAGGGCACATCAAAAGTTCAAATATATTAAGCGGAAACATCACATTTTGATAAAATTCATTAGAACTGAAGAGATAATAATATAACGATACCATCAGCACAAAATAGTTGACCCACTGACTAAGGCGATGACACTAAAACAGTTGGACTATCATTTTGAGAATATGGGTATGCGATACAACAACGAATAACTCTAGTGTAAGTGAGAGTTTTGTTAATGTATGCCCTAATAACCATTCACGTTATCAGTTCAGGGGGCATTTTAATCTTGTATATATATTTATGTAAATTATTAATAAAAGAATTAGTTTTTTTTTTTGTTCATATGCATAAATTATTTCCTTTATTTGCAATAATATAAAGTATGCATATGAATTGCTCAGATGACTCACTTAATATATAAATTGAGTCATCGAATTGTTCTTTACAAATGTGACATAACTTGGGCGATTATATCATACAGTAGGCATATCGAACAACTCCATTGAATGCCATAAGATGACATTAGTGTGAGTAACAATAATGGTCATTTCATTACGATATTGGCATGGATAAACAGTTAGAGAACAATCTTTCAAACAGGACTAAATAACGATAAGTCACATAGTTATCAAATTGTAGTCAATGACTTATCGTAAGATTATACTAGCATATAAAGTAATCCTTTGACTTGAGATATTATGGTCAGATCTGATACGAATACGAATGATTCGTATGTTGTATATATATGGGGTTAGTCACATCTTGTAAAACAAACCATATTGGTCATTTGTTATATGTATATGGAGAAAAATGATGCTCAAGATGGGATTTATTGACTTATAAAGTATTAGGTTCTGAATATTTGTTGATTTGACTCGAATCTGAGTTTCGAAGCAAACATTGATAAATATTGGAAATCGAATCGCTGACCATAGTGTAATGTAAGTTATATGAAGGATATTCATAATGATGAGTTCTGAATGTTTGAATCAACGATTCGTATAGAATTGAAATTAGGCCTTTGACAATCCATTAGCCTGAAATCGATTTGGATTTGACAATGAAAAGATATTACCTACATGGAACGTACGATTGGAGATATTAGGTTCGATGGAGTATTTCTTCATCGTGGTTTATGGACTATGAACCTAAAAAGTCACACCAGTAAACCAAACTTTCAAGAGTGAGGCTTGATTATTGAAGGTTGGTTAGCACCTTTCAAAGGATAATAATATTTATATAAATGTTATATCAGGGGCAAATATAACATTTTAAAGGCTAAAATATTGGTGAAATGAAACTATAATGCTTAAAGTATATAACTGATATACGTACATGGCAAGTCCACAAATTGAGAATTTGTTGGGCAAAAAGAGAGTTAACAAATTACATTTTGGCCCGTCATTATAAAAGGGTGGATTTTAGTTCATTTTAACTAGCTTTAATTCATTTTACAAAACACTTTCTCTCACTTAAAAGAAAAAGCTTTCTCCTCTCTCTTCCTCTTATCTCTTTGCCGAGGATGAAAGAAGACTTGTGATAGACTTGCTTTGAAGGCTTTTGCACTTGGGGAGTTCTTCCATCATCCTATTTTCCATAGGAGGCAAATGAGTAGGTAATTTTTCCGTCTTTCTTCTTTTGAGTTTGCATGTCTTGATTCCTTCTCTTTCATCATGTATGATGCTTGTTTGCATCATCGTCTTCATCTATTTTATCTTTCACCAACCCCCTCTCTTTTTGTTATGAAACAGATAACCTAAAGGCTGATATGAGTTTATAAAGAAAAAACAATATTCCTTGTTTCAAAAAGAATTGGCGCCATCCCCAGGCCTATGCTCCCTTTTAAGCAAATATTAGTCACCAAAATATTCAACCCAAGATGTCTTAATTTCTCTTCAACATCAATATTCTTTGTTGTCCTCAGCATTCATTAAACTTTCTGGTTACAACATTGATACAATCAAATCCATTGGTTAACTTTCAAATACAGCATGTGCATACCCTGTCACACGATTAATTGAAAAAATAATCGCAAAAATTGATCCAGATATTTCTCCAAACCAAAATCAGTCATTTTTCTAATAAATATATTGCCTGCTCTTAGAGAAAATGTAACTGATCATATTACTAATCAGATCAAAACCAAAACAAACTTCTAAGGGATATCTCATGGACTTATAAACGAGATTGTTAAGCCGATGTTAAAGCAATTGCTTGAATTTCTTTTAGAAGTTGAGAAGAGTAAAGTGTCTGTTGAGAGTTTAAATTAGGAGGCAAAAATTGAGATTAGTGGTGGGATTCAACTTTGATAAATGATAATAATACAAATTCAGGACATTGGTTTGAGACAAATGATGAGCTAAGTGACTCAGATGCGATTGTTGTTTGAGGAGTGATATTGAGAAAAACAGATATTACGGTTGTTCTGCCGAAGTGGGTTCTCACAAGGATGTGACTTTTCCTGTTGCATCCAGAAATTTAATCAAGAGCTCCAGTTGAAATTAACGTGTTATTAGGAAATAAAGGTTTGTGGTTAATTCTAGTATCCTAAATTTGTTTTACTTTCAAACTAATTCCTTGTACAAACTTACATTGAATGGTGATATCGGGATTGATAATTACCTTTAACCCACTTGATGCTCAAATTACCACATTTTATTCCATTGTCTTTTATTGGAAATTGATTAATGATTACGCTGTGAAAGCAAGTTTCCATTTACATGTGTTTGTCAAGAATACATTGATGAAGACTACCTGTAAGTGTTTGTTAAGAATACATTGACGAAGACTACCTAGAAGTAAGCCTTCTTCAAATTTCTTCATTCATGTTTCGTTGTTTCCATTCATGACATTTCTTTGAATGCATTAAGATTTTGCTTATCATTAGTTATAATGATCAAAGCAAATATGCAAGTCAACTCATTTACTAATATATCATTCAAAGGATTAATGGGTTAAACTAGATGTCCTAAGAAATCCAAAATCCCTCCAAAGTTTCTGAAATAATAAAAATATTTTTATTTCTAATAAACTGTTAGTGAACAGTTAAAAATTCACTTTCAAAAGTTCATCAATATTACCATAGTACCCTCTTATCTCCTATCATTTATCTTAATACCTAAATTTAATTAGCAGTATTTTATTTCTACGTATTTCTTAATAGATAATTTAATATATAAATAATGTGTCATCAAATAATTATATATTACTTTATTTTTAGGTCAAAAAACTTATGTCCACCCGAGGTTTAATGCAAATCCAAACTTATATCTATTAACTTTTAAAAACTCAAACACTCATACATCTATTAAATTTGATTGTACTGTCAGTGATAAAATTGTTATTTAGAAATTTTGTAAACTCATATTTTAAATTACCCTTAAATTTTGAAATTTTTATTTTTGCCCTCTAACTTCATATTTTTTAAGTTTAAAAATTCACTCCACCCCTTCCCCCCCAACTTTTTAAA
The DNA here is from genome assembly GCF_011075055.1 of Mangifera indica. NCBI lineage: Eukaryota > Viridiplantae > Streptophyta > Magnoliopsida > Sapindales > Anacardiaceae > Mangifera > Mangifera indica. Next base: position 2,990,145 of record NC_058148.1, read on the forward strand.
AAATTTCAGTTGCCATTTTTCCTTTCTCCTTCTCTCTGGTGATGATTTGTCATTCCGATAGTCGGATCTCTTCCTTATCTCTTATCTCTTCCTCTCAGTGACAACCCTTTTCACTCATCAGTCATCTTCATCGGAGATGAAGTAATTTTGTCTTTAGAAGACAATTGAAAAATGAAGAGAGAGCAACTAGGAAGGCGGAAGGGAGAGAGCTAACGGTGATTGATTGTCAGAGAGAAGGATATGGAAACCCTAAGGAGATTAGAGGTGAAAATAAAGTTTTTTAGAACTCTAGAGGGTGGCGTATATAGGAAAAATATGAGAGTTTTGTACCCTACACTTTGGTTGGGTGGGTGGGGGGGGGGGGGGGGGGGGGGGGGGGGGGGGGGGGGGGAGCCAGTTTTTAAGGTAGAAATAAAAATTTTTAAAACTTAAAAGTAATTTTAAAATATAAGTTTAAATAAAATTTATAAATGACGATTTTTTCTCTAATAGTAATAACTAAATTTAAATAGACACTGAATATTTTGGTTTTCAAACATTCATAAGTATAAGTTTAGGTTGAAATTAAACCTTAGGTGGGAATATGTCTTTTAACCTTATTTTTAATTCAAAATTATATAATTATATAATGACATATTATTTATGTATCTAATTATAAATATATACACATAATTTTATTGAAATTTTGAATAGTAGCAAAATTTCTATTATTTTTGAGACCTCAAGTGGCTTTTTGTTATGTTATCACATCTCAAAGGGATTAAATAATTAGCCGTTAATTTAAGGTAAACGTGAATGGTGATGAATGCTTAAAATTTAAATGATGACGGAAGTAATAATCAAACATAGTTTAATTTTATAATTAAAACATTGACTAGACAGAGTGCTTGATTAGTTAAATGATCTGATTAATTGCGTAGCTGTATTTTATTATATTAATTAATCACACTTCTAGTTGGTATAACTACTAATTAAAATAGGTTAGTCGGTCGTTATTGTGGTCTGATTAAGTAGAAAAGTTTGTGTAGGTTCTTGTTATTGATTCTCAAGACATATGGACAAAGTTGGGTTTGATTTAAGAGTTAGGCGAAAGACTTATTCCCACTTAAGATTTAGTTTATTAATTGACAAATTCCTATATATTAACTTTTAAAACTTCGAATATTTACCTAATAAAATTATGATTGTCATTGTATTAAGTAATATTAACAAAAATAAAATTTGATCTTTTTTCTCAACTTAGTTTTAAAAACTCATATTTTTCTCCTAACTTAGTTTGAAAACTAACATTTTATCTCAGCTACGGTTTCTTTTTTTTTTTTAAACAAAATATAGTCATCGCCTTTAACTTTCAAAAAATTGCAATTACACATCACAATTGTATTCTCTCTTTCCGATGACCGTTCTTTCTGATCCAACGATGCAATTTCTGTCTTGTTGGCACCCTCTCCCTTCCTAATGATAATTTCAGTCCTTCTATTGAAGCTTTTGTTATAAACGAGCGAGATCTATGATGAGTGTCATTTTTTAGTGACATTTTTGCTCGTTTTTATGGTAAAAGTTGACACTCTCCTTTGATCATCGACACTCATCATGTTAGCTTGGTTCACTTCCTCTATCATATCTTGTTCCAACCATCCTTTCTCTAATTCACACATAGGAACGTCGGCTTGTTTCCTCATTTTTCATTGGCAATGTTGATTTTCTTAGTTGGCAAGACTAAGCCACTGTTTTTTGGTTTTCTTCGTCGATTGAAGATGAAAGGAGAAGTTTGTTAGAGTTGGTTGTGAAAATCGTGGAAGACATGGGTGAAAATGTAATGTTTTAAAACTTTGGGGAACAGTTGTAAGAGGAAAATTATAAATAATTTGAAACCCTAGGACTAGGGGAAAAAGTCAGTTTTTTGAATAATGCACTCCTTCATTAAATTTTGGTTTTCCATGTATATGTATACATATATGTTAAAAAGGGTAAATTAGTAATTTATAATTAAACTAACCGATTTAGATGATGGGTCAATATTTAGATTTCAAAAGTTAAAAAGTGGGATTTTGTCAATGGATTAAACCTTGGGTGGGAATAAGTCTTTTGGCCAAGAGTTAATTATATTAATCCATGTGAGGTGTGATAATATAACACAATTCTCTAAGTGGGCGTTTGATTCAAATATTAAAATATTACTTTGATAATCTAAATTTTATTAGTGTTATAATTTTGTTTGGTTTGTCAGATAATAAAATATTTCAGTAATTTTCTATTATCAATGATAATGTGATAGATAATATCAAAGATAAGTTAATTATAAGGACTTCAATTTCTGAAAAACGAGAGGAGGTAAGACCAAGTGCACCAAGGATTAATATGTTGCATAAAAAAAGACTGGATAACTCGGATGCAGAAAGTCATATTTCGAGGAATTCTTCTACAAGAAGAATAATTGGATATAAATATGCTCAAATACTAGCATATGAAGAAGAAGATATGTCGACAACATGAATGATAATGAATCATAAAATTCATTGTCATGCATTACTACAAGGAACAATAGATACTTGTATTATAGCATAACTTTGTTTTCCAGAATATGAGCCCTATACGTTAGATGTTCTAATAGACATAGGAGCAACAAAGTGTATTGCACGAAAGTTCTATTTTCCACCAAAAATATGGAAAGAACTTGAAAAACCAATTATGAACATTGTACCAGATGGAAGACAAAATATGATCACGGAATATGTCCAAGACGTGACCATATAGTTAAATCATAAAAAATTTGTTCTAAGAGAAGTCATTTTGTTAGACTACTTAAAAGTAGACTTTATTTTTGGAAACTCATTTCTTCATTGACAAGCAGAAGTGAGGCCTTTCATCCAAGATAATGATTATATCATACTTGGAGGACACAAAATTCCTATTCTAGCAAGGTCAAATCTCTCTAAAGTTAGAAATGGCTTTAGGCCTAAGAAATTATAGCCTGAAAAAATCACATCATATTCTTTGTTAGACCCAAAAAGAAATGATGGATCAATACCTTTAAAACAAATATGAATGAAATGATGTGTCAATTAAAACTTCAAAAATTCAATCCTCAAAATCAAATGTACCAAATTACTTAAGGTAAATCACAGGAGGTCCAAATCTATGGTGTTTACTTTGAAAATACAGATGAAATCACGAAGAGGAATAAAGTGTAAATAAATGACAGTCATGAAAACTCTTAGATTCTTGAAAGAATTAAAGAATTTAAAGAGAAACTTTCTCCATGTTTTGATGATTTACCATTAAAATAATGGGAAAGGAACAAAGTATTTGCTGAAATAAAACTACGAGATCTTAATGATAGAGTAAAATCAGAATTTCGTAGATATTCTCCTAATATAGAAGAGGAATTTACAAAGCAAATCCCAGAATTATTATCAAAGGGATTAATTCTCCAGCCTTTATGGTAATGAATAGAGCTGAGCAGATGAGAGGAAAACGAGAATGGTAATCGACTATAGGCAATTAAATAGCAAAACTATAGATGATGCATATAAAATCCCTAACAAGTCAGCTTTATTAAATAAAAATAGATTTGGAAAAATATTTTTGCGTTTTGATTTAAGATCAAGATTCTGACAAATCAAAATGGCGGAACAAAACATTCCTTTAATGGTATTCACTTGCCCCAAAGGACTGTTTGAATGGTTGGTGTTGCCATTTAGGTTGAAAAAGGCACCCGCCATATTCGAAAGGAAAATGGATAAGGTTTTCTTTGACTTATCTGATTTTTGTGCTTTTTATGTAGATGATGTACTAGTTTTAAGCAAAACTAGTGAAGAACATAAAAATCATCTTAAACAGGTAATCAAAAAGTTCCTTGAACACGAAATGGTCTTATCTAAAAGAAAGATAAGTTAGTTCCAAACTAAGATTAAGTTCTTAGGAGTAGAATTTGGAGAAGGAGGAATCCAACTCCAGGATCACATTGCAAAGAAACTATTGGACTTTCCTAATATGCTTGAAGATAAGCATATGTTACAACAGTTTCTTAGACTTACAAACCAAATAAGGGAATATGTCCCAAATTTGGCCAAGTTAATAAATGGATTAACAAAGAAGGTTAGTTCTAAAGTGTCATGGTCATGGATTGTAGAAGACACCAGCTACGTTATCCAAACCAACAAATTGACTCAGAACTTTAAAACTTTAACACTCCCATTAGGCTCTGATTCATTGGGGAGGAATTTTGAAAGCCAAAGATACTGATAATATTGAAAAGATAGTTCGATATGCATCATAAAAATTCTCACTTGCTAAAATAAATTATCCTGTTTATGAAAAGAAAGTTTTAGCAACTAAAGAATGTATTAACAGATTTTGATTATTCATTATTAGTTAAGAATTCACTTTAAGAACTGATTCTAAATATATAACATCATTTGTGAGATTAGTCTTAAAAGATAATGAAACTAGACTAATAAGATGACAAATCTGGTTTACGGAATATTGCTTCAAGATTGAATTTATATCTGAAAAATCTAACTTTATCATTGACTTTTTGTCTAGACAACTATAGGAAAATGGACAAGAAGGATCTAACTGAAATAAGATTTTTATGCTCCAAATGTAGATCGACAATTATTTAAAAAGAAATTCCCTTCTAGGAAAAATGCAATAATGACGGAAAATCAGGCTCTAAAAATAACAGCTCTGAAAGTCAAAAACTTACAAACAAGACTGTTAATTTAAAGAAGCCAAATGAAACTCTTATCGAAGAGGTAAATACTATGTTCAAATAGGTTCTCACTACATTACAACATCCAATAGTGAATCAATCACAAGAAACTTAACATCACCGAACAAGCTTGATATGTTTGAAATCTCAACAATCTCTGGATACGTATAATCCTGATAAGAGAAATCCAAAATATCAGAAGGCTATAACAGCCAGCGTGGTGACACCGAGGAAGAAAAACTTTAAAGTTAGGAGTACTAGTAAAGGGAGTTTTGATTATCCCTTGAATTCCAACAAAATGAATCTGCAAATAAAAGATGAAACTACTAAAAAACAGGATATTATTGCCAAAAGGCAGGCTATTGCTAAAAGGCAAGAAAAAGGAATGAAAGAATTACAAGATAAATTAAGCTATATAGATTAATTCAAAATTCCTGAAATCTTAAAGCTTACCGAAGCCAATAGAGCGATATTAGAATACCTGAATGTTCAATGCCATATAGCCCTAGCTATGGGACAAGGCGAAGTGGAACTCAGGCAGATATTTCAAAAACTAGCCAATAGACTAGCTTGACTTGAAGCAAATAGGAATTATTACGAAGAAGAAGAACTCTCAAGAGGATCTGTTCTTTAGAAACAACTGCTTTTAAGGTCTAGACTACTTAGAGATATAACAAGTTTCAAAATGTCTTCCTCGAAATAGTTACTTTAAAAGGATTAATAACATCTCTAAGAGAAGAAGACAGAAAAAATCTTCAAAAAGGACTTTCTATGTTCTCATATGGACTTATAAAATTACATGTTCCATGGAAGCTGTTTCGAAAAGGATTCTATAAATCGTTTCTAAAGAAATGATGGATGGATGTAATTGAAATAGAAGTGCAAGAAGCGATGGTGAACCCTGAGATACCAAATACAGTTAAACAGGCATTCTATATATTGGACAGAAGAATTTATACGTTTACGTGTGTTATTACTTCATCTGTTTAGGAAGATGACAACGTCTAACCTATACAAATTTGGGAATTCATTGTAGGAGAACCATGGTATAACATAATGGTTCAAAAAGACGTCTCAATGGGACAAACAACACTATAACAAATTCATGAACTAGGCAAGGTAAATGGATACTAGACTAAGCTATATATAGTAAGCTACTTATGGTCCAATCCAGGTTAGAAGAGCTCTTAAGGAAAAATGAAATGGTTCATATTGACAAAGGAGTAATAGTTATCTTGTTAAAGAAATATGCAAGAGTTTCGGATACTTTGTTTAGGGAAAATTAAGCCCAAATACAAGAAATGGTTGATGGTTTTAAACCTCATAATATATCTAACTAGGCTCTGATTGAAAACATAAAGGATATACTTTGACTTGTTATCACGCAAAAGGTTGAAGCTCAAGCCTAAACTGTAGAAGTCCAACCAAGGGAAGAAGGAACCTTTGGAGATTTCATGTACTCGTTGGATCAACCCATAGAATGAGCCCAAGAAAGGGAGATATGCTCAACCCAAAAGCAAACATAGTAACACATGTAAATGTAACGTGTATCAAATATGCAAAAGACAAGTGAAAAGCGAAGACAAAAGATCAACAGAGGAAATCCTGCCGACACTCTGAAAATCAATAACTGATACAACACCACTTGAATTTTACTATTGTAAAATATGTAAAACATGACTGACATATGGGAGACTTAGACCCCAATGCTCAGGATACAGTTTGTTATTTTGCGTCAGTTGAAAACAACCAAGTACAATTATTAAATAATTTTACTATTTGCTTTTATTGTTTTAAATTATAATGTCGATGGATTCAAAAGTAATTGAAATTCGAAAAGCTTTTCTCTTCTATAAATAGAAGGGGTTTAGTTTGTATTTATAAGAGTAGAAGAATTGAAAAAGAGTGTTCCTCTAAAACTCTGAACATGCTCTAGACATCAAGAAGCAAGGTATTTTATAATTCTACTCTTCCTATTTATATTATGTTTATGGACTTGATAATATAAATAACTTGTTTTATGTTAATGAATGCATATCATTAATAAAACTTGAATAATATGTTATGATTATTCACTAGTGACTACTTTTCCATATACTCATTAGGATTAATAACATATGATTATAATGAAATTGGTGAAGGGATCATTTTAGTATCAGAGCCATGGTAGAATGATAACTAATTTCATTATTAATAATAGTTGAAGTGTGAATTTCAGAACATTATTGTTGGATGTTAGAAATTCAAATTTTATTATTATGAATAATGATTTAGTAAAAAACAGGTGCATTAATCAAAACTGTTTTCATTTAGATCATGGAATTGAACAAAAACCCGAGATAGGTTTGTTAAATATTATCATAGATGATTTAAAAACTTTAGAAAACAAGTTTGACAATCTAGATAGGAAACTGAATTATTCCATTTATCGAATATTTTCAGTGACTCAAGAATTGGCCAAACTAGATGAAAAATTTTCTAGTATTAGTTTCGATTTACAAAGATTAGTCGCTTTGGAACATGTTCTTACTAATTTGTTAAATAGATAGACGCGGAACCCTGGCCAATAATAATAATTTTGGCTTTTTCAATACTATCACCAGGATAGGAAATTATCCTATGTCATTAACTCTTAGTGACATAGAGCAAATGGAGCTAATAAAGGATACACTGAACAAGAGATCAAACAGTGCACTCTTAATCTCTGTAATAGGAATCCAGATATTCAACTAGATTATTTGGAGTGGCTAGGAGTAAAAAGGTTGTTTGACGTGGTTTGTAAAACCTTGTGTCAAGATTGTACACGAATACTCTACTTTATGCCAACCCGGATAACAACCATAGAAACAAGAGAATTAGAATTGAAAAGATTTTGGTTAGATAAAGTAGAAGTTGTTATAGGATATTGGTATGGAGAATCTTAGAATCCTGAGGAGCCTTTAACATCATGTAACATATTTCCTTACTGAGATATGACAGACGAGGAAACACTTAAACAATTCGTTGTCAGCCTGCAAAGTGAATATCCTAGTCTCCTACCAGGATATGTAAACTTTGTGGCTTAGAAATCCTAAGGGGATTGGAAAAAAGCTTAAAATTTATACTTAAAGGTGATAAAAGAAGAACACTTTGTTTCAAAAGAAAAAAGCAAAATGAAGGTTGATCTTCCTAAAATCTCTCCTTTGGATCCTAAAAAAATCAGCAAATATTATAAAGAAGAAGTTAAGAGACAAAGGAAAACATCTGATAAGAGGGAAACTAAAAAGATTTCTCTAGGACCGAAAGTAGAAGAACTAGAGAATTTGATCTTTAATCTAAGATAAGTTGAAATAAAAGATAACCCTTTAGAAAGAATGAAGAATCTTTTACATTCATTCGAAGGATTCCTTCGTGAAATCTTTAAGCCTGAATACACTCCCACAACATATCCTACTAGGATTAAGTCAGAATATACTCCAAGACTTACACAAAAGATGGTAGGAATACCTTCTAGTGGAAGTTTCCTAAATATAGATTGTGTGAGCAATGCAGCAGAAGCAATCAAAATTTAGGAAATTGTAAACTGGGTCCATGTGCAGAATAAAGCCTTTAACCTAGGACAAACATACCGTTTTCTAAGATTGACTTTACAGGGAATTGTAGGAAGCTTCTAGTTAAAATTAAAGGTGAGCACTAGAATATTAGAAACGGTAAATGACTTAAAAAGTCGTGAGGGAATATTCGCACTCTTTAAGGATATGTTCTCAAGAGAATTTACTGGTATGACTATCACCAATAGGAATCTTACAGAGGTAGTTGCTCTAGAAGCTATAACAAAGCTTAGGCTTTTTGACATGTGTCAATTTGAAAATTTCGTTTGTGAATACAAGTGATATTTTTATCAGTTACCTGCTGAAACGCAAGAAGTTATGAAAAATACCTTCTTTGCAAAGTTACCACATGGATGGGACAAAGCTTCTAGTGAAACCTTTAAACTACTCCTAGAAAATAATCAAATAGTAAATTCTCTGGGACGAAAAATAGAGGTTGTAAGGCAACCTATTCGAACAAGGTTTCTTAATGTGAAACTTGATAAAGATACGAGAAAGCTTCAATTTAACGATACTTGTTGTTACAATTTTGATAGACTCCCAAGACAGTATGGATGCGAAAAATCATCCTTTAAACTTGCAAGACATCAAAATCGGAGAACTCATAAAAAATGTAATACTTTTTTATAGAAAAGAAAATTTCCTAAAAGATTTAAAAATATGAGGAAATGACCTATTTCTAATAAATCTAAACTTTCTAATCATGGAAGGTTTATTAGAGAGGTTATTGCAGAAGAACGAAGAGCAAGGAAATTTTGTGCCACTTGCCCTTCGGGAAAAAATGCGAAAGAATGTAATTGTTGCTGGATATGCGGTAGCAAAGATCATTACGCAGATAAATGTCCAAATAAATGCAAAAAGAATGCGAGCCTTAAATTCTTAAATATGAATTTAGAATCTCAAACCTTTAAACACAAGCCTATATTTGGATACAAGGTAAACTCAAATAATGAATTAGTATATGAACTGATCTCTGAATACTCTAACGAAACAGAGGAAGACTCCTCGACTGACGAAGATTATTCATCAGAACTAGAAGAAGAGGATATTTCTAACCCTACTCATCTTCGGTCAAACATTTTTATGAATATAATAGAAAATTTACAATAACCTTCTAATCTATTCAATGATGATAAGGAACTCATATCGCTAGAACAAGAAAATACTCCAGTAATCAGCTCATCTACTAGCTATGAGGATACATCAGTAGACCCAAATAAATGGGTAATTTCAAAACTTTCCCCAAAGGAAATATTTGGACAAACTTCACGATGGATATTCCAGGCTAAAGGACTAAGTGATGCACATGAAAAACCTGTTAAAGTAGCCTTAACCCAATCAAATGAAGGGGAAATCATCTTGTCAAATGATGATTGGTTACAAAAAGGTGTGTGAACTTGTAAAATGGGCAAATAACAAGTATCACTATGTACAATTAAGAGTTGTACAAGTACGAGTACAGGGTTTATTTCATAGTGGTATGAATGTTCCTATCCAAATAGTACTACTAGATAAGAGATGGACTACCTTTACTAAAGCCTTCGTTGGACGATTTCATGCCAACTTAGCTTTAGGCGACTCTATGGAATGATTCAACTAGGATATATGGTCAGTCTTAAAGATCTAAATCTTAAGCAGATTATGGTCTTACAAATTCATACTTCTGGATTGGAAGAATTACTACAATCTAATAACGGAATCGATATTCAATATAGGATGATTTACCAATTGGTAAATTATGTAAATCCTATATCAATGCACTCTCATTCAAATACTGAAGTGCATGGTCCTGGATCAAACTCCATTATTCCAATAAATCCTACCATCGTCAACCCTCGTCAATAAAAAGAATATTTTAAAATAATTATACCCTATGACATTTAAGTAAACTAATATCTTAGTATTATTTTATTAACTCTAATTAAACATAATAATTATTTATATTCATTAATTTATTTAATATTATCAAATATAGTACTAATTTATATAATCTATTTTGTGATAATATTTTATTTTTAGTAATAAAAATTAGTCAAACCATATGACCAAATGCATCCTAAAAGTTTTGGTAATAACATGAATCCTCTGGCAAGTTTTAAATAAAAGGGTAATTTGGGAATACATTCTAACTCAAACTTTAATAAATTGAGTAGCTCATTAGTGGTACAAGAATATGTGTGAGTATATTACTATTCATCATGTTTTGAGAGCCCAATGAACGGGATGAAACGATTGATTGATCGGTGATTAGAATTGATGAATTGTTTAAATAAATATTTAAATTATTATATTCCTACTTTTCATTATTAGATATTGTGTTAATTTGTATGAATATATTTAGTAAATGAATGGCATTATTGTTTTTGTGTGTATATATATAATACACACACATATAATGACAAATTATTTTGAATTATCTCTTTTATTATAATTAATATTGTGTGAACTAGCACGGTGAGTATACCTTCGGTAATCCGGTTTAAATTAATTTTTATAGTTAGTGATAAATTATTTCACAGATTTTTTTTATTTATAATTAATAAGGTGGGTGGTAATGCTCAAATATTATTATATGATTTAATTATTTATTTTATTTTTAATTTAAAATTATATAATTATGTATATATTTTTTTTAGTATTTAATTAAATATATAAATGATATGTCATTATTTGATTGAATGGTTTTCATTTAAAGATAAAATAATACTCAATTATATAATAATATTTTATTTTTATATTTAATTTTATAATAAAAAATATGTACACATAAAATTCCTATTCTTTAATTGGTTTAATAGAGAGGTGCCCACTTGGGGGACGGAGGGTGGGTCAAGGGGGTTCCCCCCTTGGCTTTTTAAAATATCCAAAAGTGTGTCTAATATTTCCATTGTGTAATATTAGTTGTAATTGTATCAGTTTCAAGTTTTAAAAAGTTAAAATTTACCCCTAACATTAGTTTTAAGCTTAGAAAAGTTAAAATTTACCCTTATATTAGTTTCAATGTTCAATTGTATAATATAACATGTCCTCTTTCTATTTTGAAAAAAAAGTGCTCTACTCCTACTCCCTTAGTTCAAAATGAAAGTGTTAAAAATTTTAACAAATCTCTGTAAAAAATTCTAATATAATAACTTTTACAATACACTATAAAAATAAAATCACATTGAGGTTACTTTTAAGGATGAACACAGTCGAGTTTAATAAAGTTTAAGAGCTTTTTCAAACCAAACTGAAAAAACGGTTCCAAAAATTTTCAAATTAAACTGAAAAATATGTGTTAGTTCGATTTGGATTAAGATTTGAACATATTAAAATTATTCACTTTTAAATGAATTTGAACCGAATCGATTTTTGAAATCAAATCAAGTTGATTCGAGTCCAATCCTAGTTGCTTATGTATGAAATGATGTATTTGATAATATTGATAATAAAGTAATTTTACAATACTTTCAAAAAAAATAAAATAATATTGATGACAATTATAAATATATTAGTTAATAAATTTTTATTAAAACAAATATTTATATTTATTTTTATTTTAAATTTATTTGTACTATTCTAATATTTATATTTCACTGGAGGTGCCCTCATACTGACACCTATAATGAACTTTCATACCTTTATTTGTATCAACTTTTGAAAAAATGAGATACAATTTGATTAGGGTATCTTATGTCACGACATGACCTGCTTGTGTGCGGTGGTGATAAGATCAACCATAGCTATTGCGGTGAACTGAGAAGGTTGATTTGCATGGAACGTGCTCTAAAATGGGGAAGGCCAAAGGACTAATTTCCAATTAAATTTTAATGTTAAAATGAATACATATCAATAAGATTTTAAAAACTCAAACACTCATTTATAATTTAATTTATGTTAAAAATTTCAGTTAAAATTAAGGGTAAAATTGTTATTTATTAAAAAAATTAAAGTTTTATCATATTTTCTTCCTAAATTTAAAAATCTCACAATTTTCTTCCACATAAAGTTTTCAAGTTTTGAAAAGTATCCATTTCACCTTCAAATCCCTAGTTTTCTTTCTCCTTTCTTTGGTGACAGTGACCATCTGAAGACGTCCAAGAGAGCCAGTGATCATCTCAGAAATTTCTTCTATAGCTTCCTCTATTTTGCCTCCGTCGAAATTAACATTGTTATCTCCACTGGAGTCTTCAATGTCGAAGCTTGTTCTCCATCCTTCTTTGTCAATTTACGTCTCCCACATTTACTCTTCTCGAAATACTTGATTGCCACTTGTATCCTCTAGAGTATTGCGAAAAACTCGTCCACCTCATCATCCTTCATCGTCGGTTTTCCGTTAACTTCATTTCCATTTGTTCTCTTCCCGTCCTTTCTCTGTTGTCCTCAGATGGTAGATGGTCACCGACTCTCTTAGATATCTTAAGATGGTCGTTGTTATTGTTGTTAGAGAGAAGTGAAAGAAAATTTAGGAATTTAGGAGTAAAATTATCACTTTTCAAATTTTGAAAATTTTGGGTGAAAAAAAAAATTGTGAGATTTTTAAACTTAAAAAAGAAAATATGATAAAACTTTAATTTTTAAATTTTTTTAATAAATAACAGTTTTATTCTTAACCCTATCTAAAATTTTTAATAGAAATTGAGTTATGAATGAGTATTTAAATTTTTAAAATCTCACAAATATGTCTTTACATTAAAACTTAATTGAAATATAGTCCTTTGGCCAATGGCGAAGGCACGAGGTGATACAAGTTACTTTTAGAGTTCAAATATATGGATTTGATTAAGTTTGAGGAATTTGTCATTAGTAAAAGAGGAAATTGTATTGTTCTTGCACAAATTGAAAGATAATTGTAGTTTATTCTTTGATGAGTCCATAAACAATGTAATGCGTAGACATAATCCAAGATCACACAAGCCATTTCGATATTTTAATATTAAATAATGCCGATAAGACTAGCATAATCATAGTTTTATTACATAATATTTATCAAAAGAATATTTATGTTATTATTAAATAGTAATTAATTTAAGCAAAGGATTATTTTTGGGATATTAATTAAAATCGATAAAATTTTTCCACGTAAAAGTTTTTAGGCAAACATACAGTAGTTTTACTTTTATAAGAAAATTTGTTTGTAATTCCAAAAATACAATTTGGCTTATTACACGTCATTTTCAACCATTCCGTGTATGGGATGTCAATGATCGTATAAGATGCGTGAGTGCGTGCGGGTGCATGCAGGTGCGTACGGGTGCGTGTGGGATGCCTGAGTGCATGCGTGAGTGTGTGCAATGCACACCCACCCTCATATATATAGTGTGCGGTGCGTGGAGAGTGCGCAGTGGGTGCAGAGTGCGCGCAATGCGTGAACTTTATAACTAAAAAATATTGATTATTTCTAATCAATTACAAACATATTTAAAAATAAAAATTGATTATAATATATTTAATATTTAATATAATATATATAAATAATAATAATAATTTTTAAATATATATTATATTATTATATATATATTTATTATATTTTTTTAATATTATATTATATTATTTAATTATATTATATATATATATAAATATGCAAGAGTATAAATCTTTGTTTTATATATATAATATATATAAAAAATTAAATAATATAATATAATATTTAAAATATATAATAATATAATATATATTTAAAAATATTATTATTATTTATATATATTAATTAAATATTATAATATTTAATATATTTTTAAATATTATATTATTTAATATATATATATATAAAAGACACAGTGCGAGGGTGCGTGCAGAGTGCGCGCACCCTTGCACTATATATATATATATATATATATATATATATATATATATATATATGAGGGTGCACGCACTCGTACGCATTACGCACTCCACACGCACTCATACGCATTGCACACTTCGCACGCACCCACATATTTCACACGCACTCAAACATTCCTTCTCGTGTCTACCCTGTATGACACCTACAGGGCTGGAAGGATATTTTTGAAATTACAAATAAATTTGTTTATAAAGGTAAAATGACTGTAGGTTTGACTAAAAATATTTAAGCGGATAAAATTTTACCTATTTTAATTAATATCCCATCCAAATTTTATTATAATTTTAAAAATATACTTATAACAGATAAAAATTTCAAATATTCACTTATGAACTAATTTCTTATATAATTTTTTATTAAGAGTAAAATTATCATTTTATCTTTAGACCTTAAAAATCTAAAAATATATATCATTTCTTTTCTTAATTTAGAAAATTAATAATTTTTTTTTATTATTAAATTTTAAAAAACTGCATTGTCCCCCAAAGATAATTTCTTTCATCTCTGGTGACCCACTGTCATTTCCTCCATTGGATAGTCTTCCCACCATATTTTTCTCTCTCAATTGAGATTCCCACCTGATCGATTTAATCGAACAAAAATGATTTGCTTTTGTGTGATGAAATTGGTCCTATGAATGTTGTTACCTGAGAAGAAGATTGTGGGAATGCCAATGAAGTTGTTCTTGCAATAGAAGTCATTGGAAAAGAAAGAGAAGAGACCTGAGAAAAGAGAAAGAGAATGGCGGAAATGGGTAAGACTGAAGCCTTTCTTTTCGCCTTCTATCATCTGCTTACATTTTTGTCGTAGTTGTCTGCCATGTCTCTGGAGGCTGTCAACCTAAAATCAAGAATGAAAATTGGAAAGAAATTAATTTGCGTTAAAGATGGAATGTAGGGTGCTGGATTTGGCAGGTAGAAGATTTGATTTTGGTGGAACATAAGAAATTATTAAGTATAATTTTCAATTTTAATTGTAAAACATTGAATTTGGCAGGTAGGAGACTTTTCTTTTTTTGGGTAAATAGGAGACTTGATATTAATTGAGCAAAAAAAATATGTGTTATAATAATATATATTAGAAGTTAGATTTATTGTTATTGAATAAATTGTCTACTGTCTTCGAATAATTCTTTTGGCCTTTTTATTATAAGGGAAAAAGAAATATAAAAAATGAAGCATTTAATTGCCCTCAAACTAACAGTTTTCTCACTTTCGTTAACTTTTATAATCCGTTAACTTTTGAAAATTTTGATTGAGAAATTTTATAATCCGTTAACTTTTGATTAAGAAATTTTATAATCCGTTAACTTTTGAAAATTTTATGTTTCCGCCCATCATTCACTCTATTAAAGAAAATTATTTGATTTATGTAATTTACTACTTTGTCCTCTTATTATTGCCCATCTTTTAACCTCTGCCTTTGTGGGAACCATATCCTGTCAAAACCATATCTTCTTTTCCTCATTCTTGCTACATTAGAACATTGCGTTCTACATGTGTCGCTTTCACCAATAATATTATAATGGTTTTGTTTGGATTGGATTTTATTGATTTAATACACTTTAAGTCATTGGGTTTGTACACTAAACAAAATCCCTAATTGCAACTCTTATGAATGTCGACTACACCATCCAGTGATTTTTACCATCCACTTGTTTACTTATCTCTACCATCATTTTCTCAATTTTATTATCATTGTGTTTGCCTTACCATCTCATGAGTTTGTTTTTATTGAAATTTTTTCAACACATTAGGCAAGTGAAGCAAGAAAAGCATAGGGTTGAGGAGTGAATGTCTCATAATCAATGAGAGAGTAGACTTGCGTGAAAACAAATGATGAATAACTGAACCTAAATCCAGTGTAAAGGATGAAGCTTGAAGCTTGAAGCTTGTGGAGGGAAATGTTATTTAATTAACAAAAGTGGGTGATAGATGGGAAAATGAGTTTTTAATATCTTAATGGGTGGGAAAGTCACTTGTTGAAAGTTTGGGTGAGAAATAGTTATTCGGCCCCCCGAAAGAAACAAACTGCTTGCGAATCCACTACATTATGGAACTTGACATAAGAAGATCATCATCAGCATCTCCGTCGCTATCACCACCACCACCCTCAAGGCCTTCATGGCCTTTGAATTTTGATAATTACAAAAACAAAGAATTCGTTAGAAACAAAATACAATTTATTTTATAATCATTGTTATTATCATTTTTCTTGCATGGGGAAGCATCTCTTGTCGTTTCGCTCCCTCCGGCGTCGTTTAAAGAAGAAGCGTGGCCCACCACAGCCAGCTCCGCCTCCTCTTCCCCCGGTTGGTGCTGTGGCTTCTCCTTCGGCTCAGAATGTGATCGGCGGTAGCAGTGGTGGGGGTGGGTCGGTGGCCGCAAAGGGGAAGAAGAAAGCGAGGCTGTGGATGAGGTTTGATTTCACTGGCAAATCAGAGCCTGTTGAATGTGATAAGGGTGTTATTATTGAACGTGCGGGGATTCCGGCGAGGGATTTGAGGATTCTCGGTCCTGTGTTCTCTCACTCTTCAAATATCCTTGGTAAGTTAACTTTTTTGGTGAATTGTTATTTGTTTTCTGATCCGAGTGTGGTGAGTTTCATTGATATGATCTGTTGTTTTTGTGAATCTTTGATATGTGTATAGTGTTTTTTTTATGTGGGTATTCTTTGATTGGTTGGTTTTGGATTAAGAATGTTAAAGGAAGAGAAATTTGAGGTTAAGAAGTGAATTGATTTTAGCAATTTTAGAGGGCTTAAGAGGATTGGTAGAGCCAGGTTCTCTCGTTTGTTTGTGTTGAAGGAGGGAGTATGATTTGGCAAATTGATTTAGGGAAGATTTGGTTTCTGCAGTCTTCTTATGCTGGTTTGTATCTTGTCTGAAACTTGGACAAAATTTTGCTTGGAAGAGTCATCATCGTTGGGTTGTGTTTAGGAGAGTTTGGTGTTGTGGTCATTACTTGTTTTGGCAAATTTTGGTGTTTAATCATATACTTAAAGTTTATCTTAAGCTAGTTGTATGTTTCAATTTTCAAAGAAGCTTTGCTCAGAGGTGTACTCATTATTGTTTAATGGTGAAAGGTTGGTAATAGTCATCCTACAACTAGTCTTACCCTGCAGCAGCTTGCAGCATTCTTGGTACCATTAACATGGGAATTGTTAAGGGAAGGTGTATCTGTATGGAAATAGTCATAAGAATTATATGCCCGCTTAGAAGTTATTGAGTTTCATAAGTCTCCTAGCACCACTAAAGTTTTTGGAAAATTTCTTTGCCTTATAATTTCAGATGAATAAGCTGGTTTTCTTATTTTTAAGGCTAGTAAAATTAGGCTGAAAGTTCTCACTTGCACCATGCAAAAAACACGTTGAGGTTTCTTCTTGTAGTCTTTACATGATATTTTTGGTTGTGAGTTGAGTGTAATTCAGTTGTTGAGTTGGTGAGTTTAATTTGATGGTCACACTAAATGTTATTTGGCACATTGAGTGATATTCTAAATTATGGAGGCTAGGGAGATTCTGATCACCCTTCTTTACTTATGCAAATTGCACTGTAATTGGTAATATTTTTAATAAAATGTTAAATAACGGTTTCTATTGTGGTTTATGGTCTCTTTGAACAGATTCTTGCCTTGGCTTTGATTGTGAGGCAGTGCAAACCAATACAGAGGAGGCTTTAGATTCTGTTATCAGCATAGGCATAATTATTTGGTTTTAATCATCTTATTGTCACATATCAATCTGCTTTTTTCTTCATTCTTTCCCTTTGTGTGTTGATGAAGCTTCTATTTTGCCCTTTTAATAATTACTTACCTAGTTTATTTACTGCCTAATATTTTTCTTGAACTAATAGGCATTGCATATTAAGCAGTTGATTTTGATAAAAATGTGTGTTCTGTCTTGCTCCCTGCAGCTAGGGAGAAAGCCATGGTTATCAATTTGGAGTTCATAAAGGCTATAGTTACATCTCAAGAAGTGCTGTTGCTTGATCCTCTCCACCAGGAAGTGCTTCCTTTTGTAGATCAGCTTAGGCAACAACTTCCTCATAAAAGCTCCTTTAGCACACCTGGGGCAAGGGCAGCAGATGTGCAAGATAACGAATTGCAGGTTTCCACACGCGAAAAGTGGTCACCTATTGGAGAAGCTGTTGAAGGTGTACAGAATGAGCTTCCATTTGAGTTTCAGTTTCTGGAGATTGCATTAGAGTTTGTCTGTACATATTTAGACTCCAGCGTGGCTGACCTTGAGAGAGATGCTTACCCTGTGTTGGATGAACTGGCTAGAAATGTTAGCACCAAGAATCTTGAACATGTCCGGAGTTTGAAAAGCAACCTTACACGTCTACTTGCCCGCGTACAAAAGGTATTTGATGAATTTTTTTCCTTGCTTCTTATGGTTCATGTATTTTTTACTGTTCACATCTCCAGTTGCCTCGTATCGTAAAATGATTTTCTATTGTTACCTATGCTGAAGGTTAAAGTAGGGGTGTAGAATGATGATTTCAGAGTGTGCTTCTCCAAATTTTTTTAATCATTGGCACTGAATATAGTGCAATAGTTGATAAAATGATGGAAAATGTTAGGAATGTCATTAGTTTATGCACTTAAGATGTCTACCATTACCAGGTTTTTGTGCATGGGAGTACAATGTCAATGACATGTCTAATTTCTCAGATAAGCCACTCATTAATATCCGTGCTATTGTTTGAAATGGATTTCCTGTGGTCTTAGTCAGGATTTCTATGTTCAACAGGGATCAAATGGAATTATGAGGGGGTGGGGGAGGATTCCTGTCTTGGATATGGATTACTGAAGCCAGGAGGAATGAAAGACCTTGTTTACCACAGAATACTAAATATTTATTAGCTTTTTTATGGTCTCTGTAAGTTAATCTCATTGTAATAGAGTTTACCGTAGACTTGAGAGTATAAGAAATCTTGAAAGTTTTGAGAATGTAAACAATTTTGTTATTTTTACTACTCATTCATGTAGATTTAAAATCATGTCTGTTATCCTTATACAGACATGCATTGCTATCAGAAGAGAATATTTGATAACATACATGATTAGATAATTAATAAATGCTGTGCTTACAACTTTCTGTGGTCTGTACAACTCTTTCATACAAACCGAGGTGTAACTGCTTTATGATTGCCAAATGATTTATTTTAATTTGTTTAATTTATTATAGCTTTTCATTGAATCACATCAAGCCTCATAAGTTTGTGTGATTGGGTTTGTACAGAGTTTTGTATGTGAATTTTTATGTTTTGATATTTATTCTGTAAAAAGCTTTTACGCTTCTAAGATGCTTATTCTTTCTTACAGCTGTTAGTATGTGAAGCTGTGTCAAGCTCTTTTTGTTTATCATCTATAGTGAAACACTTTTCTGTCTATGTCAGGTAAGGGACGAGATTGAACATTTACTAGATGACAATGAAGATATGGCACAACTATATTTAACAAGGAAGCGAATCCAGAATCAGCAAGCCGAGGCTTTGCTAGCAGGTGCAGCTTCGAATAGTATTGTTGCAAGTGCACCTCATCTTCGTCGACTTAGCTCTAACAGGAGTAGCAGTTTGGTGATGAGTACCGTTATGGGTGATAATGATGTAGAAGATTTGGAGATGTTGCTTGAAGCATACTTTATGCAGCTGGATGCAACACGCAACAAGATACTTTCTGTGAGTGATTTCCTTCTTGATTACCACACAAATAAATGTCACTCTCTCATCACCTGGAACTCAAAATTTTTTCTTTCATGAAGTATTTTGGCAGTTGGCGTCAGGTTTCTGGAATCATTCTTAGTTAATATGAGCGAGCACATAGATGCAATCTAGAATTTGTATTAGTAGCTTGACAATTATACTGTATGTGTTAATAAGCCAAGGCAACTTCATTATTATTTTTCTTAAATTTAATTTTGCAGGTGCGCGAATATATTGATGACACAGAAGACTATGTGAACATCCAACTCGACAACCAGCGTAACGAACTCATCCAACTCCAGTTGATATTGACCATTGCATCATTTGCCATAGCTATTAACACCTTGATAGCTGGGATATTTGGGATGAACATCCCTTGTGTGTTGTACAATGTTCAAGGCATATTTGAAATCTTTGTTGGGAGCACAACGGCTTTTTCTGTACTGCTTTTCCTGCTTGTGCTCGGTTATGCCAGATGGAAGAAGCTGCTTGGTACATAAAGTCCTCATGGTCAATTTTAAATATGTTTTATGCTCTCAAAGTTTGGAACATTTTTTTCCTTATTTATGAATTCTTATAATAATGGTTATCATGCAAAGCACAGACGTTAGACATGGACCAAGTATCAATTACTTATGTTATACATCATGTAGAATTTTGAATGAACAAGTACATTGCTTTTGTTCTATAGTTCTCCAATGTGCATGGGTTCTTTTGCATTGATGGTATGGTTGTCAACTGTGTCATTTGGATATGTTGTTTCCCCAAACTGATGCTAGAATCTCTGGGTTCTAGTAATTTGTAACAAGTAGTTTTCATTTTTGTGTTAAAATTACATGAATAAATTTATTCATCTTAATCGACATGATAAGATGTGATTCTCTTATTTTGAAATGGAGAATAAATAAATAATTCATCCAAAGAAGATACCCAACCATCAATATTGGGGTTTTTATTTATTTATTTTTTATACTCTCAACAAAAAGGAAAAATATGTTTATGGTTGGATTTGTGAAAGGGTTAATATTATAGTAAGCATGTAACCCTACTACCCATTCAACAATATTTTATTTCTAGTATTAACCAGAAAAATTTGAAGTCGTAAATTTAGGACAACATATTTTCGAGAAACTTCTATTAATGTAAATTATGTACAACGTGAAAAAATCATTAATTTTTTTTTTAAATTAGTGATTATAATATATATGATATTTATTGGAATAAATAAAAAAGTGAGTTGTTTTAGCAAGAGAATGAATGACATTTTTCCACCCTCTTACTATGAAGTAGTCTTTTTTCTTTTTTTTTTTAAAGATCTAAAACCTAATTCTGTTAACATGAATTTGATGATATAAGGTTAGGGTGTAATCAACCAAGTTGAATTAGAGTATTAGTTGGCTTGAATTTCAACTCAACTATTTTAGATGGAGCTTGAGCTCAAACTCACTGTATTGGTGAGACTTCAACTCAAGACAAGTCTTAAGACAAGTTATGAGTTAAAATGTTATTTGAACTCCTAAATTTTAAAGGAGAGAAGTAAGATTTTAAGGGTTTAAATGTAAGATTTAAAAATTTTTAAATCTTATTGATATTTTACTTAAGTTGAGTCATAAACTCGTAAGCTCATTGGTTTCGTCATCCTTAAGTTCAAACTCAATTTGAAATTTAAATTCAAATGGTTCAAACTTAAATTCAGCTCAACATTAGTTGATTCGAGCTTGACTCGACTTATACCTTTGTATAAAGGCAAATTATCATTTGGATTACCTTAATTTAAACCTCTAAACTTGTCATGCCTCCAAAAGATTAAAAAATAACAATTTGAAAACTTACCCAAAAACCCCCATAATTAGTTTATGGAAGAATGTTTTCTCAAACTCAAAGTGGAAAATATAAATTAGTTTTTCATTAAATAAAAGGCCAAAGGACTATTTCCCACCAAAGTTTTAGCTAATCTCAAAAATACACTCGTGATATTTGAAAAACTCAAACACTCACCTATGAGCCAATTGTTGTCAGAATTTTCTATTAGAAATAAAGATTAAATCATCATTTCACTAATAATATGAAAAAATATAATTTTATCTTATTTCCCCTTAGGTTTTAAAAACTGACATTTCACCCCAACCTTAATCTTGAAAAGTGACTCCCGCCTCTAAAAAAATCTCGAGGGTTTTCTTCCCTCACCAATGATAGCAACGACGATAGTGGCTATCACTGTCCACCTTCAAAGCTCCGACTGTCTCCCTTCTCGGCTAGTTTCATCTTCAGAAGTATCGACGAAGGACGATGCTTCATCGTCTATATCTAGATAATAAAACATCATACAAAAGATCAACAAAGGACAATGCTCCTTTGTCAACGCTTCTAGAGATGAAACGAACTACCATCCTTCATTGATGAAAGATGACACTTTGTTGTCCTTCATCGATACTTTTGGTGATGAAACCAGTTATCGTTCTTTCATCGTTCAACTATTGTCTAGTTGTTATTCATTGAGCCATTGAAGATGAAGCCCTAGAAATAAGGGTGAAACACAGTTTTAAAAAGTTTGTGGGAGTTGCTATAAAAGAAAACTTTTGAAAAGTATGAAAATCTATAACTGGGGAGAAAAGTGAATTTTTTAAAACTTAATTTTGGGAAGAGATGTTAGTTTTTCAAAGTACGGGAGAAAAATGATATAAATTTTTAAGATTTTAGGATTTAATTGTAAGATAATAATTTTACCATGAATAAGTGTTTGGGTTTGTAAAATGCAGTGTATTTTTTAAAATAGGCTAAAATTTAGGTAAAAAATTGTCCTTTGGCCTAAATAAAATTGTGAAGGTGGTTGGTTGGATGTTTCTTTTAGTGGGAGTTTCAGGAATAAAGATGCCCCTATTCGTAACTTCCTTTCGTTGTCTTTTAGGCAACCCGATTTGTTTTTCACACTCACAAATTTTTGTAGCTAATTTCTAGACTTATAATAAGAAATATAATTTGGGCATTACAAAACAATTTAATAAAAGAGGCATAGTTTCATAATTTGATACCTTGCCTAGAAAGATAAGGGCTTTTAACTTCTTTTTCATCTATATCCCTCACTCAAATCTCACTATCCTAGGGTTGCTTTATCACCAATTTGGGTTTTTTTATTTGATTGGCCAATTTGAGGATTGAATCAAGATATAAGTATTATTGATAAATATACATTTATAAATTATAATCAAGCAAATTTATGGTCGGGTGGTGTAATTAAATCTTTTGTCTCCTTTGGGACTTGAGTTACTTGTTGATATAAGTATTTAGACTTGGATTTCTTGTGATTCATTGGTTGTACATGCCTATAATAGAAAAAGACTCTCTAAATGTCATGATTGATAAGGACTATTGACATTGGCATGAGTTTTTTTTGTTAAAAAACTTATCAAATTTCCATCTTTTAAAAAAGTAAGTAATGTTATATATAAAAACATTTTTTTACTAATTTATTTATGTCAATTGATATTTGCATGCTAATTAATTCCTTTTAAAATTAATTGAGGTCAACTAAAGCTTTGGATTTTAAAATTGTTTGTCTATATATGGATAGATAGAAAATCCTCAAATCTATTATCTCATTCTACCACCCAATAAACGAAC
This sequence comes from Mangifera indica, assembly GCF_011075055.1. Classification (NCBI taxonomy): domain Eukaryota; kingdom Viridiplantae; phylum Streptophyta; class Magnoliopsida; order Sapindales; family Anacardiaceae; genus Mangifera; species Mangifera indica. The sequence continues at coordinate 3,013,604 of NC_058148.1, forward strand.
TCAAGTTGACATTATTTATTATTTCATAAAAACTTTATTGCATGATTAGATTATTTAATCTTCCTTGTCCATTATGCATAAAATTAAATGATAATACCTTGGAGGATATATCAAATTATTATATTTATTCTAATAAAGAGATAAAATTTTATTTTATTTTATTGAAAAGAGCGGAGTTTTAAAATTTTTTATTTAAAAAATCAAACTTATATTTTGTTATACAAAGATTGGCCTAATCTCTAAAACTATTAAATATTAATAATGTAGATTTTATAAATTAATTTCCTTCATATATGATGAGCAAGATAATTTTTAGTTAATGTGAAACCGAACTTTGTTTATTTTATTGAAGAGATTTATGTGCATTATATCATTCTTATTTTGTGTCTTTCTTACAACTTTTCTATTATGAATCATATTTGTTTATAATTCTTTTAAAATGATATGTATTGATGTTTAACCTTAGTTTATTTTATTTTATAAATGTATGTTATTCATTTAAATTTTTTTATTAAAATTGATGTTTTATTAAAATATAAAAAAATATTTTTTACCATTGTTTGTCATATCCTTGAGACCAAATAATAAATAGACTTTCAACTTAAAATTCTCTATTATTAAAAACAAAACAATACAATAACTTGGTTGGATTTTGTTTATTTTATCTGTTGCAAATGTCTATATTAACACACAAGTTGTCCATGCCATTGTATAAACTGTTTATTCATCGTAAAAAAAAGGATCTATTTTATTAGTCGTATTTAATGTCATTATAAACTAGACGATATTTCAACACTTTTAATAAAAAATATTAAAAGTTTAGATCATTCAATAAAAAAATTCAATAGTTTGATCATTTTAATAAAAAAACAAAATTTAATCAATTTATTAAAAAAAATGATAAGTTGTTATCTTTAGGTGTTGTTATATTTAAAAATAATGGTAATATTTATTTACAAATAATGAATATTAACAAATACAAATAAATTAACATATTATCATGTGAAATAACTTTAAATTATAGATAAAATAGACAATTCGATTACGCAATCACATAATGACACGTCAATTTATTTATGTCCATTAATAACTAGTATTTGTATATGTAATACTACTATAACAATAGTGAAATAAGAAATGGGTTTGTGGCAATAGAAATGGAGGCTTAAAATAGATTTAAAAAAAAAAAAAAAAAAAAGAAGAAGAAGAAGAAGAAGAAGAAGGAGGAGGAGGAGAAGATTTGTGAATATTTTCTAGTATGGAATTTGTTGTCATTTTGTGTACTTTTATGTGTCCAAGTTGGTTGTTTCCTGAACACTTTATGCCTTTGATGTTTTCTCTCTCTTTGATTATTTAAGTAAAATATGTAACGGTTATCTACACCATGCATATAGAAAGTAATGAAAATGAACACACATAATTGATTTGGGTTTATCCAAAACATAGTTACATCCATTAGAATTACTTTTATTGAAGTATCTCTTCACATTTTTTATTGCGATAAATGTGTTTATTAATAACTTGTTTTATTACTCGTAAAAGATAATAATATGTTTATATACTAAAATTTTTATTTATAAAAAAAACCCTCTTAAAACTCTTATTTTTAAAAAAAACTTTAATAAGATTTTTATTTTAGAAAATTGAATGGATTGAACCTAAATCGTTTGCAGGGCTCAAGAGAGTTGACCTTGCTCTCATGTACCATGCCTTACAAACAAGGTGATCACTAATTCTAACTCTAAATTGAAAAACAATACACAAAAAAAATTTTTCGGCAAAAAGAACGTCTGAAGGTATTTATTTTTTTCCTTTACAATAACTTTTAAACCATTAAATAATCAATAAAACTATATATATACATATTTTGGGTATACAAACATGTACACACTTATATGTGTTATTATGTTATTGAGTGATTTTGAATTAAAGATAAAACAACATACAATCATGTGATGACACATATAAATGTGCATATATTTATATACAAAAAATGAATATGTATAGTATGACTCTTAAATAATACTAGATTGAAACCAAATCTAATTTTGTAATTTTATTATATTAAATTTAGCTCTTTATTAATAATGATAATAAGTAATCTCTATATTTATTTGTTAGCTCTTTTATCAATTGTATCAACACATTAGAAAATAAATAAAAATTTAAATAAAATAAATATTGGATTATCTAATGAGTGATGTTTGAAAGCAATATTGTTGAATGTGCATAAGGAAAAAAAACATACATGATGTTTCAGTTAGTGTTGTTTAAGTAAAATAATAAAGTGCAAACTCATGCCTCTCCTTTTAAGTGTCTTTTAGCCTACACTAGTAAAGTACAAAATAATAGTACAATGATGGTATTGTCACAGACATTTTATATTTGTTAAGCTAGAGATCTTTCATATATTAACAAAAGAATGTTTTCTACTATTAAAAAATATAACTTCTATATTAAATTATAATTAACTATCAATTTCAAAATTAAGTGCAAAAGCTATTTTAAATTTTGAGAAAGGAGTTACAAAGAAATAATTTTTATTATTAACTCTCAAAGAAGAGATACAAAAAATTAAATGACCAACATTAACTTTTAAAAGAAAGTTACAAAAGTAACATAATGACCATTATTAACTCTTTAAAAAAGAGTTGGGGCAAAAATCAATTAAATAGTCAACATTAACTCTTTAAAAGAAAGTTACAAAAATCAATTAAATGACCAATATTAACTCTTTAAAAGAGAGTTACAAAAAATCAATTAAATGACTAACATTAACTCTCAAAAGGAGTTACAAATATTTAATGCAAAAAATAATGTCTAATAAATAGGTCACTTTTAAGTCTTAAAATAAAGACGGATACAACATTTTCCTACTTAGTCTACTTAAACAAACTGATAATTGAAAGTTATCATGACCATCCTTAAAATTATAGTAATAATGATGAAATGGTCCTTCAATGGTCTATTTAGAATTTTGCAAACAGACAAATTTTCTTTTGTGCACAAAATAACATTTCTTTTATTCAAATTTTGTTTTTACAAAAATTCTTAACCTAAACATCTAAATAAGAAGCAAAACTAAAATCAGATCTTAACAAGTCCCATATGATCCACATGATTTTGATATTGTTTAGCTAGCAATCCTTTAGTCATGAGATCTACAATCATTAGTTTTGTACTAATATAGTAGATATCCACTTTGTACTTCTTGATATGTTTTTTAATAACAAGATATTTTATATCAATATGTTTACTGCAACTTCCACTTTTGTCATTTTTTGAGAAAAAAACTACTATTGAATTATCACAATAAATCTTTAAGGGTCTGTCCATTGAATAGACAACTTTTAATCTAGAAACAAAATTTCTCAATAATAATGCTTGTGACATAGCTTCATAGTATGCAATGAATTCTGCTTCTATGGTGGATGAAGCTGTTATTGTTTGTTTGACACTTTTCCATGATATAGCTCCTTCAACAAGAAGAAACATATAACTTGAAGTGGATTTTCTTGTGTCCATACATCCACCAAAATCTGAATCTATATGCCCAACTAATTCCAAATTGTTAGTATAATAAGTGAGCATGTTTTCCTTGGTCCCTCACAAATATCTCATAACTTTTCTAACAGTTTTCCAATGTTCAAATCTTGAATTACTTTGATATCTGCCAAACATTCCTACTACAAATACAATATTAGAGCTTATACATACTTGTGTATACATCAAACTTCCCACTACAGATGCATAAGACACATTTTCATTTTCTCCTTTTCCAAATCGCTATGTAGACATTGAGTGTGACTAAATTTGTCCCCTTTAACAATAGGTGCTAAAGTAGAAGAACAACCTCGCATCTTGAATCTTTCTAAAACTTTATTAATGTAGACCTTCTGAGATAAACCCAATATCCTTAAGGATCAATCTCTGTGAATCTCTATGCCAAAGACATAAAAAGCTTCACTTAAATCTTTCATTTCAAAGTTTTTAGAAAAAAAATGTTTCGTTTCATGTAGCATAGTCGTGTTGTTAGTTGCTAGCAAGATATCATCAACATATAAGACTAAAAAATTGGCTTTACTCCCACTAATCTTAAGATATACACATTGATTAACAATAATCTAAATAAAACCAAAAAAGGTTATAGTATTATAAAATTTTACATACCATTGACAGGATGCTTGTTTTAGCCCAACCAAAAATATAATCATCCATCAAAACCCTAAATTTGACATCTCTTAAAAATTAAACTTCTTACCTTAGAACTGACTAGAATTGATAGATCTATACTTTTTATAACTGGAGGCTCTGAAAATTAGGTGGTTTAGCTAGGTTTTTGGATGAATTTTGATTGAAGGAAAGCTTTAGTTCAAAATAATAGAGGTTCTCGGCAAATGAAGAAGGAAATGAATAGGTTATGAGTTTTATAAACCTTTTGGACCAATTTGCCTTTCACTTTTTCCATAAATGACTATTTTATCCTTACCCAATTACCAAAAACCCTTAGCACCACCATATAATTTCAAGTATGCCATTCAATTTTCATTCCCACGTTGTCCCTTAAATCCTTCTAAAATGATCATTTTACCCAATTTGAAAATTATTGATCATTTAGTAGTTTTCTATAATTCTTTTGCAATTTCTTTAAACAATAAGTTATAAAATCAACTCTAGGGGTAATTTTGGAAGTGGAGTTTACTGACACACCTAAATTCGGATGTTACATGTGCGTTCTTTTGAAAGGATGTGAAAATTAGGGAAAGGGAAATGGTGCGCGTTTTTTTGAAAGGGCGTGAAAATGTACAAAAGGGTGCGAAAATGTGTGAAATGGTGCAAAAATATACGAAAGTGTAAAAGGGTGCGTGAAAATATGGAGGGGTGCATGAAATTGTGAAAAGGTGTGTGAAAATGTGAAGGGGTGCGTGAAACTATGAAAGATTGCGTGAAACTATGAAAGGGTATGTAAAAATATGAAAGGGTGCGTGAAAATATGAAGGGGTGTGTAAAAATACAAATGGCTCCGTGAAAATACAAACAAGTACGTAAAAATACAAAACGGGTGCGTGAAAATACAAACAGGTGTGTAAAAATACAAAACGGGTGCGTAAAAATACCAACGGGTGCAAGATATATTATATATTATATTATTAATATATATTATATTAATAATATAATATATAATGTATAATATATATATTATAATATATATTATATCAATAATATAATATATAATATATTTTATATATTATATTATGTATTAATAATATATATTATATTATTTTTATGCACCCTTTCACATTTTCTCGCACCCTTTTATAGTTTCACGCACTCCTTCACATTTTTATGCACCCCTTCACATTTTCCTACACTCATTAACAATTTTACCCACCCCTTTACATTTTTACGCACCCCTTCATATTTTCCCGCACCCCTTTACACTTTCGTATATTTTTACACCATTTCACACATTTTCGCATCCTTTAAAAAAAAACACGCACCGTTTTGCACATTTTCATACCCTTTTGAAAAAACGGGCAGTATTTTCTAATTTTCGTACCCTTTCAAAAGAATGCACACCTTTAGCACCCGTGTACAACCCACACGCACTTTCTATGTAGTTATGTTCATCATTTTTCTAAAGGTATATAAATATCAACTATTACATTAGAAATTAATTTGTTTTTGATATGTAAATCTTAACAATTACGGAAAAATTAAACTTAATCTATATACTTTCAAAAATAAAAATTTTCTGATAAAAAGTAATCTGAATAAGAAGAAACAGGATAAAAGATATTGTTGGAATAGAAAATAGGGTTTGCTTAGAAAGGTAAAACTACAGAAATTTTATCGAAAAAAGTTTATACAATAAATTCCGTGCTTATTTTAATTAATTTCCCTCATGAATATTTTCTTGTCTTATTATCATTTAAATAAATAAAACAAAAAATAAAAATTAATTAACCAATTTTTTTATTTAGATACTATATTATTATAATTTTATATGGAGTATTTATTATTCACGTAACTTAAAGTCTGACCTAAAATGAAAAAAGTCACTCATGATTTATTTGGAGTTCAGTTTGGTTGTTGCCAAACTCAAACTCGTTTTTGGTTTGGTAAACTCATAACTTAGTTTAAGCATAATTTAAATATCTAAAATTTTAAAATTTTATACTCACACCTCACAGTCTTATATTTATTCTCTTAAAATTTACTTTACCACCTCTCCCACAAAACTTTATTCTTAGTTTGACAACCTTATGCTAGTTAGTTTTTAAAATTCACACATATAATTCAACATTGAACTTCTAATATAAAATTATAATTAATAAATATATAACTTATGAAGTTTAACATAAATTTATAAATTGAATTTACATCAATAGTTTGTATCTCGAGTTGAAACTTCAACCTATTACTCTCAAGCTTGTTGAGTTTGAACAAAACACAAAAAAAAATTCTACTTGACTTTGCTCAGTTGCAAACATAACCTCAAATAATGAGGTTTTAAATGGGCTTCCCTTGACTTTATAGTTAAAAACTCAATTGATACTTTTGATTCATTGAATTTCTTGTAATACTATAGATTTCATCTTTTACTCTTTGTTAGCTTAACTAGTAGTACTCTTGAGTCACATTTTGATGAGAAACCAAAATATTCAACTTGTAAAGGGAAAATAAGACTAAAATATGGAAAGAAAAAAGATTAAAAAAAAAAAAGATTCAAGGTATGAGAGAAGTTGAAAGAAAAGATAAAATAAGATATTAATGAAACAAACTAAAAAACAATAGAGAGGACGAGTAGATGATATGACAACTAAGATTGATGTGACAATTCATTTGATATGATATGTGATGTGGTGATGCACACAAGGTGGCATGTTCATGAAGTAAACTATACAGAGTTAAGTTTCCTAATCGTGAAGAGTTTAGTTTAATTTAACATTTCAAATGTTTTTGAATAATTTATTTAAAATCAACTTCTTATCATTATAGGGTTCGTTATTAAGTCTTTAAAAAGTTATATTCTAATTTAAGAAATAAAAGTTTAGTTTTAGTTAGAAGTTTTTCATAAAATATGAAATTAATTAATATTTTTAATTTTGGTTTAACCAGTATGAATAAATTTTACGAATTTAATAAGTTTTCTTAGTTAGTTAAGAAAAATAAATCATTATAAATGCATGAATTCTTGTAATTCAAATGAATCAATTAATAATTTAATAAAAATTCAATTTATTCTCATAAGATTTCATGTATATTAGTATTGTTATTTTATTATTTTTTTATCAGTTGAACGATATCAATTATTGGTTGTTTTTGTAAATGAGTTTATCTTATGCCTCATTTCAAATATAAAGCTTGACTATTTGATTGGTAAGCAAGAGATCCTTGTTAGTTAATTTTCAATTTTACTCTTTATTAATTAGTTTCTACATAAAATTTGTTGGCTTAAGTGAGGTAAACATTTTTACTAATTTGGATTAAAATGTCATTTTTTAGAGTATGGGGACTGATAAAATTTTACAAAACCTCAAAGATCTCGGGGTGAAAAGAAATAACAAAATAGAAAAAAAATGAATTTCAGTTTTTAGCAGGTTTCAATCAATCGAACATAACGACGAGGAGAAGCGAGAGATTGAGAGACAAGAAACACACAAAGCACCAACGCACATAAGAAAAAAAACACCCAAAATAATTTCTTCTTTTTCAACCAGAAAACGAAAAAAGCCCTAGGAGAGAGAAATCGCTAATTCAATTTCGCATTGCATTTCGAGATCTCGATTCTTCAATCCGTTTAAGGTATGCGCTTTTTCAATTATCTAGTTTTGTGGAAATATAGACGATTTATGTTTTGTTTGTTGCTTGTGGAGCGAATCCGTCTTCGTTTTTGTTCTATTTTGTTTCATATGGATTCGATTCTGGTTTTTTTTTTTGTGCTCTTTTGTATTGTGCATTGTCGCATTTTGTTTGTTCAATTTATAATTTTGTTTTCTAGGGCTTGTTTTGTTGCTTTGTTTGTTTTTGTAGGATTTGTGTTAGTTTTGTTTTTTGTTTGGTTGCTGGGGGATTGCGAGAACAGAAAAATTGAATCTTGAAATCTTATATTCTATTAAACTGAGTGGGGAGATGAGGGAAATGAGAGGAAACTAGAGGAATCAGAGGTTTCATATTTAATTATGATTTAATTTCATTTGTAGAATATAGGATTTTGTATGCTAAGTTTTGGGTGTCATTGTATTATTTAGAGGTTTTGCACCAAGACTGAATGAGAAGGTGCTGTGTGTTGTGGATCGCAGTTGTTTGTGTTAGGTTCAATGAAGTGGGTCCTGTTGATATCACGTGGAGGATAAGTGATTTAGATTGGGTGATTTTGAGAGGAAATGGGACGAAGCACAATTTAATGAATTTTTGTTATGTGTCTGTGGCTGTTGAGTGAGGTTGTTGATTGGTATGCTATGATATTAAGGTTTTTTTCTTGACAGGGATTGGTTGTGCATTAGCTATGGCAAATTCTAAGGGGTCATCAAACTTCAGAAATTCTGTGAACTCTGGAAAGCATGCTTTACTGCCTCCTAAAAGTCCATTTCCTAGTGTTTCTCCAGCATATGTGGATTATGCGCCCAGTGGTGTAATTGGACCAAAAGCAATTCAGAAGCCCAGAGAGGGTAACATACACCACCAGCGGACAACTTCTGAAAGTTTCCTACTGGAGGAGCAACCTTCTTGGCTTGATGATCTCCTCAATGAACCAGAGACGCCTGTGTGCAGAGGAGGTCATAGGCGTTCATCAAGTGACTCTTTTGCTTATATAGATGTAATAAATGCTTCTAATGGAGACTCTGCAGCTCAGGATGAGTACAGATATAGGCAGTTGGTCTCTGTTCCTTCTTGGGGATCTCAAGATTTGGATTATCACAAGGATTCTAGGCATGCCCATTTCTATAGTGAGGAAAACTTGGGGAAGCCAAAGAACAGGGCATGGGAATCACCAGTGAATACCATGCCTCTTCCAAGTAGCCTTCCTTCTGCCAGGGAGAGTGTTCTGCAGAATTCAGGAGCATCAGTTGGAACGCAAGAAGCAGATGTTACATCTACAGCAAATGAAAAGCTGGAGACAGCTGAAGCTGGTCCTTATGATTCAAAATCTTCTGAGACAAAGGATAATTCCCATACTAAGCCCTCAACCGAATCTGACACGAAACGTGCCAAGCAGTACGTATTCTTTTTATTATCAAGCATTAAAATTTTCTTTTCTGTTTGATGGTAATTTTACTGGTGATCTGAATGATCTATAGTTGCTGTTTTGCTATTATGTGGGCTTGCTGCATGCATGTTGTCTTATAATCTCATGGTTATCTCTAGGATGGTTGATGAGTGGTTTTAGTAGTAATTTTTATGAATCTATGAATATTATGCTGTTTAATAGGGATACAGATGTTTTGATGGCTTGAGACTTTGCCTCTACAGGGCATCTTCCATTTGTAAGGATATCTGAATCTTGGTGAACTAAAGGCAGATGTTCCTTATCTTTAGCTAAAAGTAACAAGAATTTGGTTCTCTGTCTAAGAGGCACCCAATCAGTGCAATCTAGTCATTTCAGAATCCAAAGATGTTTCTTTTTTCTTCATACACAAAATTGGGAAGCTTCAATCACCTAGCTTGGGAAGTTTTTGTGCAAATTTGTTTTGTGATTTTTAGTGTTGAAGTTTTTGGAACAGGAAAAATTGTTTTTATTTGTTTTGTTCTATTAACCCTAGGGTTTAGGGACAATTAGTCCTTTTTTATGGGCATCTTGTCCACTTATGTACTTGTGTACTTTGTATACTTTTAATAGACAGTGTTTCTTGTCAAAAAAAAGTTATAATCTATTCACTTAATCTGATTTTTTGTATGGGCACTATTAATTGAATTTCTGCCCAATCACTAGCTTGAAGTAAAGATTCTTACAATTTTTAGGCAACTAATAAAAAATTTGTGGTTTTAGACAGGAGAGCTATGTATAGAGGCAGGATCAAATATCAAGGGTCTGCTTGTCTTTATTTTCTGTTCCTTCAATGGAAAAGAGAAATGAATTGGATGAATATGAAGAACTGGTCCTGGAAACTTTAATGCTGCTAAGTGTATAGGGCTTTTGAAGTCAAAGAGTAGTCCTCAAAGGAAACCAATTAAGATGATTGTGAATTTAAGTAGCTTTCCTTCTTTTTGGAAGGGAATTTAAAAACTTTCCCCGGCTGTCTTGATGTAATGTGTGGAATTTATTTCTTCCCTATTTCTAACAGTGACGTGGCTTGAATTTTAAGTTTATTATTAACTGTGTGCCACTTTTGTTGATATTATTATATATGGACATGATGTGACATAGGTCTTTCATTGTGACAAGTAATAAAATTTTTGTGAGATGGTGATATATGGTAAACTGACAAATATAAGTTCATATACATGACTTATAAAGGTTTTTTGTGATAGTTTAATTATATTGTTTGTGTTAATATCAAATATGGACATTATATGAGGCAGGTCTGTTAATATGGCAAGTAATGGTATTTTGTTAATTATATGTTATGAAATAAACTACAAACACACAAACTTGTATGGATGACCTTATTATATATCATCTTTTTTGTTGATAATTCATTTATCAACTGTGTGCATCTTGTGTCTATGCTAAATATGGATATGATATCAGATAGATCTGTTAATTTGGCAAGAATAAAAGTTTCCTCTATGGCGATATATCGATATGGAATAAGCTAAAACATTTTAGTTTATATTCTTAATTTTATTATTCATCTTTTAGTTCAATAAATTGTGTAATATTGACTTTTTGTCAAAAAGAAGTCAAGATTTATAATCTGCAAGAGTTACTTTCATGTAATGAGCCACTTGAGCTATAAGAACTCTTCTCCTCGGGGCACTTGCGGATCATTCAAGTGTTGCCACATCCCAGGGCCTTCCAAGAAATGAATTGTATGGTGATTCACTCAAATGAATTTTTGTAGACTAGGAAAAATAACTGGAGATACATAATCTTTTAAATGGTTTGCAGTTGTGAGCTTTGTACTATCATTTTCTCTCTGCTCTATGCAACAAAATGTGTTGGAAATCAAGTGTCATTACACTTTCTCTACTTGTTGATTGTGTGCACACTTGAAGCATGCATTATTGTTATTATTTTATTAATTTGAGTTTTAGGTTTGCACTGTTGCCACATGTTTGTTTTGCTAGTAGTTGTTCTAATTAGGTTCAGCACCTTGTGTTGTGTAATTTTAATGGATTTTAAGAAATGTATTATTATGCTATTGTTGGCATATTTCTTAATGAGGTTTTCTGCTGTATTTTTTATAATAAATTTGAATTTTTTAATAATGCAGGCAATTTGCTCAACGTTCAAGGGTCCGGAAACTTCAATACATAGCTGAGCTGGAAAGGAATGTGCAAGCTTTACAGGTAAGCATCTCCAGAAGCTGAAATAATAGTGTTTGACAATGACATTATTTTTCGTTAAAAGAGTGAAGTATTATATTCCTTACTAAAATTTTTCTGATCTGAGAATTGTGTCTCACTCCACAGGCAGAAGGGACTGAATTTTCTGCTGAGCTTGAATTTCTTAACCAGCAAAACCTTATTTTGACCATGGAGAACAAAGCTCTGAAGCAACGTTTAGACAATTTAGCTCAGGAGCAGCTTATAAAATGCTGTAAGTTTCTAAAATTGGGATTGGTCTTGGTAAACCTTTTTTAATCTGCTTCATATGTAGTATGGAAGCTTGATCTGTTTATAATTTTAGTCAGTGGCTCATACTGATGAGTTTGATTAGGTTATTAATATCATATTGTATAGTTAGTTTTGTTGAGGCCAGAATGTACAAAGAATGGTTAGTGGGAATCATGATGGATTGTGTATGTGGTACACTTCATATGATAAAATAATTGCTGCATGAGGATAATTGGAGTACTGGATAGGTCTCAGTCAGAAATTATGTTGAACTGACATGGAAGATGTGAGGAAACCATAAAGTATTTGTATCTGGTTTCTTTTTGTTAAGTATTATGGGGCTTTGTACCTAATGAGTGGCTAAGTCTTGGTATTTTCTTGCATTACCAAAAAACAAGGTAAGGCACTTTATGTATAGAATTTCTTTAGTATATTATATTATGGGAAGGGACACGGATGTTGTTGAAGCATAGGAGTTCCAATTCCTAGTTTTGCAGAGAAGAATTTAACTAGTTAAGATGGCTGGGACTTTTAGGTATTACCTCATGAGTAAAGAAATTTAAAAGAGCAATGCTATGTGCACATACTTTTAAGTACACAATTGTGTACACAAATGATGTGTTATCATATGATTGAGAGTTAATTTATTCTTAATTTTAAATCACCTAATTACATGTACTTAAAAAGTGTATACACATAGTTTTATTGAATTTAAAATATCTGATATTTGAAAGTCCAAACTTGTTTTTGAGAAAAATTTTGCACCTCAAGGAGTGCTCTATGTTGTATGAAGGTTTTTCTACGAGTTTTATTTTGCTGGGAATAATGTCTAGGTAAATAGGTTATGATTTGGTTTTAGCAGCCAAGCTTGCTTCATGAGCTGATGAAAGTTACCATAGAATTAGGTTGTTAATTGTCAAATGGTTGCTTTATTCCAAATCTAGGAGCAAATACATGGTGGGTCACGAATTGCATCTAAGGCCTGGTTTGTTCTGCTGTGAGTTGCATTTTTGGGCATGGTTTTCTACATTGTCAGGTTTTTTCTGCTGATCTTAACAAAATGTGAAAACATTTCTAGAATGCAAAAAGTGAAAACACAAAGTTGGAACAATTACTTTTGCGGTAACTCAAACCCACCTGTCTTTCAGTCAATAAGCTTCCAGATGATCTAAACTATATTGTTTAACCATATGCTAATATTAATAGAGATGATATTTTGATAGTTTTTATTCATATACTGTGTTCTGCCATGTGAATCTTCTCCTTATAATACTCCTGTGCAGTCTACATAACAAACAAAAATCATATATTATTAAAGTCACTTTTAGGGTTTTGTTCTTCTTGAAATATTTATTGTAAGAAGGTTAACTCATGTAAGGACCATGTTCAGTGGAGCAGGAGGTATTGGAGAGGGAGATTGGAAGGCTACGAGCGTTGTACCAGCAGCTGCAACATCAACAACAACAACTGCCACCATCTTCAAGTCATCGTCGGTCTGGCAGCAGAGACCTTGATTCCCAGTTTGCAAATCTATCCTTGAAACATAAGGATGCCAATTCTGGCCATGACTCTGTGACTGGTCCACTCCGCAGTTAGATTGATGATTTAGCTAGAGCTGTGTTGTGCCACTACCTTTCTCTGATTGGCACTGCTCGTGTTGACATTAATTGTTGTTTCCCTTGTGCAGGATAAAAAACCCAGCTCTTCCAAGTCTTGGTGTCCGACTATGTGTCTGATTTGCTCATTTTTAGTTTTTCAACTGTTTCTTTCCCTTGCTTTTTTTACCTATTGATAAGTTATTATTTTCTTGTGCACCTGGTAGTCATTGCTCGAAATTATAGATGGAGCACATGAATGGCTCGCCCGAGGTGGTAACTTAAACCAGGTTTCATGTTTTGACCTCTCATGTATGTTCTAATGTTAAAAAAGGAAAAAGGTTGGATTCTCTGCAGTTCTATTGTGGGTTCAAGTTAAGTGCAGAAAGAAAGGTCATTAGGATTCTTTTCAATGTTTTAGAAAATTGCTTCCTGTATTATGTATTAGATGATTTACACTTGTGTTTAGTAGTTTGTAATTTTGAGATTTGATTTGTTTACCATATTGGTGCCTAATGTATAAATCCTGTAGCATTTAATGTTACAAACCAACTCTTCTTTTAAATCAACCTATAAGTTTACATTTTAATGTTAAAATCCACCATTGCACAAATAAGAAATTATTTCCTAAAATTTTCTACTTGGATTGGAGGTGGAGGTTCTCTAGTTGATCTTTGGAAAGTATAAAAAATCCCATGGGAGTTATGAGTTATGATTTGTTACTTCTGAAAATGGATCAAATATTTTCTTATTAACAGGTATACATAGGTGGGCTGAGGTGATGTAGTTGAGAGATCAAATTATTCGTTTATATATAATTCAAATTCATTTATCACATGATGGTATGCCAATCAGTCTATATTAATTAATTAGTAAGATAATATTTATACATGAAATATTATCATTACTTAAAAACAATTTAATGGGTATGAGGGAGGACTAACTATTTCATTACTAGAATTATGAAATTACCTAATTAATAAAAATTGAGGCTAAATGCACAAATTAACAAAACAGGATAATTATTCATTCCAGCGACTTTAGGTAACCAAGACACATGTATAAACCTAGCTATACAATTGGAATTATGAATTGGCCAAACGACTATTTCCCACCCAAGGTTTGATGTTTTCTCAAGTTTCCATCCTTTAACTATGAAAACACTAAACACTCACCCATAGCCGGTTAGATTTAACAAAACCCTAACGGTGGTAAATTTAATCTCATTTTTTCCCCTAAAAGTTTAAAAACTAACATTTTTTCCTTAAGCTAAGTTTGAAAAGATTACATTTCCCCCCCAGGGTTTATTTCCAAACCCTTTCACTTTCTTCGGTGCCATCACTGGCCGTCTTCCCCTCCCGACAGTTTCTCTTCCACCGACGGCCGCTCTCAACTCTTGCACTACGCATTCGACGTAGAGAAAAGTCATCTAGGAAGAGAAATCGTCTTCCCAGATGACGAAGACGAGATCGATCAATCTTGTCTTCATCGTCTGGGAAGACGAATTCTTCGTCTTCTCCGACGAAGTTCTTCATCTTCCAAGGCTTCTCCGACTCCGATCGGACATCCAAATGGGAGGAAAGAGTTCGCCGAAAAGAGAGAAAACTTCTAGAGGGAGAGGCCGTCGGCAATAGAGCCGGAGATATTGTCAGAGATTTCAAAACGAAACCCTAGGGTGAAACGACGATTTTTTAAAACTTAGACTGGGGAAAAATTTTAGTTTTTAAAGTTTAGGAGGGTAAAATAGATTCTATTTTAGTTTATTTTTAATATTATAGCAAAAATAACGATTTTACCCTTACCACCGTTAGGGTTTTGTTAAATCTAACCGGTCATGGGTGGGTGTTTGATGTTTCCATAGTTAAAGTATAGAAACTTGAGAAAACATCAAACCTTGGGTGGGAAATAGTCATTTGGCGTTATGAATTTTATGAAACTGAATTGATACACTGAATATGCAACAAACACAATTCTTAATGCATTTATTAGCCTATCCCATCCTATTTAATAACCTTATCTATCTCTATAAAAGTTGAATTAAATAAAACACATGATTATTTGTGAAATTCCTCGCTTACAATAATAAGATTTGAAGAATTGCTGATTCTGAAGGCTGGGCAGATTAGTCTGCTTAGCATTTTTCCCCCTCGGCTGAATTTGTGCAGGCTAGTTTCGAAAAGAAACAAAAACATTCTCCTCTCCCTTTGCCCAGGAATCCCTAGCCATGTCCTTCTTAAAGCTTCTGGAAATATTCCTGACTGTCCCCGACGTATAAACCTGACAGTTCGTATTATCAGATTGTGTTAGAGACCTTCAACTCTAACTCAACCTAATTTAAAATCGTATCAAAATTTTTTAACCTTAATCTAACCCTTTAATATTCGAATTGATCTAATCCGACCTAAATTGATTCAAAATTATCTATTATTTTTACTCTTCAAAATATTTTTATCGTTTTAATTTCTTTAGTAAATTACCCTAATCTACTATTAATAAAACACACAATATAATATTTTATCTTATTGACAAATGATTTAAAAATTTGTATACTAAAACTTTTAAAACATGTCAATAATTCAACTAATTAAATCAAATTCTTATTACTTAATAATAAACTAAAATATTCAAATAAAAATAAAAGATAATATTATACAAAGATACAATTATGTGCAATCCGTAAATATTTCAAATTCTTATTATAAATATATAACATGTAATTATAATATGTGTAAAACTTTTAAATTAAGTCTATAACCTGAATAACTAAATTAAATTCTTATTAAATAATAAAATAAAATATTTAAATAAAAATAAATAATACGAGTAATTATAATTATATGAAGATAAAATTATATGTAATCTATAAATATTTTAATTGTTATTGATACGTTTTTCAGCAATTTTATAATTTATTCTTATTAAATTTTATTAAAGTAAATATTTCTATAAAATATTTGAGTCAATTTACGTCATGTCAGGTTACTTTCGTGTGAACTCTAATACTACTCAATTTAATTTTGAATTGTGTCAGATTGACTCGAAATAAATTTTGTGTCAAAAAATTAAAC
This sequence comes from Mangifera indica, assembly GCF_011075055.1. Classification (NCBI taxonomy): domain Eukaryota; kingdom Viridiplantae; phylum Streptophyta; class Magnoliopsida; order Sapindales; family Anacardiaceae; genus Mangifera; species Mangifera indica. The sequence continues at coordinate 3,029,991 of NC_058148.1, forward strand.
CTTAACCCAATGTTTTTCATATCGTGTTATACCGGGTTAATGAATCGTATTAAAAATTGCTGGCTGTACCAATGTAGCAGCAGCCCAGTTATGATTTTTCTACAGACCTAAGAGTATGCAGATCACCTGCAGCTAGATGCCATTATCCTCCATACAGACTTCAAGAATGTATCCGGCGCTCCTGCCAGGCTCTTTAACTCACAGTAAGTTTTCCTACAGTGTCGCATTTTTGCTTACAGGTTGGGAAAGAGAATCTCAGATATGGTTGGGTTGACTAATGCAGTTTCTACCCTTTCATTGCTGCCAGAAACAGTGCCTCTCTCAGCTGCAGAAACTCCTCCTGGCAATCCTTTTGTGCTGTCTGGAAATTTGATTTACCGTGCAGAAGACTTTCCCAGAGTCTTTTCCTCTCAACAGTATGCATAATGCTGGATTCTCTGTTGCTGCAACTTTGCCTCTGGAATTCTCCTTCCTCTTGTTATGCTTGCTCTGGTTTTTTGGTGGTTGCCTGGCAATCCTCTTTTTCCGAAGTTTAGAATGGTGCAGAAAGGAATGTTGAACTCTGGTTTTTTCCTACAGACTCTCCCTTAATGCTTTGCTGCCTGACCTTCTGGGAAATCCCATAATTTCAGTATGATAGAATCCTACTGCAATTTTCCTGGCAAGGCAGACTAGGTGGTTTGCTGGATTTCCTGCTTTCTTGCTTCTTGAACAAAATCTGCCACATGGAGCACCGCAGCCCATTCCTCTGCAGAACCAATGCAAAGAATCCAGCGTGTAGTTGGCCTTCTCCCGTGAGCTCCTGCTAGACCTGGCAATTCGTGTTGTTGGATCGTGTTAGTTTGGGTTTTGGGTTGAAGGCCATACACTTTAACTCAATCCAAAATAGAATTTTGTCAAAATTTCTCAACCTTAAATTGAATACAATTGTTTGCAGGTTGATCTAACCCAACAAACTATGTAAAAAATAAAGTCGTATTAAAACACAATATATAACGATATAATTTATTACGAAATAACACATTTTATCAAATGTCAAAGAATCACTCGATTTATTACAAAATAACACATGAAAATATATTTCGATATAAAACAATATTTTGTCGAAACAACATTTTGTCAAAATAAAATTGCTTTATTTCAAGTTAATACTAATAATTTATTTATTGTCTCTTTATATAATTAATTGTAAGGATAAAAATATAATATCATAATTAAAAACTCAAATAAATTTACAACTTCAATTTCAAAATAATGTAATTGATAATAAACGAAATTAATAATTACTTACCAACATTTAAAAAATTTAATTTTTATTCTATATAATGAATGTAATTGTCATAAATATTAAAACCATTAACAAATATATGAATATAACATACCAAACATAATAAGTTCAATTTAGTAGTATCTATAACAAATCAACCAAAATAAAAACTACAAATAGTTTATACAATTATGTTAAAAAGAGTTACTAAATTAGAATGAATGTCATTACTAGAAATTAATAAAATTTTGGCAAAAGGCTTAAGAACAGTTCCTCCAATTAGATATCCAAAATTTATCCAAAAAAAAAAAAGGACATTTGGCTAACTTATACAATGTTTCAAGAAGCAATGAATGAGTGATGTAGATTTGATGTTTGGTGATGCAATATGAATTTCTTTATTGATTTAAATTAGAGAATATAGATTATGTATTGAAACTATTTCTGTCAAATAATATAAAAATAAATAATATTAAAGATTTTTTCATGATATTATGTTATATAATAACTTGTTCAAAATATTCAAATTAGTTTGGGTCAATTTGAGTTGGTTTTATGTCAACTCGAACCAAACCCAATTTTTAAGGGTCAACCATAACCCGATTTGAACTACTATTTGTGTCAAAAATTGTAATACTAACTTGATTTTTTTCATATCGCATCGTGTAGGATTAGTTGGTCGTGTCAAATTTTATTAGGTATGGCTCTAACCACCCTATTGACATCCAAAAGGTGCTTCAACTTGGAATTTTTGATATCCTCCAGAATGCTAGTTGGAGTCTGCTCAGGTCCTTTCCTCTAATTATGGAGAAGTGATGGTGATCCTGCAAGACAAAATTGGGGCAACCCTGGTGACAAATTGTGGACAATCCAGAGACTTCCCATGGAGTTCCAATGCCTTTTTGTAATCTGCATAGGTTTTCTGAGCTTTTGAGGTTGGAGTGCACCTTTTATTGCATAGATATCTTGTTTGATTGTAGGTTTGTACCTAGGGACAAGCCTGCACTTATATGAGGGTAGGCCAAACCCATCCTCAAATAAGAAAAAGTTTAAAGAAAAATATTTAGGCCCACCTTGAAAAGAAAAAAGTTACTTAGGCTCAATTTAAATTGTAAACAATTTTGAATAAAAAAATTTGGGAAATTGATTAAAATAAACAAATATCTGTCCATTTATACGTTTTTAGGCCAATGTAAAAACGTTTCACCAAAATAAGTAAACACTAATTTTTTTACCCATTTTACCTTATGTTGAAAACCTAAGTAAAATCTAAAGTGAAATATTTTGAAAGTTACTTTTGTCGAAAACGGAAAAGACAAGGCTGAAATCTGAAATCTGAAAATACAAAGCAAGAATCATCGACGAATAGTCTAAAAGCAGGAAAAGCAGCAAAATATATAGAAGTGACAATATATCAACATGGCTTCACAGGTTAGTTACCATTTATTTAGTTACCATTTGTATTTATTATTTGGTTTATGTAATCTTCATCTTCATCTTCATCGATCGGGTGTAAATAATCTATTGTGGGTATGGTTTAATATTGGGATGTTATTGATTGGATGAAAAAAATATTTTTTTTTTCTGAGAATGTGCGTCGGTTTAGGGTGGTTACGATGATGGCTAGGGTTTTTATAGTAAAAACCCTAAATTTGTCGAATTATGCATATGGATGTTTTTGAGAATGTTTCGAATGGTAATGGATGGCTAGAAGTGTAGCTGTCGAAAGACGAAAGCCACGCAAATTTACAGCACCTCGCAAACTGTGAAATTACGCAATCCGTGCAAACTGCGCAAAGCGCGCAAACTACTCAAAGTGCGCAAAGTCGCCAACTGTGCAATTGTGCAAACTGCGCATGCACTACGCTAATTATGCATAGCGTGCAATATGCGCATTGGGCACGCACTGCGCTAAACTATGCAAACCGCACACAAAGTCGTACAAAATCCTATTTACAGTCTGCGATATTTGTTTTGCAATTGTTTAAATTTAAACTTTATTGAATGAAACTCATAACATTTCATTTTAAACGTGTTTCTTAGAAATTTCCAATTAATGATCAAGTAGGAGAGAGGCGATTTCATGATGTGCATGATTTTAAAGTTACTATTAATATTCGTAGTCATAAGGATACAGTGAAACATATAAGAGCAAAATTAAGTTCACAGTAGAAAATATTGTTTAGACAAACATGTTTCGAACATTTTTTGGATCTTGAAGTGCATGGATATAGTTCAACCCTATTATATAGTGTATTATTTCGACAAGTGAATAAGGGTGAGTTGGGAGAAGTGTTTTGGTTTCGATTAAATGGGGTCGATTGTAGATTTAGTCCGATTGAGTTTGCTATGATTACTAGATTGAGGTTTAGTACAGAATCAGATATAATTGAATACATAACCACAGATTCATTGAATTTTAGAAACAAATACTTTTAAAGTGGTAAATCAGTGACTCATGGGGATCTAGGCAAAAGTTTCATGTCTAAGGTGTGGGGAAACAATGATGAGGATGCTGTCAAGATAGTTGTATTGTATCTGATACATTATGGATTATTGGGGGCAGATAACCGAAGAGTGGTATCAGAACATATAATGCAGTTAGTAGATGATTGGGACAATTTCAATAGATTTCCATAGGGGACTATGGTTTAGAAGTTGACTATAGAATCAATGAGTCGAGCAGTGGAGAAACGATATGAAAAAGTTATGAATAATCATCGAGCATACGGTCCAGATATTCTAGTGCAATGTTATGCATTGATGGGATTTACAGTTGCATTTCATGTAACCTTATAAATAAATATGATTTATATTATTTTTACTTTTTTGGGTTGCTTAAGTTATTTATTTCATAAATTTTATCTTTATATGGGATGCAACTATGGATATATGAAACTTTCAGTAACCTGGGGGGTTTCGCAGTTTACAAGTCTAAAGATAAGATCCCTTACATGTTGAGATGGAAATCACTTGAGCGACCGAGGTAGGATCTTGTTAACAACATATTTGAAACTTCTCAGTTATATTAATTTATTTTGACATTAAAAAACAAGTTAATTTGTTATATATAAAAAATTGATACATTTATTAAAATAATTATTAGGATGTTGTCACTCCTGTCTTGATTCCATCTGCCGAGGAGAAGTAATCAGTTTGGTTGAGAGAGGTTATGGATTACATGGGGTATACAGAAGAATCTGATGATGATCGTATCCCCATTCAATCTAGAAGTGCAATCCAATCTCCTCACCCCATACGTCAAAGCACACCTGTACATTGTCCAGTCATGTCTGGATGGACTCCACCACTGGTTACCAGGTCGAAGCGTCGATCCACACATCGAACATCAATGTCCCCTTACCAGACTGCAAGAAGATCCCCCGGTGTTACACTTACTGCATCAACATCTACTACTGAATATGTTCGTATCGAGAAAATGCTACGTAGGTTCATGGAAATAGTGGAAAAGTGTTTTAGACAATTTGAAGAGCGACAAACATCAATTAAAACAAAAGTTTGTAAGATGCAACGTATGTTTCATGCCACCCCTGGAGATGAGGTTAGTATAAAAAAAAATCATATGTTTAACATTTAAAATGTTACAATGATAATTATAATTTTTTATGATAACATATGATGAGTCAATAGAGGTTATTATTAAGGTAGCCCAAGATGATGATGTTTGTCCACATGATTATTATGAGGTGGTCATTGAGTGTAGACCTGTGAAAACACCATTTCAACCTCGGTCGAGTACTCAAAGGATATTACGGGGAAGAATTATCAAGAAAGGGCAGACACTACTCAGCCCTTTTACTGATCCTATGAGACAACGCCGGCCACGGGAAGAGAACCAACAAACGAATATTTATTTTGACCAATGGTATGATAACGCTAACAGTAATGACACAACATTGACTTATTTGCACGGGGCTTGCAAGAAGCTTGACTGGTGGGACGAGATTTGCACCGAAAACAAGTGGCTAACGGATGAGGTGACTAAATTATCAATATATTTTTATATTTATATGGTGTCGTTACTATGAACAAAGTAATTATAATTTATGTTTATGTTGTTTTTTCAGCATATGGATAATTACTTAGTGATGTTGCGCCATTCCTACCCCACTGCTAATTGGATATGTGTTGATCCGTTTTGAGATAATTGGCTACCACGTATTTTACAAGATCAAGAAATGGCTGATTTTGACAACCTTCAATGGCCTCGACTATTACTAGATCCTATTGAAGTGATAAGTCCATAGCTTTTAGAACGGTAAAAGGATATGAGATACGTTGCATGGGCGAAAGTTGACAAAGTAATTAAAAAGTTCAAAATTATATAATCGGTTACACATTTTCAATTAAGATTATGTTATATGCTAACTTTTTGTTATTGTTTTTACAGGTGTACATTCCTATCAATTATGGTTGTCAACATTGGGCGTGTGGGGAAATTGACCTCAAAGCGTGGACTCTTACTGTATACGACTCTTCAATTAACTTCATATCTTCTACGAATAAGTTCATCAACATGATGGTGTGGTATTAACACCTTCCAACTATCATTAATGCCACTAGCTACTGAGAGGTTAGGGGTGATAACCTTAACTTGGAGCCATTCATGTTGATGCGATGTACCGATGTTCCACAACAAGGCAAAGCCTTAGGTGATTGTGGAGTATTCACACTTTTGATGATAGAGTATTTAGCCACCGGTCAGCCATTTGACTATACATCCTCTAACATGATTCGTTTGCGCAGAATGATCACGTCCAAGATTTTTGCTAACGGACGCACTAGTTGATTTTGTTTCATAGTTATGTATATTTATTAATTTTTTGGGTTGCATGTGTAAATGGTCAATGTATATTTATTATTATGTTATGTTGATTATTATGATAGTATTTTATTGATGTTTCATATTATTCATGCTTTGGTACGAAGTTTGGTTGGATTGATATTGGAGTGTATTTTTGGATAAAATGTAAACAGGAAGAAGAAAAAGATATGGATAATGGTAATAATATATGGAAGACTATGCCAAAATTTTTTAAAATATTAAAATATAGTACAATAACCATCTATTAATACAAAAAAAAAACATTATAGTTTAATGTACAAAAAGATTGATACAAAACAAAAAAAGGAATTTGCCACAGTTCCAAACATCTGGAGACAACGCTGTAGTGCACATTCACCCACTTTTGCACATCCTAAACACCTGCAACATAACACATAAAACATTATAGTTTACAAAAATCTGAAATACAAATGTAATGTCTAGCAATCTGATACCTGAAAGGTTATGTTTAGACTAACACATCATATCCCTCGTCCTCGCCTTGCCTCAGATAAAGGGTTCGTACAAGTAATTCTAGTATGCCCACGCTCGCGACACTGACTACAAACAGGTTGACGTATTTTCTTCCCCTGCGATGGTCTCCTTCTTTGTTCTGATAGTCGACCTAAATGTTGACTTTGCATTGGAGGTAGCTAGATCGTGGGAAAATTCTCTGGACGTAACCATTCAGAAGGATCTCCTAGTGGTTTAACATTTTCTCTATATACTGCTTGCCAATATTTGGTTGAATAGTATTTGCTTACCTATTGATAACAATCAGAAAGATTATGAAACCTAGCCAACGCTACAACGTGTGCACACGGAATATATGACAATTGAAATTTCTTACAGCTGCACTCCTTCGCACATAGATCCATTATAATGATGGATTAGCCCACACCGTGAACTTCATATCGGTGCATAGATATTGGTTTGACAACCATGTTAGCTGATTTAAGGATATGACCTGCTATTTTCTCCTCAGCCCATAGAGTGAGTTGATTAGTAGAAGCCTCTGCATGATTACAAATATATTATAAGTGTACATTTCAACATCATGCATAGGAGTAGGAAAAATTATACAATCCTGCCATAGTGCGTCAGGAGTAAAACCATTTCTGCATGGTAGAACGCAAAAACTCAAGTAGCATCATAACTGGTAATTTTCGTGTGTGTCGTGCTAAGGCATTAAATGACTCAGCAATATTTGTTGTCATTATATTATACTGGAGACCTGGTAAATAAGCACGGGCCCAACGTCTATAGTCTATACCCTGTAAATATGCACCTACTGAGGGATTTTCATTATTAATCATTCGCATTGCATCCTTAAAATCTGGTATTCGATAAGCTTTCGCTGCTCGCTAAAACAACCCATCTATATGCTTTGTTTGTTTATACTTGCTTCGCATATTACCCTTTATATAATGGTTGCACCAATCGTGATGTGCATTTGGGAACACTTCTCGCACGGAGTGAATGATAGCATGATGTCTATCTGAAATGATAGACAAATCTGGAAGATCACTTATACACCCAAGTAATGCTCTCAGAAACGGGGTCTAAGTCATCATTTCTTCCTTTCCTCCTATACCAAATGCCAAAGGATAAATTTGGTTGTTTCCATCTTTAGCCACAACAACAAACAGTGTACCTCAATATCATCCTTTTAAAAAGGATCCATCAATACAAATGTCAGGACGACAATATTCTTGAAATGCTCTAATTGAGCAACCTAAGGCCATAAAGACAAAATGAAACCGATTATCCATATTAGTGTCAATGTGTGTAACTATGCCAGAGTTTTTCTGTTCTAAATTGTAACAATATATAGGTAATTGTCTGAACGACTCTTCAGGAGAACTTCTAATCTCATTCAACGCCCAATTCTTAGCACGCCAAGCTTGAGTATAAGAGATATCTATTTTGTACCTATCTGCAACATTTGTTATAATGTCTTTCAACCTGTAGATTCGATTAGAAGCGGTAAACATATATTGCAATATTTTTCCAAGTGTCCGTTTACCTATTTGTCTATGGTGAGACATTATGATATCCCGAGGGCAAGTGTGAGTTTCCAACTTTCGTAATACAAAAATATCTGTGTTTTGTAATTTAACTCCACTTGCCTTCCATTTACATTGAACGTGTGCACATTTGATATCCCATCTTTTTTTGTTTGAATTAGCCACCTTGATCTGATAGCCTTTTTCCAAAGCATCCCTATACATTGTATCTATCAACACCTGTTTAGATGTAAATTGATCATTCACTTTGATTCTCCTATCTCGTGGTGGAATTGAATGTAATGCAATACCCTCGTTTTCTACATCCCTATAAGGATCTGGACCACCGAAAAAAGGATTTGTAACTTGTACATTAATAGGAATGGGTTGGCCATGCATTGTTGGAGTGTTATGAAGCAAACTTTCCTTAGCTAATCCACTTGGACCAACTCCTGCTTCATGACCACCCTTGTTGTCACCACTGTTTTCATCATTATCATCACCAACATCATCACATTCCTCATCACCACCATTATCACTACCACTTCCATCATCACCAATATCATCACCCTCATTATCCCAATCATTATAACCACTATATTCTTCCTCATTCGATTCAAAATTTTCTGTCAGAACAGTACCCATCTCATCACATCTATCTGGTGTATCCCGCAAAGGGTTTTGCTGCCTTCTTATTTCATCATGTATCATAACCTCAACCCCATTGCCTTTAAGCATACCTTTTGGTTGTGTCTCCCAATATATATTATCCAAGGAGTTAATCGTATCATCCATAAGTTCTTATTTCATCATGTATCATAACCTTAATCTGATAGGCTGTCGTTCAGTTTGCTGTTGCTACATATTGGTTATGACTTCTGTAGGCCTTATAAACACTATAAGAAATAACGAATCCCTTTTATGTGTCTTTGATAACCTCATCATAATCCGTATATCAAAATCATCCTTCAAAAAATACGGTAAATCACTATAGGTGGTCAGATTTTACATATAAATTTTTACAATATTGCAACTTTGATTAATGCCCAAACGAGAATACACTGCTTCTACAATCCATCAAAATTTATTTTTTTACTAATTGATACAAATGTTTGAACTCCACCAACATATTTCAAACTATTATTATCTCGGTTAACCTAATATCCACCATATCTAAGCAAATATATTAGTTTACCCATATTTTCTACACCAAAGAAATATAAAAGAGATAAGCAAACACGTAAAACGCAAAACGCAAACACGCAAAACACAAACCACGCAATTTACCATAAATGTACTGCGATTTTTGTTTTTACTTATATCTGGGTAACAAAACTATAGAATACACAAATGTAAATATTTATAAAAAGATTTAAGTAGTCAAAGGTATTGATTACAGTTTTAAACTTTTTATCTCTAGAAAGGTTATTAGCTTTACAGTTTTCTGAATACATATTGCTATTTATATAAAGGAAACGTAAAAGAAACTTACTTGATATATGATGATGATGAATGACTGAGAGAGCACAGATAAAATGTGTTGTCGTTAGAGTGTTGATAGAAGAAGAGTGTTGAGAGAGGAGATGATGGCGAAATAAGATGAAAACTACGTAAGTAGATTAGTTATGTGAAATGAGAAGGGGATATTATTGGAATAAAAAATTGGTTTGCATATAAAAGTAAAAAGTATTATAGTTGGCCTAAAAACGTATAAACGGACAGATATTTGCTTATTTTAATTAATTTCCCAAAAACTTTTAAGGTATATTACAAGGCCCACCCTCAAATGGGTCTAAAATTAGAATTAAATAATATACTTATATTGATGTAAAATAATATTATAAAAATCTACTGTAAAATTGAATTAATTGAACATGAAAACACCACATTATATAAAAAACCAAAATTCATGTCAATTGAAATCAAGAAAATAAATTTCATAAACAATATTTTTTCCCCCATACCTTCAACTTGATTTTGGCAATCATACCTCATGATTTTGTTTCCAAATATAGGTTTCAATCTTTGAAAAATAATGTTAAATTATATAATTGATATTTAATTATTTGAATATAATATTCTAACTTGATTTTTTTATTTGTACACAACAAGAAGTGTGGATATTCAATCTAAACAATTGAGTTTTGATTTATTGACTAGATTTAGAGTTGTAAAACCTAAACATTTGATTACTTATTTGGTCAAATTGATCAAACTTTCTGTAAACCTTTATGTGTTTTACTTGTATTATAATTTTGATTCAGCTATAAATTTATGTGACATACTTTTTATGGATTGTAGTTGATGTAAATGCTTTTAATTATATTATACTTAAGTCAACCGTTATATCCCTGTGGTTTTTTATCATTTGCTCTTTTTACATTGAAAAAGTTTTTTTCACCTAAAAAATTAATTGTGCTATTGTATTATTATTTTTATAATATTTCCTTTACTAAAAAATTGGTGGTTTTTATTTTTTCAATTTTCACTACTTATTGATACACAATGGTAAAGCCGTAGTGGTAGAGTTGGATCTAAATTGAGCCAGGTCAGCTTGGTTCAACTTAGTTATAAATTTTTAATTTAAATTTAAATTGAAATGTTTGACTTATTTTTGAAACTGAGCTAAACATGAGTTAGAAGATATTCAACTTGATTCAACTCAAGTTTGATTCAAATTCATGACTTGAATTGGTGGTTTAAATTTATAGTTTGGTTTAGCTAGAATTCACAGCTTGAGTAGATGGTTAAAATTTGTGGCTCAGTTTAGCTCAAATTCATTGCTTAAATCAGTAGTTGTGCCTATTATTTGGGTAAAATAATGTTGTTTTGTTAATATTTCATGAATTCAAACTATTGATTCAAGTAGAATTGAACTATGAATTTGAACGATTGATTTGAGTCATGAATTTGAGTTAATTTCAAACCAAAGGGTATTTAGACTTAGTTTGGTTTATATCCACTCATACATGAAGGACCCCTCCTCAACGAGAATCTTGAATCTACCAATGGTTGTACCTCATCTTGAATTCTATCATTGTAAGAACTTTGATAAACTTTCAAGAAGGGATTTTGCTCTTGTTGTTGAAGGTATTGCCCTTGGTCTCCTTATCCTTCTTCAGAAGGATGAGCTTAAGTTGTTTTTGTGACTTCTTTAGAGTTGCATTTTGGTTTGTTAATATTTTCTTTATTTATTAAAAAAAAAATCAATGAATTCAATTAAGATAAAGTCTCAAATCTTATAGTGAGAAAATTAGTTTATAACTACATAAAAGATTAAAACCATCATTGACATTAAAATAACTTGAAAACTAAGTATGAAAGGAAGAAAAGATGATTCCCCTTACCAATCCATAAGTTTATAGATTTGGGTCTTTTTTGATTGTTCTCAAACCATAGTTTTCAAAATCTTGCAGATTAAAATGAAATAAATATGAAAAACACCCTAAATTTACATTGTGTGCTAGAAAAGATTTGTCAACTATAAATTTATATCCGTGATGGAAAAATCATTTCTCTCTATGAAGTGTCTGTTTTAGAGTTTAAGTCATGGCCATTCCATTAGTTATTCCTTTGGCCCTTTGTTATTTTGCTTTCAATAGGAGATTTAACATGTAATGCCTATTCTTTCCTAAGAACACCGATCCTAACAATTAAGTCAAGATGTTCCATTTGGAACAAAATCATTTCTATAGCCATTAACTATTCTTCCTTTATTTGAAGAATTGATTTGGAATGTCTGTTCTTTTTTGAGAATGCTCATTTCTCTTGAAAGTTGCCTTGATATATCTACAACTATTATAACAATCCAATCATGAGAACAAAGTTCTCATTCTTTTAACTAAACTTACTTTTTACCTACAAAGTGAATTATAACCAAATTAGGGTGATATTTAAAGTAAAATAAACAAAAAACCAATCAATACTAAGCACATGGGAATATAAAATATGGTATCAAGATTAGCTCATCAATTACCCCAAACTAAGCTTTGATCATCACCGAGGAAAAAGAATGATAAACATATGCCTTGAAGATTGCTTACATGTATGGTTAAAGAGAATATTTAAAAGGTAATCAAGAAATTTCGTAATTCAAATGTTAATCAAATGTAATCATGAAGTTTGATGTGTGTGTGATTAACAAATCTTAAGTTTCCAGTTAACATTATGCATCTAATAGAATTCTAGATACTCCGTAAGCTTGTTCTTCTTAAAATCTCTCCACTAATGTAGATAACCAAATTGACTTAGATCAATGTCTTTATTTCAAATTGTAATGTTAGGTCTAGGTTTCCAAAATAAGCTTAACTTTATGGTGGAGTTGCTCCTATTGTCCTTCCCTTGATACAATATTCTGAAATTATTTTTTTGATTATATGTCAATCCATTGACTAAAAGGGCCACTCATGTTGAAAGTTGAATAGAAAATCACACAAGCAAGCATTATTTATTAGCCCTTTTTTTTTTTTTTCATAGAATGCCTAAATAATCTATAGGTCAATAAGTTGCCTAGGATTCATCTTAAGTGTAATAAAACAAGTTCAAGAGTGCCTTGCGTGATCATAAGGTGTCACATATAAAAGAATGAGTTTATGAAAGAATGTCATTTATTACATTCATAGAAATAGGTTCACCTTATATATTATTACACAGTTAATTAAAGAATTAACACCTAGCTATATAAATGGGCTAATTTACAATTGTACAAGCACTATGCTTTTAGGCATAAGTTTGAACAAAAATTGACTAATTTAATTTTTGTGTGAACACCATGATTTTAGGCACATGTTTGAACATAAAATGAGTTAGAAATATCATTGATTGATAGAGATTGTTCCTTTGATTGTGAAGAAGATTTCTCCTTTACACACCACGCAAGATGGTGTTCCCATTGGAGACACCACTCTTGGACTGAAGAAAGAGCAAGTGTGCATGAGATATTGGCTTTGTCAAGACATCAATTAGTTGATCACGTGTAACGATGTGGGATATATGAAGTTGACCTTGTGTGACTTTTTCCTATACAAAGTGATAATCTAAAGGGAGATGTTTCATTTGAGAGTGAAAAACTAGATTATCATAAAAATAAGTGGCACCAATATTGTTGCAATATAGAAGTGGTGTATGAAGAAAATTAATGCCAAATTCTTGAAAAAGAGATTTCACCCATGTCAACTAAACTGCAATAGTTGTTATAGGCCTATATTTTACTTTTGTAGAGAATTGTGCAACTGTTCATTGCTTCTTAGAACTCCACGAAATTGGAGTACTGCCAAGATAAATTCTATATGCACTTGCAAAGGTTGAATCATCCTTGTTTCTAGTCCAATCATCATCACAAAAAGTAGTAAGAGATAGAAAAGATTGTTTTTGATGAGAAGATCATTGAAAAGGGTACTTTTCAAATATCGAAGTAAACATTTTACAATTTGTTAATGATACTCAGTAGGCTTATGTATGAATTAAGAGAGTTTATTCACAGGGAAGACAATATTAGGTAGTGTAATGGATAAGCATTGAAGAGTTTTATAACTTGTTTGAAAGTAGTAGGATTTGTAAGAGATGAACCATCATGTAATTACAAAGAACAAGGATTTGGAAGAGGAGTGCCTATCTCTTTAGCATCATTTATATTGTGGCATTAAAGTAGCTCATGAATATAGTTTTGTTAACTAAGGAATAAGTTGATTGATGTAGGAAGAACTTCAACTCTTAGAAAGTAGGGAAAAAATCCCAAGTTGTTGACTAAAAAACGATTGGAAAGAAGGTGAAAAAACTAGTTTAGAAATGTCTTGTTGTTGCTTTTGAAAGTAAGTTATCCAGATAGACAAAAAAATATACTTAAACACCATCATGATCATTAATAAAGAGTGAACCATCAGCTTTGTAGTTTGTGAATCCGTGGTGTAACAAGAATGTCCATAAGGTGTCGTACCATGCTTGTGGTACGTTGTTTAAGGTTGTAAAGGGCTCTCTTTGATATGTAAACATGAGAAGGATTAGTTGTATCAATGAAACAAGGTTGTTTCATGTATACCTCTTCAAAAATAGCGACATTTTGGAAGACATTGTTTACATTCAATTGACGGGGAAACCACATATGAGACAATGCAATTGTAACGACAATTTGAATTATGGTTGGTATAACCATAGGACTAAAAATTTTAGTGAAGTCAACTTTAGGTCACTCATGAAGGCTTTTAACAACTAAATAGACTTTGTACCAATCAATTGTGCCATCAATGTTTTTTTTTAATGTGAAAGATCTATTTGCTGCCAATGATATTTTATTTAGGATTAGGAGGAACAAGTTACCAAGTTTCATTACGAATTAGTGTAGTGAATTCATTAAAGATGGTTTTTTGACATAAAAGATCAGATAAAGCTTGACTTATACATGAAGGTTCATTGGTGGGTGATAAAGAATGTTTGGTAGTGAGTTTTATTTGTTTGGGTTTAAAGATATTATTTTGTGAAAGTGTTACCATTTGGTGGGTGTGCGAATGTGGTGAGGATTAAGATAAGAGAACAAGTTTTGGGGGAGGTATGTAGGATGGTGAGTGATCATAGGAAAAAGAAAAGGAAAAGTTAGAGACGTTGTCACTTGAAGGGGTAGAAAAGGAAACATGCCGATTGTAGTCCACATATGTAATGTTTGAAGCAATGACCAATTGCATGTTATGATGAGTAGTAGAGATATGATGAAAAGGTACAGGTAGAACAAGGGGATTGGTTAGAGAAAATGAAGGGTCAGACCAGACAGAGAATGAGTTAGCTAATGATAACAGACACAACCAAAGGTAGGTAATTTGGTGTAGTTGGGTTATTCGTTAAATAGTTTCAAGAATGGAGAGGTCATGTTGAAGATGGGTATAGGTAAGCAGTTGATAAGGTATATAATAGTTTGAAAAGCAAATGACCAATATGTGAATGACATTGAAGCTTGATGAAGAAGAGTGAGTCTAGTTTCAACGATGTGTCAATGATGACGTTCAATATGCCATTATGTTAGGGGTGTGAGAAGGGAGGGGGGCGGGGGGAGGAGGAATTTATTTAGTGTAATGATGAAAAAAATGACAAAATACTTAAAAGCATTGATAGATGAAATAAGGGTATGTCCCCAAACTTTAGTGTGTATAAGATCTAGCTAACCATGACTCTTGAAAGATTAACTATTAAATAGGAGTTTATGGCTCTTATTATAGTGACATGAATTATAAGGAAAAGACTTAAGAGAATTGGATGTAATAAGTAAATTTAAAGACTAGACTAAGAAGTTAAGAACTTTAGGGTGTCCTAATCTATTATGCCATTTAGATATGGGTATACATACACCAATACATGTAACTACTTCTAAAATAGAGGAAGAATATATTTGTCGCCACTTGTAAATGTTATCCTTATTCTAGCCTTGAGTGAGTATCATCATTGTAGTAAAATTATTCATAACAAAAAATAATGGAAAAAATTCAATAAAGGTGTAAAACCCCTCTCCAGATACATACCCTTACTTGAAATATGCACCCAATGAGGCATATTAACTTGAAATTTCTCACATAGAATTTATAACAAAAACATGCATTATAAAATAATATCCTATATTCCCCAAAAGTGCATTTATTATATTATAAAATCTTGAACAATTCGTTTGATTATTGAGTAATCTATTTGAGGCATTGTAGCTGCACTAAAATCTATTCTAGTATCATTCTTTGGTTACCCTTCTAGTGTAGGACCTCATTATAATTATCATTACTGAGCAATCTCTTTGATCTCATCCTGAAACTACTTGTATAAGTTTAGATAGTTATACCACATCTTGAATTGTAGGTTAAATAAAACTTACAACGGTTGTTGCATGGGAGTAGTTAGCATTGTATGAGGGGCTACTCAAACACTTTTGCACATTAAACACTTTTGGGTTCTTAAAACCATGCTTTGATACCAAAAAATTTAACACCCTCTCTAGATACATACCCTTACTTGAAATATACATATGAAAATAAGTGTTTAACTTGAAATTTCTTATATAGGATTTACAACGAAAACATGCATTATAAAAATAATATCCCATAGTCCCCAAAAGTGCCTTTATTATTTCATACAACACAATATAGAAGTTTAAAATCAAATCATAATAATCAATGTGCATAAGAAAGATAAACAAATCCTAAATGCATCAATGTTATTATCTGATAAGTGAAATGTTGAAATTGTCCCTACTCTCATGTGCTACCTCGAGTTGACCCACTGACTCACCTATTATTGCTTTACTGTTTCATAATCTTACTTGCAAAACCACAAAAGGAACATGTGACTATAACATACTCAGTAAGTAGGTGATCCGAGGACACCTAATAAATATACTTATACATCATAATTAATCAAAACAATATATGTATCCTTATTTAATCTTTTTGTTGTATAATGAATATTTTTTCAGCATATTGGATGTTTATCAAAATCATCTCTATACCTAATGCTTTATCCTTAATGGCATTGTCATCTCGGATGACTAGTGCCAAATAATGTATGTCAATGTCTTAAACCCCTGGTGAAAGTATGAGACATCCTAAATGTTTGCCCTGAGGTGTACTTAGTACAAATGTCGACTTGGCTTTTAGCTTAGATACCATACCATAAAAGAGTAAGACCTTGGGCTTCTCTTAAAAATTATACAAGCATCCCAGATGCTAAGATACCCAATATGCCCAACGTTAGTACGTGCATGAACATCCCATATGTTAAGATGCCTAATTTTGATGTATAATCATCCAAAGATATCAAGGTCACACATATTAGCCTTGATGCTTTCACGACTATACTACATACAACTTAGTGGCTCAACATAATATAATACATCATTTTTAGTCTCTACTTGAAACTGCTATGGTCGGGGTTTGTGTCATCATCCACATAGTTGAACATATCCAAATTACCCTTCGTGCCATCTTCCATATAGTGACACATTTATCCTTAGTTTACTTCGTATTTGTCTTTTATAAGGGTAAAATAGTCAATATCATGATCACAACCTAATTCTACATAAGGATATGTCTCCTATGCACAGAGTTATATTGTTGAACCTACACGACATGCAAACTACACATATACAAGCATGTAACCTAGGCAGGATACACGACCATGTGTCCTATACCATAGGGGCATGTGTTTGCTCCTAAATTAACATGCTTGTGAGATTCTCTTATATAGGAACTATTCTCCTCTAAATTTACTTGGCCGTGTATGCAGCTACACAGGTGTGTAATACTCTTTCTATGGATTACGATTTCGTCAATCTTGTATTTCTCAACTTCCAACTTCAAATTTTAGGCATCTAACCTACCTTTAAATCGTCATATATTAGGCCTAAACGTGAATTTCCCATATCCTATATCAAAGTCACTAGGATATTCAAAAGTTATGCTTTTTATCCTTCCATTCTTTTCAAAAACATCACCATCATTTAACCTCAACTTTAGATTTCATGAAACTCTCCCTAGGTCACCATGAATCCACAAACGTGTATAACATTGCAACGATCTTGTTTAACCAACTATCAGTAACCAAACATATATGAACAAAATCCTATAGGTTTATTCTACCATATTGATTCCATAACAAACATCACATGTGTATTCAAAGTTGTTGGATTCTTAACCACAAAACATATAAATAAATAAATATATATATATGTTTCTCATAATCTGATCATCAAACTAAGCTTTAGATTTTACACATAAACATCATTGCAGTATCTTAAAAATAAAGTCTATAAAAAATTACTATACTTACATTTCTTTTGATGTCTTAAGTTTGCATACCATATTTTATTAGAGGTATAAGGGGAGTAAACATAATTAGCAATTGGATTATGTCGAGGTAGGCATGATTGAAGTTTTGGACAATTCTTTGTAGAATGTCCTTGCTAGTCGCAAAATTGACATTTTCCCGAGTAACCATTTTGGCACCCTTGGTTTTAATGCCCATGATTGGGAAAATTTTGATTTTGTCTTCCTCTTTGATTGAAGTTGTAGGAACCGTGATTGTCAATGTGACAGTTTTGAACAAATGGGGAGTTTTGAGGCTTATGATTTTGATGTTGAGAATTGCAAGTGATATTTGCAGTGATCAAAGTTATTTTATTGATGAATTCCTTTCTTTTAAAAAATTCTTCATATTCAACTAACTTATCATGAAGCTCTTTGAAACCAGCGAAAATCTTACAAGCTCAAATGGCTACTGTTATTTTTTTGAATTTAGAACCAATATTATTTAAGACATGAATGACTATATCATAATCAAAATCTGGTGTGTTAATCAAGGCAAGTTCATCAGACGTGGATCTAACCAATTGAAGGAATTTAGATATGGATTTGGAGCTCTGTTTAGTGATGGCCAAACGCTTAGTGAGTGTTATGATTCGAGAATGAAAGTTGTTGGCATAAAGATTTTTTAGTTTCTCCAAAGCTTGATGCAAAGTTTTGTAAGATGATAATAGAGAAATTATGGGACTAAATTTGTTGTTGATTTTCTATTAACAGTTATGGTTTTTATTAGGCATGGAAAAAAGCCATGAACATAACTCGTTAAATCATATCAAATGAGAAGAGCATTGAGTTGAGTTTTCTCTAAAGGATAATTTGTTGGTGTCAATTTGAGAGGTAAAGAAGTGTTAATGGAAATTAGTTTGTCTTGGGGTGAAAAGGGAATATTATGAGAGGTGGCTTATATAGATTGGTGTTTGGTTGGTGTTGTATGATCTTGGAAAGGACATGGTAGGAATTGATCAATTATCTCGTTAGAGGCAAAAGTCTAATACCATATAGAAGATTGAGCTTATGAAAAAATCTCATTTATTACATTGTTAGAAATAGGTACACCATATATATTATTACATAGTTAACTAAAGAATTAATACCTAGCAATATAAATGAGCTAATTTAAAATTGTAAAAACACCACGATTTTAGGCACATGTTTGAACATAATTTGACTAATTTACAACTATATAAACACCATGGTTTTAGGCACATGTTTGAACATAAATTGAGTTGGAAATATCATTTATTCACATAGATTTTTCCTTTGATTTTGGAGAAGATTTATCCTTTATATCATTAAGGTCACATAATCAATCACTAATTAAATAAATAATTCATAAAATCATGAATCTATGTGCTCAAAACTCATCAATCATGAAAATGATAAAATTAACTCCAAATTATTTAACCACTCAAGTAGGCATTCATCACATTCTCTTAATCATATTTAGTTTCAATCACACTTATCATCTAATAGTTATTTCAAAGAAAAAGAAAAGAAAGCCTAAATCCTAAACTTCAAGCATGATCTAGAATTATTTTGGCCTTGTTTGCCTTTGGACTTGGTTGTTATTATGTTTTAAGACCATGAATCAAAAACTAATTTCCCACCCTTAAACTAAGAATTAACATTTTTATCAATGTTAAAAAAGGTAAAAAGAAAAGGGTAAAGAAATCTTCTTTATTTGTTGGAGAAAACTCAAGGGTTGCTTATATTGAAGTAGGTCATGAACTTGTTCTCCTAATGGATAAACCAGAGCTTGCTACCCCAAAATTAGAATGAAACCTAGACTTAAGAAAGAGGAAAAAAACAAACAAAAATGTAAATTTGAACTTAAGAAAAAAACTAACAAAACTAAAAAACTTGAAATAACAAAAAAAGTAGTTCTAATTTATAGTTTTTAGCTCGATTTTCTGATGAAGCTTATGATTGATATTGTCACATAACGGGGGTCTTGTGATGGGTTAAGTCTCCATTTATGTATGGTTTAAGACATTGACCATTTACCTTGAATGTGACCTTGGTGTCATGAGTAACTTCCACCACATACGGAGGTAATATTCTCATTACCATACAAGTTTTGGACTATCTTGATCTTACCTTACTAGTATAAGACCTTGTCTTAAAGTTATGCCTTACTATCTGTCTAACCACAAAGGTATGCTTTCTAGGATGACTTTCATGACTTTTGTCATCTTTTCTCTTCACTACCCATTTTTTCTTTGCTTTGATGACTTTAGGTCATGAGTTGGAAGTTTGCCTCTCTTTTTGTCTCAAATTTGATATGTTGAGTGATGAAGGATATACTTTCACATGTTAAGACTTATCCTTTAAGCCTTTTATCTCGTTATATTTGCTTTCTTCAATTGAATCATGCAAATTTAAAATGGCTCCATAAGTATATTTCTATGCACATTCCTTTCATTTATTTGTTTAATAACATTATTCCTCAAACAACCACTCATAACAGTTCGATAATTCAAAGCTTCAATGACTTTACAAGTGATTTTTTTATCATGTACTTTAAGAATTAGTGTGCCATCTCGCATATCAATCAAATTTCAGATGGCTTCATAAGTATATTTCATGCTCATTTTTTCAACCACTTGGTTAATATCCTTAATCCTAAAACAACCACTCATAATAGTTAGATAAATGAAAGCTTTAGACACTTTAAAAAGTGATTTGTTTATTATGTACTCTACAAATTAGTATCCTTTTACACATCATTTAAAGTTCTACTTGTTTCTAAGAAAGTTCAACCTAAAATAAGAGGTATTTTTAATGGTTTTCCCCCATATTTAAAACCATAAAATAGGGACTTTGATGTTGCTAAACCTTAATCTTTTGAAAACTGAATATGGTATCAAGATGACACTTGACCCAAAATCACATAAAACATTATCAATGAAACATTTACTGGTTGTGTAAGGTATAGGAAGTTCTTTAGATCATTAAGCTTTGTTAGGTTAGGTAGCTTGGTGGTACTTTTGACCATGGATTTTTTAGGGTAATTTGGACCATATAATTTTTGAAATACTCTCTCGGTGACTTAGCCATGGGTAGGCATGGAAACCTCTATGGGTGGGCATGAAAGCTTTTAGGCCTTGCTGTTATGACACAAGAAAAAGTTATCTTGTCCTAACTAAATAAGGCTAAGACTTCTTCTTTTTCTCTGTAGGTTAAACTTTCTTGATATTGAAATTAGGTTAACTGGAAATTGAAGTCTTCTTACGACATGGATAATGGTGTGTTTTATCTTAATGTAATAACATTGCATTATGCCTTAGTATTTTCTTTTGTGGTACTAGGGAAAACACCTTATGATTTCTTAGAGATGATGTTAACAAGTTAACCAATTTGAGTCTCCAAGTTTTAGATACCAATACACTGATTTTGCATCTTTCTTTTAGTGCTAAATATAAACTTGGATGTAATTTCTTCTAGGTTAGACTTCTTCTTTTGAGGTTGGTTGAATCCTACAGATGGTTTAGTCGCATTGTTTTTATTGCTCTATGAGAATTTATGGTGACTCCTTCACTTAGGGTTGTATGTAAGGGCATAAGGATTATGTGGTTGCTTGTTAGACAACCATCTCTTCAAATAATTCACAAGCTATCTCATGTGACTTCCTCATAATAGTGCACTAGATGTTGCATCAATTATAGTACAAGTGGTAACATATAGACCATTATAGAAAGTTTAGATTGGTAACTAAAATGGCAAGCCATGGTATGGGCATTTTTTAAGAGATTCCTTGTACTTCTCCCAGGCTTTGTATAATGATTCTATATTTAAATGCATAAAGTTGGTGATGCCATCATATAGTTTTATAGTCTTACATGGCAGAAAGAATTTGCCTAGAAATCTTTGTACCATATCCCATGTTGTTATCGATTCCACATGTAATTTATTAACTCAAACCTTGGCTTTATTAAATAGGAAGAAAGGAAAAAGCCATAGATGAATGATATTGTTAGTCACACTGATTTACTTGAAGGTATCACATTTCACCAAAAAGTTTATGATATTTGCATTTTGGTCATCACTTGGCAACAAATAAAGTTGCATGTTCTGACACATTACACATCTAGCTATAAAGTCTACCATAGCCTTTTTTTCATCTTTAATCACCAGAATGATCTTCCCAAATCTTGATATATCTTTGGACTTCTGAGATGGGCTATAAAGTATGCTATGAGCCTCAACTGAAATCTAACCTTCCAAATCTATATCTTAGGGAACATATATTAAGCCACGAAACCTTAAAATGGCATTCACAATCTAATAATTTTTCTAGGTAGCCTTGGTAACCCTTTAACACATCACTATACGCAAATTATCTAAACCCTACCTGTCTCAAATTTTTTCCTACAAAGTGGATTTGATCTCTAATCTAGTAGATACTTCTATAACAAGCTTTATCTACTCTTGAAAAATCTCCTAGTGTAACTCTCAGTGTACGATAACATGTTATAATAAGCTTTTTTGGTTTAAAGCATCGACCCTTTTATGTTGTTTGATAGAAAGTTTAGGTTGAGTTGAAATCCTAATTTAATTAGAATTCTTATGTATTAAAACTTTTAATAAATTCAAAGTCCTTATTTGATAGAAAATTTAGGTTGAGTTGGAGTTATAATTTAATTAGCATTTCTATGAATTAAAACTTTCAATAAATTAAGAATATTAATTTAATAAGAACTCTTGGACATCTTATCACTTAGGTAGTTAGAGTTCTAACTAATTTAGAATTCATGCAGGCCTTATAAATAAAAGTGTTTAGTTTGAATCAAATTTTTTAATGCAGCAATCCAAAACGCATACATCTTAAACACACATTTTTATGCCTAGAATCTTATTGACGCAAGCGTCTATTGTCATGATATAATTTCCAAAATTGAGTTAATAGAAACCTTAGCAATCTTCTTTTTAGATCGCCACCCATTTGTGCTCCTCAAGATGGTTGGATAGAGATCTTTACATAATCATGTGAAGTATTAGAGGAACCAACAACAGAAGTATAATTTCTAAACACCTTATGTTCTTTTAACATGTTTATGAATCTATACATTAAAATGAGTATCCTGTATGAGTTTTAGGATCTTTGATATTTTTAAAAATTTTTAATTCCACCGTACTACCAGTTAACAATGCCTTAAAACCCTATAGATTAGAGCCACTGTTTAGACATACTTTATGAAAATATATTTTGTTGCATGTAATTGATAAATAATAAAAACCCTAAAATTGATAAAATTGATTTGCATTAGTGTTGTCGCATGATTTGTTGAGTTTAAGAAAAATATAAAGATGTGTTAAATTTATTGAATGATTATTCTTGAATTTTTTTTGAGTTTAATTGTTGATACAAGATTAAATTCAAGGTTGATAGCCAATTTGTCATGTAAGCATGGTTTACTCACCATCATTGCTCATACGATGATTGGCATGCGTTTGCACTACAGCTCCTAAATTTTTTGTTACTGAAAAGTCTAGAAACTGATGCTAGAGATATCACCGATAATAGCTAGAACGAAAACTGAACAAGGTGGTGTTGCGTATGGCAGGGCTACTTCATGCCACGGTACATGCCTAGACAGAATATGTTTTATAGGTCAATGAGGGTGGCAGCCTAAGCTTGAACTTGTTGGATGTGGCAAGGCAACCTTTGCCCTGTCCTATTCTTAATGTACGCACTGATGCATCATTAGATGACACCTGTTTGGGTAATTTTGTCCAAGTTGTGCCTACCACTAGTGTACTTGCTATACCTTGAACTTATGCGTGGCTAGACAATTTTTTTGCCTAAGCTGTGATTTTTTTTTTAATGCAAACCATGTACAGTGGTCCTCTATCATGCCCTTAATGTGTCTCCTGAGATGCCTACATGCCCTTCAAGATTGGGAGTTAGATTTCGGTTTGAGTTTCATTAAATTTGAATCAAAACTTAAATTTCCTTAAGTCTTAGGGTTGAACAATTACTTTGCAAATTTTTAGGGATAAAAAATAATTTAACATTTGGCTAATTAATAATTAAAATTTAATTTTAATTAGATATGTATGTATGGATGTATGTATGCATGATGCCTAGTACACGACCAATGAACCGCTATGAATGTTTTTATTTTACTAATTTTCTTTGGGTTGTAATTCTCAAATAAGGTTTGCATGCCCTGCCTGAATTTCCTTTCCTCTTTAGTTTATATTGTTATTTTATTTTCTTAGAATAATGTAACTAGGAAACAAAACTATGTAATTATTGAAGAATGGAGGTGAAAAGGACAAGTGCAAAGATGAAGACAAAATATGCACCTAAGTTGATGAGTCAAACCTTTTTTAGCTTGAGAGATTTAACATTAGTTATGGTTGTGTACTGAGTCATTTTAATTTTACATTGTTGGATGAATGTGAATGGTTATATTTTTCGAAATATCACCTAACATGTGGCATAAAATCTGATAAGACTAATTAATTAAAAACCCTCAATTTAAATATTAAGTATAAGATTAAATTGGTGTCTTCCAATATGATAGCCTAATTAAACCCTTGTTCATTGAAACCTTGTTCCCCAAAACGAAGGGCACACTTTTACCAAGTGGAAAATTAGGAGATATTCATATTGGGTTTGACTTAATTAGTGTACTTATTCGCCAAAAGGGAGGTGAAGTATATTAGAGGCATGAGTAAGAAATGTATTTGTCGATGCAAGGTGATATGTAGTATCCACCCTACTAATACTGAGAGTTACATTTGAGGCTGCATGATTTGTTGGGCCAAAACCTAACTTGAGATCATGGGCTTTTGGTGATTAATTTAAAATTTACCTATTTGATTATTCGAAATTGCTCTAGACCAAACTGAAAGGGAAAATTAATGCAATAAGGTATTGGTCCACTACAAAGTTGATCTGAACTTTTCAAGTATAATAGTGAGGGCTATTGGTTTAAGGAAAATAGTGAGAGCATTTTAATTAATCAAATCCATAATTAAAATGAATATCAATTATGAATAAAATCACTAGTTGTCTTTATCTATAAATTGTAGATCAAATTATCACCATATCAAATCTAACGTATCGATCAATTTTCAAAAAGAAAATAGGCTCATTGGAAGTAACTTCATTGATTGATAAGTAAATCTTCAGATTATTCTGTGATAGGTAAAGAGGTTATACATCTTTGAGGGGTCGTTGCCTTGTAAGCCTGGTCCTGATGCAACTCAAGAGGAAAAAAATACTTTTAAAAAGTATCTTGATGACTTTATGGAAGTTCAATGCCTTATACTAACTTTCATGTCACTTGAGCTTAAAAAAAAAATATGAGGAAATGGATGCTTAATCCATACTTGCACACCTTCGAGAGTTATATGCCACTTGTATGAGGGTTGAATGATATAAGGTGTCAAGTGTGTTGTTTGATTGCAAACTCTCTGATAGAGGATAAGTTAGCCCTCATATGGTCAAGATAACTGACTATATTGAGTAGTTGGTGAGCTTGGGTTTCATCATGGACAATGAGCTTACTATTGACTTGATGCTAAAATTCCTCCTTAATTCATAGGCTAATTTTATCATGAACTTTAACCTAAATGAAAAGGACCTTGAGAAATTGCTATATGTGCTTAAACAGGCTAAAGACGAGGTACGAAAGGTAGTAACTAGATACTGCTACTCAACCAATAGATAGGGTGGGGAAGGGAAAGGTTGTTTGCTTCTATTTTGGCAAAACTAGTTATTAGAGGAGACATTGCAAGACCTTTCTAGAAAACAAGAAGAAAAAGACAACTGAAACCTCTAGTTCAAACATGTTTATCATTGAGATAAACTATTGTCTTTATTCATCTTGGGTTGTAGACATAGGATGTGGTACATATATTGATTCTGATATGTAGGAACTGTGACATAGTAAATTGTTTGCCAAAGGAGAGGTTGACCTATGAGTTGGAAATAGAACACGTGTTACTACATTAGCCATAGGAATTTATTAGCTTATGTTTCCCATTAGGCTTGTTTAAGATTAAATAAATGGTATTATGTTCTATCTATTTATAGAAATTTAATTTCTGTGTCTATTTTAGACTAGGAAGAATATTCATTTTTTATTGTTGGTGGTATTATAACTATTAGGTTTAATAATATTTTCTATAGAACAACTAATTTACATAATAGTTTGTACATTCTAAAACTAGATAATGAAATTCTAAATATGCAAAATAATAAACGTTTGAAAACAAACGAATTGAATACCACATATCTATGACATTGCAAGCCAGACCACAAAGGACCAAAATACATATAAAGACTTCTTGAACAAAAAGTTTTGTAGTTATTTGACTTCCAATCTTATGATGAATACAAATCATATCTATTGGGTAAGATGGTCAAAACACCCTTCATTGGACATAGTAAAAAGGTGACTGAACTGTTAGGGATCATTCACAATAATGTGTGTAGGCCCATGATAGTGCATACTATATATGAGGAAACCTACATCATCACATTTACTAATGACCTTTATAGATATGACTATGTGTTTTTATTGAAACACAAGTCTAAATGCTTTCATAAATTCAAAGAATTCAAAACAAGGTAGAGAAGCAACTTAGGAAACAAATTAAAATCTTTTGTAATGACTATGACGATATATACTTAAATGCTAAATTCAGAGGATACCTGAAGGAACATAGGATAGTTTCTTAACTTACTTCTTCTGGTACACCATAATATAATGGTGTATTTGAACAGAAGAATAAAACCTTTATGAATATAGTCAAGTCTATGATGATTTTTATTGATCTACCTATGTTTTTCTAGGGACATACCCTAGATTTTGCTGTTTATACACTAAATCGTGTCTTATCTAAATCAGTGGATAAAACTCCATATGAGTTATAGACTAAGCTAAAACTCAATCTAGAATACTTGAGGCTTTAGGGTAATGAAACTTATATCAAGAAATTGATTTTGAAAAAGTTAAACATTAAGTCTGAAAAATGTATCTTTGTGGGATACTTGAAAGAAACTAAAGGTAATGCTTCTACCACATAGAGGAGCGAAAAGTCTTTGTTGCTTGTACTGGTGTGTTCCTCGAGAAATAATTTATTTTCAAGAGGACCAGTGAGAGGAGGGTCGAACTTGATGAAGTTCCTATACCACCAGATACCATAGATGTTAGATAGGACGATATGCTATCATAGATAGGTGATCATGAGAAAGTTCCTCAATGTCAAAAGGAAAAACCTTAGAGTACATAAAAGTTATGTAGATCTACACAAGTATGTCACAAGCTAGAAAGATTTGGTTTCTTATTACTCAACACAACAACATATTGGTCATCTTTGATGATAAACCTAAGACTCATAATGATGTTGTCTCGAGTCCAGATTTTGATAAATGGTTGGATGCTATAAAATTTGAAAAAACTCCATGTACTAGAACAAAGCATGGACTCTAGTAGATGCACTTGAAGGAGTAAAACCTATTAGGTGCAAATGAGTTTTCAAAAAGAAAACTAACATGGAAGTTAACGTGCATACTTATAAAGCACGACTGGTTGCTAAAGGTTTCACACAAAAATATGGTTTTGACTATGATGAAAGCTTTTCTCCTATCGTTATGCTTAAGTCTATTAGGATTATGCTAGCTCTTACTGCATACTATGACTATGAAATCTTTTAAATGGATGTCAAAACTACCTTCTTAAATGGTAACATTGTAGAAGACGTCTATATGGTATAACCTAATGGTTTCATTCTTGCTGGACAGGTTAATAAGGTATGCAAACAACAAAGTCCAATTATAGGTTTAAGTAAGCTTTTAAAAGTTGGAATATTCATTTTGATGAAGTTGTATGAAAGTTTAATTTTATCAAAAATAAAGATGAATCGTGTGTGTATAAGAAGGTCAGTAGGAACATATTTACATATCTAATATTGTATATTAATAACATCTTGATTATTGGAAATGACATAATGAACTTGCAATCGATAAAAGCTTGGTTATCAGTGTTTTTCTCCATGAAAGATGATGTGTGTATGAAATACACACAAATAAGGTTATAATAGTATAGTTTTAATGTGAATTTTGGTCCATTTTGTCAAATTCTTTAAGTTTTATTTAATCTTGATGGCTTTATCTTATTTTGTTCTTTGAATTATATTTGTAGATGATTTGGAGTCATTCAAGCCCCTTTTAGAGTGAAAATGGAAACTTAAAGAAGCAAATAAGAAAGGTTTACATCAAGAGGCAGAGAGTAATTATGGGCAGTCTTATGGTCATAATTGGTGCCCATAATTACTGGGCGTAAAAAAAAAAAGAGAAAACAAAAAATAGGGTTAAGTGACAGGTAGAAAAAGAAAATTTCGTCTTCTCCGAAGGGGGAACCAAATATACAGCAGCTCAAAGGATTTTTAGAGAGAAAAAACTTCAAGAAACAAGTAGAAGAGGGAAGATCCAAGATTAAAAATAGAAGACCCAAGAGAATCAAGATTTGAAGACCTTAGAGTTTTTCTTATCTCTCTTATTATCTTCTTTTATTGATTCAAAATGTCTCTCTCTCTAACTTTATCTTTTAGTTTGAACTTTATAGCCATGAATAACTAATTTCCTTTCCTAGGGTTTATGATGAATCTATAAATTCTCAAAAATTACGTAATGGGTTTTGATTTTTAATTAATGATGATGAATGTTTGATTTAGTAATTGTGATTTTAACTTCTTGCTTGGTGTTAGGGCCCAATGCCATGCTTGTTTATAGATTAGAGAGTGATATTGAGAAATACATACCTAATTAGTTCATGCCTTTGCTAAACCTAGGATTTTATTTAGAGATAAATATAAATCTTTTGTGGGCAAATTGATTGTCATAGAAATTAATGAGTTTTAATTAACAACATACCACGAAAGTAAGTAAGCTTTTAATCTTAACACTCCTAATTAACCTTGAGAGAGGAATTGGGTAAAATAGGATAATTAACCATCAACAATTCATCTTATCATCGATTTTAATTAGATTCATTACTGATTTTTGAGTAATTGATAGTGAAATCATAAACCCTAGGCTTCTTTATAATTGGTATTTCACTTTTAATTTGCTAGGTGATTATTTTCCTTTGTTAATTTCGATTTAGTTAGTTGTTTTATTTTATTATTTTTAATTCAATCCCAATCCATAGCATTTTTATTTCTCTAGCTAATTTAAACTACAAAACAAGCTAGTATTCGACAACCAATCTCTGTGGGACTGACATCTTTCTATATTACTTGATTGACTCGTATACTTGCGAGCCATTGGCAACAAGTTTTTGGCACCGTTGTCGGGGATTGGTGCTTTGTTGATATTAGTATAATTTGTAGTTTGGCTAGACTAGAGTTTTATTTTTTTTTATTCTATTTGATTTCTGGTTGTCTTTGTTCTTTCTTTGTAGGTACTCTATTGGTTTATGACCAGATCTCAAAATCCAGAATTATTGGATTTTGACCCAAAAATTGAGAGAACCTTTAAAAGACATAGAAGAGAAAGACGAGTAAGACAAAAAGTCGCCATGGAAGATTACATCAACAATCAACGAGCTCTTCATGATTATGCTATACCTACTGTATATGATGGTTATTCTAGTATAGTGAGGTCCGCTGTGGTTGCTAACAATTTTGAGATTAAACCTTCTATTGTTCAGATGGTGCAATAAAACCAATTTGGAGGGTTAGAAAATGAAGATCCACATGTCCACCTATCATGTTTCTCTCAGATATGTGACACCTTCAAAATGAATAGGGTTTCTAAAGATGCAATCAAATTAAGGCTATTTCCATTTTCTTTGAAGGATAGGGTAACATCTTGGTTGGATTCTAGAGCACCTGGTGCATTCACTACTTGGCAAGCACTTTCTGAAGCTTTCCTTGCAAAATATTTTCCACCTGGTAAAACGGTCAAATCAAGAAATGAGATTGCCACTTTTTGCCAAAGGGATGATGAGTCTTTATATGAAGCTGGGGAAAGATTCAAAGATCTACATAGACAATGTCCCTATCATGGTTTGCTTGACTGGCTAGTTGTTCAAACTTTCTATAATGATCTTTCTCACTCGTTGAAAAGTATTTTGGATGCAACTGCTAATGGGTCATTAATGGGTAAAACATCCGACGTGGCTTTGCACTTGATTGAAGAAATGGCTTCCAACAGTTGTCGATGGCCTAATGATAGAGCTAGTCAAAGAAGACATTTGGGAGTACATGAAGTGGATGGAATTACTATAGTGAATGCTAAGTTGGATGCATTGACAAAGAAATTGGAGAGATTAGATATGAAGGTTGTAAAAACTTCTAGTTGTGAGAATTGTGGAGGAGATCATGCGAGTTTTGCATGCCAAATAGGTACCCACTATGCACATGAGCCTACAAATAAGCAAGTGAATTTTCTCAATTACAACCAAAAGGGATAGGGTAATCCTTATTCAAATACATATAACCCAGGTTGGAGGAACCACCCAAACTTTGCATAATCAAACCAAGCCAATACTTCTAACCCAAACCAGAATTTTAAATAGCACCTCTAGGATTCCAAGCTAGAAACACTAACCCCTAACCTTTACACCATCCTCAACCTCCTCAAAAGCAAAAATCAAATCTAGAATTGATGATGGAGAATTTCATTCTTACCCAAAAACAAAAGGGCGATGCTCAAGATGAAGCGATTAGACAACTTACTGCTAAAGTGGATCAATTGGCCATACATAATAAGATGCTTGAAGTACAATTGGGCCAATAAGTAAGTACTTCCAATTCTAGGGAAATAGGAAAACTACCTAGCCAACGTCAAAATCCAAGGGAGCATTGTAAGGCAATTGTCACCAGGAGTGGTAAACAATTAGGTGAACCTATAAGCAAAGTTGAAAATGAACTTAATGAGCAAAAGGACGTTGAAAAGTCTAGTGAAGAAGATACACTAGAGAAAAAGGTTAAGGGAAATATCCAAGAAGCCCCTGAAAAGCAAGTTCCATTTAAAACATATTCATCACCTTTGCCTTTTCCTTAAAGGTTCCAAAAGGCAAAGCTTGATCAACAGTTTGGAAAGTTCTTGGATGTTTTTAAGCAGATACATCTCAATGTTCCTTTTATGGAGGCTATAACTCAAATGCTGGCGTACGCTAAGTTTCTCAAAGATATCCTCTCAAATAAAAGGAAACTTGAAGAATTTGAAATGGTGGCTCTTTCAGAGGAATGTAGTGCCATTTTACAAAATACGCTGCCACCAAAGCTTAAGGATCCAAGGAGTTTTTCTATTCCTTGTGTAGTTGGTAAAGAATCTTTTGAAAAAGCTTTATGTGATCTTGGTGCAAGTATAAGTCTAGTGCCTTTATCTATTTGCAGGAGATTAGAGCTTGGAGAATTAAAACCTACAATAGTGACCCTGTAATTGGTGGATAGATCCATAAGGTATCCTACAAGGATAATGGAAAACGTGCCAATTAAAGTTGGAAAATTTTATATCCCTGTAGACTTTGTGGTTTTGGAAATGGAAGAGGATATTCAAGTTCTTCTTATTTTGGGAAGACCATTCTTAGCGACAACAGGAGCAATCATTAACGTTTAAAATGGAAAACTCACTTTTGAGATTGGAGATGAGAAAGTAGAGTTCAATGTCTTTTGAATGTCGAAATAGCATAATATTGTGAATTCTTGTTGTAGGGTTGACATTATTGATGATTGTGTGAAAGAAGTCTTTATCAAGAAATACCCTAAGGATCCACTCGAGTTATGCATTATTCATGGAGCTTCAGTCAAAGATGAAAATATGAAAATTGCAGTCTGTGCTCAGCTTATGGAAGCAAATCCTAAGGTTGCTCCAATTTTAAATTTCAAGTATGAAGAACTCGAGATAGGTAACCATTCTCTTATTTCTCTTAAAACGGAAGATGCACCTAAGGTAGATCTTAAACCATTTCTTACTAATTTGAGGTATGCTCTTCTTGGCCCTAATTCTACTTATCCTGTGATTATAAATGTTGAATTAAATGATGAACAAGAAGATAAGTTGCTTAGGGAACTTAGAGCATATAGAAAAATCCTTGGTTATAACATTCATGATATCAAGGGAATAAGCCCTACCATTTGCATGCATCGCATCCATATGCTTGATGATTTCAAACCTACCATTGAACATCAAAGAAAATTAAATCCTATTATGAAAGAGGTAGTGAGAAATGAAGTCATTAAATTGTTGGATGCAAGGATTATCTATCCCATTTCTGATAGCTCATGGGTAAATCCAGTACATGTGGTACCAAAGAAATGGGGTATGATTATTGTCAAGAATGAGAATAATGATTTAATACCAACTAGGACAGTCACAGGGTGGAGGATGTGTATTGATTATAAAAAGCTTAATAGTGCCACCCGTAAGGATCACTTTCATCTTCCTTTCATTGATCAAGTTTTGGAGAGACTAGCAAACTATTCTTACTTTTGCTATCTAGATGGGTATTCGGGATTCTTTCAAATCCCCATTCACCCAAAAGACCAAGAAAAGACCACCTTCACATGCCCTTATGGTACATTTGCCTATAGGCGTATGCCTTTTGGTCTTTACAATGCACCTGCTACCTTTTAAAGATGTATGATGTCAATATTTTATGATTTTGTTAAGCAAGTTATGGAAGTGCTTATGGATGATTTTTCTGTATATGGAACATCCTTTGATGATTGTTTGCTTAACTTATCTAAGGTTTTACAGAGGTGCGAAGAAGTCAATTTAGTGCTTAATTAGGAGAAATGCCATTTTATGGTGAAAGAATGGATAGTTCTTGGGTATAAAGTCTCACAAAGGGGGATTGAGGTAGATAAAGCAAAAATAGAAGTAATTAAGAAGATACCCCCGCCAACATTAGTAAAAGGAGTTCGGAGTTTTCTTGGCCATGTTGGGTTCTATAGGCGTTTCATTAAGGATTTTTCAAAAATTGCTAAACCTTTGTCAAATTTACTTGCTAAAGATGTTTCTTTTAAGTTTGACCAACATTGTCTTTATTCTTTTTGCAGGTTAAAGGACGCATTGATTTCAGCCCCCATTATGCAACCATCTGATTGGAGTTTACCTTTTGAAGTAATGTGTGATGCTAGTGACTTCGCTGTAGGGGCAGTTTTGGGGCAAAAGAAAGATAAAAAGGTTTATGCAATTTACTACGCTAGTCACACTTTGAATGAAGCACAAGTCAATTATGCCACCACTGAGAAAGAACTTCTTGTAGTTGTGTTTGCTTTTGATAAGTTCAGCTCTTATTTAATGGGGTCTAAGGTCATAGTCTACACTGATCATTCAACCATTAAATATCTCCTAAATAAGAAGGATGTAAAACCGAGGTTGATTAGGTGGATATTGCTTATTCAAGAGTTTGACTTAGAGATAAAGGATAAAAAGGGGAAAAAAAATGTTGTTGTTGATCATTTGTCCCGTTTGGAGCAAGATAAGTGTGGAGGTTTTGACAAAAGTCTACCTATTGATGACTCTTTTCCAAATGAACAACTTTTAGAGATATCTCATTAGGTATTACCATGGTATGCAGATTATATGAATTATCTTGTGTGTGGTGTATTACCTCCAGAGATGAATCACCAACAAAAGAAAAGTTCTTGTGGGAGGTGAAAAACTATTATTGGGAAGACCCACTGCTTTACAAAAGATGTTTTGATGGGATTGTGCGACGATGCTTACCACAAGATGAGATGGAAAGTGTTCTAACCCATTGCCATTCTTTTGAATGTGGAAGTCATTTTAGTACCACCAAGACAGTAGCTAAGGTGCTCCAAAACGGGTTTTATTGGCCAACTCTTTTTCAAGATGTGAGGAAATTTGTTCTAACGTGTGATAGGTGCCAAAGAACTGGAAACATTTCAAGGAGGAATGAAATGCCTTTAAACAGTATACTTGAGATTGAAATTTTTGATGTGTGGGGCATTGACTTCATGGGGCCATTTCCTACGTCTTATGGGAATAAATATATCTTAGTTGTTGTAGATTATGTTTCTAAATGGGTTAAGGCACTAGCAAGTCCATCCAATAATGTTAGGGTTGTGGTGAAGTTCTTAAAGAAATATATCTTCGCAAGATTTGGGACTAAGAGCTATTATTAGTGATGGTGGTTCTTACTTTTGTAACCACCTATTTGAGAAATTATTAAAGAAATACGGAGTCACCCATAAGGTTGCAACACCATACCACCCTCAAACTAATGGGCAAGTTGAGATTTCTAATAAGGAGATCAAGAGCATACTTGAGAAAACCGTAAGTGCTTCAGGGAAATATTGGAGTTTGAGATTGGATGATGCAACACCATACAAGATTCTTCAAAATCCAAATGATGGATGTGAGTTAATTGACTGAGTTAACTCTAAGGTGTTTTAGTTAAAAAAAGATTCTTCAAAATCATTGTTTGATAGAAAGTTTAGAGAGTTGAAACCCTAATTTAATTATGATTCTTATGCATTAAAACTTTTAATAAATTTAAAGTCCTTGTTTGATAAAAAGTTTAGGTTGATTTAGAATTCTAATTTAATTAGCATTCCTATGTATTAAAATTTTCAATAAATTAAAAGTCTTAATTTAATAAGAACTCTTAGACTTCTTATTACCTAAGTAATTAGAGTCCTAACTAACTTAAGATTCATTCACACTTTATAAATAAAATTGTTTAGTGTGAGTTAAAATTTTTAACACAACAATCCAAAACACATACATCCTAAATGCACATCTCTATGTATAAAATCTTATCAACACAAGCTTCCATTATCGTAATCTAATTTCCAAGACCCAATTGACAGAAACCCCAACAACCTTCTTTCTTAATTGCTTCCCATTTGTGTTTTGTATGGATACCAAGGCATTGCCTTAAAAAGGTTGGATAGTGATCTTTACATACCCATGTGAAGTCTTAGAGAAGCCAACAACATAGGTGTAATTTCTAAATGCCCTAGTGTATTTAACATGTTCATGGATCTATACATTAAAACGAGTATTCTGGATGGGTTTTTGGATCTTTGATATTTTTTTAAATTTTAATTCTACTACACTGCCCTAAACCTTCAGGTCTCCCATCATTACATTTTTAGTGATGGTTGGGGTTCAAGCCAAGAATGAATTTCTCCTTACACCTTTGACCTAAACTTTGCTTGTCTAAGAGCATATCTAACTACAGTATTGAATTAAGTAGTGTAGTCTTTCACAAAACTTGACCCCACTAAATATGAAGAAACTCTTGAGATCTTATAAAGGTTATGTCAATAACCTTATACTTAACATCAAACATGTCCCAAAATTCTTTCCATGTCAATCTAAAGACATCCTTCAATTCTGAGGTGATTTTCTACCATACTCGAGTGTCTAGTAGGAATAAGTAGAAGACATATATGATCTTCTCAATGTCTTTCATAGTAAACAAAGATATGACACTCTTGATGACCTTTATCCATTCCTTAACTGTTATGATATCATTTGTGTTAGCAAACTTCTATGGTTGGTAGAGTTTTGACAATCCATAAATAGGGTGTAGTTAGGTCTTTCTCACAATAAATGCCTTTTCTCTTAGATTAAGTGGTTTTAGGGTAAGTACCCTCAAGCTAATCGAATTTGACATTTATGAATGTAATTCATATTAATAATTAACAAATAATTTATTGTTATTCAATTCATATATTGTTTATTTATATGATTATGCAAATAACATGCCCTTAGAATAACAGAACTTTGATGAAAGGATCAGATGACCACGTTTAGTGGCCATTTTAGAAATGTTTATGATCTCGACATTAGAATGAACAAAGACATGAGCAATAATAATGAGATTATCATAGTGTTGAGTGACTTTACTAAAAGTGGCGCAATTCCTAAATGTTGAAGCTGTTGTAGACAACTTAGTACAACATATAGGTAAATGTTGTAGATGTGTTAATCAGACTGACCTAACTAGAAGATATCCATACGGATGGTTACTTTAGTGTTTGTGAAATAAATCCTCTGAACACTACAGGTGTTATCCAATATGCCACCATAATTGAGATAACTATAAAGATAGTAATCACCCATATCGTGAGATATATGAAGGTTATAGTTGATCAATAAAGGATTCATCAATCTTGAGTTCAGAAGAAGATATCTCATATAAGAGTATTGAATGACATCTATAATAGCTTGAATCTATAATAATAGTGGGATGAGGTTATTACCTAATCCATGTTAGTCATTGAAATGTACCAGTCCATATAGAGAAATCATTGAGATGACACATTTTTATGTCTCAACCTTAAGAGATATTGGTTAACGAAATGAATGAATTGAAGTAACTGTAATGTTGTAAAAGCTTAAGAGATGTCTATTGACACTCTATCATTCAAGTGGTTATGATGCTTTATTAGAGGTTAATCTTTGTCTATGTCTGAATTCAATCTGAATTTAGACATTACTAGTTCATAAAGAGCTTATAGGTCTAATGCATATAAGGGTTGATTTAAACCCAAAGGCGGAGATTATTTGATGATAATCCTAGTGTTAAAGAGAGAGAGAACAAGTTGACAAAGTCAAACTTGGTGTGTATGGTATCAGTTGGTACCATGCAAAATATAATAAGCATGGCATAGTTGGACAAAATATTGTCCAATTGTGCAAATGCTAAAGCTCATGTCAGGTGACACACTTTTGTGCCACTTGCATATGTTATAAAACATGTCCGCTATGTATGTTTACATACTAGTTATGCATATGTGTTGAAAGTGCTAGGTTTGGATGGAATCCTTGTTGTACTCAGATACCTGCACATATTTAAAGCATGAGCCAAACTTAAAGAATAATAAGAACACGTACATAGTAGAAACCCTAACTGCATGTTTTCTATTTTTCTTTCCTATTTCTGTGAACACAAATAATCCAGTAAAAAAACCCTAACATCATTCTCCTTGAATTGCCTTTCATGTATTTTTGCTTCACGTGGATACTAAGGCATCACCTTTCAATGGTTGGAAAATGTTTAGTCTCAAGCTACGTGAAGATTTGAAGGAGCCACTAGCATAGGTATAAAATCTAAAACATCCTATGT
This sequence comes from Mangifera indica, assembly GCF_011075055.1. Lineage (NCBI taxonomy): Eukaryota > Viridiplantae > Streptophyta > Magnoliopsida > Sapindales > Anacardiaceae > Mangifera > Mangifera indica. Next base: position 3,067,010 of record NC_058148.1, read on the forward strand.
GTGTTTTTTGTGTTCATGATTATATGTATAAAACATGTATTCTAGTTAGGGTTTTTGGGATTGTATATTGTTAAAATTTTTAAATTTTGTAATGGTACTGGTTGTTAGTGCCCTGAAGCACCTATAGTGGTATCAAAACCACTATTTAACATATATTCATGAAAATATATACTTGCTAGATTGTTTTGATTAATTTTATATGTTCAATGCATGTAATCGAATTAATCAAGACTAAAATTGGTAAAAATGATTGCAATTGTGTTATTCCATAATTTGTGAGTATCATGTACAATGTTACCTGTGTTAAATTTTTGTGTAATAATTTTTTATTTTTTTTTGTTTTGAATTTTGTTGATATTTGCAGGTTAAATTTTGGTTAAAAGTTGTAGGCTTCATATTCATGCACAAAATCACCTTCGAATCATATTGATTGCATGATCTGAGGGTTACCATTAGTATGAGTATAGTTTACGTGTCATTTTTCCTTATCTCAGTGATTGGGTTACCGAGAACAAGAGTTTTCTAGATTTTTTGTTGCTAGAACACCCAAAAGACTGGGTTATCGAGAATAGGAGTTTTCTGAATTTTCCTTACCCTAGTGATTAGGTTAACCTATGTGTTGGAAATAGAGTACGTGTTGTTACATTAGTTGTATGTGTTTATTATCTTAGGTTGCCTACTGGGTTAGTTTTAGAATTAAAATATTATTATTATGTTTATTATATTTCTAGAAACTTAGTTTTTGTGTCTATTTTTGATAAAGAAAGATATTTATTTTTGATTACTGGTAGTATTATAACCATCGACTTAAATATTACTCTCTATAGAATATTTGAATTGTAAAATGGCTTTTATATTCTAAAATTGGAATGAAATTCGTAATGTGTAAAATAATAAATGATTAAAATTGAATGACCTGAATAACATGTATCTGTGGCTTTGTAAGCTAGGCTACATATGACAAAATGACCTTGATGGAAATTGTCAGGCCTATGATGATTTTTACTGATCTACCTATGTCTTTTTAGGGTTATGCCTTAAAAACTGCTATCTTTACACTGAAACATGTCTCATTTAAATCTGTGGATAAAACTCTATATGAGTTTTAGACTAGGTGAAAGCCCAATCTAGATTACTTGAGGATTTGGCGTTGTGAAGCTTATGTCAGAAAATTGACTTCAAACAAGTTGAGTGTTAAGTCTATAAAGTGTGCCTTTGTAGGGTACTTGATGATCACTAAGGGATACTGCTTTTACCACCTGGAGGAGCAAAAGATCTTTGTTGCTTATACTAGTGTGTTCCTTGAGAAAGAATTTATTCTCAAGGGAATCAGTGAGAGGAAAGTAGAACTCGATGTAGTTCTTGTACCATAAGATGCCATATATGTTAGACAAGACAATATGCCATCACAGATAGTTTATCATGATGAGAAAGTTGCCCTATTTCAGGTGGAACAACCTCAATGCACACAAAAGCTATGTAGGTTTACATAAGTGTGTCATAAGCCAAAAAGATTTGGTTTTCTCTTAACTCAACACAATGACATATTGGCCATCAATGATGACAAGTCTAAGACTTATGATGAGGCTTTTTCAAGTCCAGGTTCTAATAAATGGTTAGATTAGACATGGCCACGAGCCGATTTGGCCCGTGAACTGGATCAAAATCGGCCCGCCTAAAACCGAAACCGGAACCGGCAGACCTGAAACCGGACTGAACCGGAACCAAAATTGGGGTTCTACAATTCGGTTCTGGTTTACATAAATTGGAGCCGTGAAACCACCGGTTCACACCTGGTTTATGAACCAGCGGTTTACTGTACTGAACCGAAAATATTTGAATTTTTTTTGAATTTGTTTTGATTTTTTTTGAATTTTTTTAAAAAAGTCAACGGTTCCCTGCGTAGGGAACCGTTGGCTTGAAGGGAAAATTGCAGGGGACCAATCCCCAGCAATTTCTCTGAATCTCAATTCACCCCCCTATTTTTAATTTTTTTCAAAAAAGTTTTTTCCTATACATACCCCTTCAAATTCCATTCTCTCAAATTTCAATCTCTCCACTCTCTCACTCAATCCTTCAAACTCTCATTCTCATTCTTTAAACTCTTAATACTCTCTCAATCTTTCAATTCAATCAAATTTCCTTAAATTTAATTAAATTCTTTCTTAATTTTTTATTAATTTCAATTTCAATTTTTTTTATACAATTCATAATTAATTATAGAATTTATTTATATAATTAATTTTATTTATTATCTTTTATAATTAATCATATAATTAATTTTATTTATTGTAATTAAGTCCAAGCCTTTATTTTAATTTTCAATTATTGTAATTAATAATTTAAAAATTAAATCAAGATTATGTATTAGAATTGACTGTTTAATATCAGTTTCGAACCGGGGCCATGAACCGGAACCGACGGTTCCGAACCGTAGACGAACCGTCCTGTTACGGTTTCGGTTCAGGGTCCTTATGTTTTCGAACCGTGAACCAGCGGTTCCGAACCAAAACCGATGGTTCATGAACCGTGGCCAGGTCTAGGTTAGATGCAATAAAATCCAAAATAAACTATATATAGTAGAACCAAGTATAGACTCTAGTGGATGCACCTAAAAGGGTAAAACTATGACTATAAAAATTTTCAAATGGATATGCATACTTATAAATTATAACTAATTGTCAAAGGTTTCACTTAGAAATATGACATTAATTATGATGAAACCTTTTCATCAATCACTATGCTTAAGTCTATTAAGATTATGCTTACTATGACTATGAAAATTTTTAAATGGATTTCAAGACTGTTTTCTTGAATAGTAACCTTGTAGAGAATATTTATATGGCATAACCCGATGGTTTCATTCTTACTGAACAAATAGATAAAGTTATTAAGATTTCAAGGTGCTAGTAACTAGTAGTTTAGAGGAATTAAAATTTAAGAAACATAGAATCTTGAAAACTCTAACTAAGATACCCATTTTAGACATATAACCATGAACATACAAAACACACATAGGTGTTTTAGTTTTATACCTGCGTTTGTGGCTTTTCCAAAACTTCACGTGGCCTAAGAATGAATGTTATCTAACCTTCGAGAGGCAATGCCTTGGTATCCATGTGGAATAAGAACATGTAAGACACAATCTAGGGAAAAGGCTATTAGGGCTTATTTGTTGGATTTTGTGTTCACGGGAAGAGGGAGAGAAAACATATGCCAGTAGCTATGGTTTCTCTTTGGTACGTGTTGTGTTATTTTAGTTTAATTTTGATTCATGTTTTTATATATGCAGGTGTCCGAGTGTATCAAGGATTTTATCTAGATTTGATACCTTTAACACACTCATACACGATTGGCTCTTCAACTTATATGGATGGCACACAAGTATGTCACCTATCAAGTTCAATTCATGCATGGGCGTCACCAAAAGTGTGCCAAGCTTTTTTTAATTTGCATTGTACTAGTTTGTGCCATTCACACCCAATTTGACTTGGTCAAAGCATCGTCAACTGATTCTTTCTTTCTCTAAATACTAGGATTATCATCAAATAATCTCTGTTTTTTAGGTTTGAATCAACCTTTATATACGTGTGAACTATAAACTTTCTATCAAACTAGTAGCGTTTGAATTTAGGTCAAATTTAGATATAGACCAAGGTTGACCTTTAGCAAAACATCATTGCCACTTGAATGATAGGGTGTCAGTGGACATCTATTAAGCTTTTGCAACATTATAGTTATGTCTAATTCAATCCTTTCGTCATCCAATATCTTTTAAGGTTGAGATATAGAAAAGTGTCTATCTTAATAGCTCTCCGATATGAACTGATATATATCAATGACTAACACAAATTCAAGTAGTCATGACAATCATTCAATATTTTCATATGATATATCTTCTCCGATACTCATATGTTGTACTAAATTGTCTATAATAATTTCGATATATGAGAACTATTGCCACTTTCGATGAGGTTATTCAACACTATAATAATACCATTATCATTACATATGCCCTTATTCATTGTAATGTTGTGATTATGAATATTTCTAGAATGGCTACTAAAAGTGTACATAGGGTTCCCACTATCAGTCATTAGATCCTTTAGTTACAATTCTATCATTCTAAGGGCATGTTATTCATATAATTATATAAACAGATATATGGATTGAATAAAAATAAATCCTCTATTAATTATTAATATAAAATTACATTTACAAATGTTAGATTTGATTGGCTTTAAGGTACCTATCCTAACAATCTCCCGCTTACACTATAGTCAATCAGTTATAAATCTAATACCAAGCTTGGTTACATGCCTATCATGTTTCTGCTATGATGGACTCTTTTTTAGTGAGTTAACCAAATTGTCATCTATATTAATCCTTGCTATTTATATGTCACCTTGTTGTACAATCTCTCGGATTATGTGATATTGTTTAAGTATATATTTGGACCTTTGATGAGACCACGACTCTTTTACTTTTACAATCACTCTATTGTCATAATAAAGCTTAATTGGCTCGACTATGCTTAGAACCACTCCAAGTTTAGTTATAAAATTCTTAATCCATACAGTCTCTTTTATCAATTCAGAGAAGACTATGTACTCAGACTCTATTGTAGAATCAACTATCGTACTTTGCTTGAACTTTTCCAACTAACTGTACCACCATTCAAATGAAACACAAATCTTGATTCAGATTTGTAATCATCTTGATCAGTTTGGAAACTAGTGTCATTGTAGCCTCTTACAGTAGATTCATATTCCTCTCCATAAACCAAGAATGTATCCTTAGTCTTTCTTAGATACTTTAGGAAATTTTTGACAACTATCTAATGTTTTTCACCTAAATTAGAATGATATCTACTACAAACACTCAAGGAATATGAGATATCAATCCTTGCACATAACATGGTGTACATGATTAATTATATAACCAAAGTATATGAGATGTTACTTATCTTATCTTTCTTAGATTGTGTACATTGGCACATCTCTTTTGAAAGGTATATATCATGAGACATGGGTAGAAATCCTTTCTTGGATTCTTCCATATTGAATTTAGTTAATACTTTATTTATGTATGTGTTTTGACTTAAGTTCAATAGTTTACACTTTTTATCTTGGTAAATTTTAATTCAAAAAATGTAAACTACTTCTCTTAAGTCTTTCATAGAGAAACACTTAGGTAACTAAGCCTTTATCGATTATAATTTTGAAAAGTCATTTCTAAAAATTAAGATGTCATCGATATATAATATCAGAAATATAATCACACTCTCATTGATCTTCTTGTACATATACAATTCATCTTCATTTTTCATGAATCTAAACTTAAAAAAAACTTCATCAAAATGAGTAGGACAAAGGACTTATTCCCACCCAAAGTATGTTGTCTTCTCAAATTTCCCCTGTTAACTTTGAAAATCCTATTTGCCTACCCATGACTATTTAAATTGGTTAATTTTAAGGGCAAAATCATCATTTTATATTTAATATTAAAAATAAACTTAAATTTGATTTGATTTTCCCTTTTAAACCCTAAAAACTAATAATTTCTCCCAAACCCAAGTTTTCAAAAACTATATTTTTTCCCTAGGGTTTCCAAACTTTAAGATCCAATTTTTAGACGATGATCGTTAATCTCCAAGCATCATCACTTCCTCTCCGATGCATTTTTCTTCTAGTTGTACTCCTTTCGATGTCATGAGATGCTGTCTTTGATAAAGACGTGTCTTTGTCTAGAGATAAAGACAAGGTTTTTATCATCAATGAAGACTCTTCGTCGACTAAGAGTTTTCATCATCAACGAAGACCTCGTCTTCATCTCTAGATGGAGATGATTTGTCTTTGTCAATGACGATGTTTCACTATAGTTAGAAGAGCATGGTTGGAAGGAAGATGCACTAGAGAGGAAGAGATAGTGCTTAGAGATCACTAATCATCATTGAAAAAATTGGATCTGAAAGTTTGGAAACCTTAAGAGAAATTACAGTTTTTAAAAACTTAAGTTAGGAGGAAATTATTAGTTTCTAGAGTTTGGTGGGAAAAATAATATATCTAATGGAATTAGTTAATTTTAACCGCCCATGGGTGGGTAAATGAGATTTTTAATGTTAACGGGGGAAAATTTGAAAAATCAGCATATTTTTGGGGGGAATAAGTTCTTTGGCCAAATGAATATTTAAGCTTCTTAAAGCTTGCTTAAGTCCATGAATGAATAGACCTTTCCAGCTTGTATACTTTAACTGCTTGTCCAGTAAAAATGAAACCATCATGGTACACCATATAGACGTCCTCTATATGGTTACCATTCAGGAAAGCAGTCTTAAAATCCATTTAAAAAATTTCATAAACATAGTAAGCATAATCCTAATGGACTTAAACATATCAATCTATAAAAAAGTTTCATTACAGTCAATGCCATATTTTTGAGTGAAACCTTTGACAATTAGTCATGCTTTATAGGTATGCATGTAACCTTCTATGTTAATTTTCTTTTTGAAAACCCATTTACATCATACAGATTTTACCCCTTTAGGTCTATCTACTAGAGTCCATATTTGATTCTGGTACATGGAGTCTATTTCAGATTTCATGACATTCAACCATTTATTAGAATCTAAACTGGAAATGGCTTCATCATAGATCTTAGGTTTGTCATCATTGATGATTAGTACATAACTGTGCTAAGTCAGGAGAAACCTAAATCTCTCAGTTCATGACGTACTCGTGTAGACCTATATAACTCTTGTATGTGTTAGGGTTTTTTCTCTTGAAGTAGAGGAACTTCTTCATCATGATTAACCATTTCTGACGAGATATTGTCTTGTCCAACATTTGTCATATCTTATGGTACAAAAACTTCATCAAGCTCCATCTTCCTCTACTAGTTCTTTTGACAATAAATTGTTTCTCAATGAACACACTGGTACGAACAATAAAGACTTTTAGTCTTTTAAGTGGTAGAAGAAGTGTCCCTTAGTAAACTTTGGGGTACCCTTCAAATACATATTTTTTAGACTTAACGCTCTGTTTGTTTGAAGTCAATTTCTTGACATAAGTTTCATTATCCCGAATCCTTAAGTAATCTTAATTAGGCTTTCATCTATTCCATAACTCGTATGAAGTTTTATCCGTAGATTTAGATGAAATAAAGGTAGATTGGTAAAACTCATCATAAGCCTGACTATTTTTATCAAGGTCTTATTCTTTTATTTAGATACACTATTATGGTGTCTAGTATAAGAAGGAGTAAGTTGAGATATTATTTTATATTCCTTCAAGTATTGTCTGAATTCAGCACTTAGGTATTCACCCCCTCGATCACTTCGAATGATTTTAATTTGTTTCCCAAGTTGCTTTTCTACTTCATTGTTAAATTATTTGAATTTATCAAAGCATTTAGAAATGTATTTCATAAAAAAACATGTAGCCATATCTACAAAAATCATTAGTAAATGTGACAAAGTAGACATCCCTATATCTGTTATGCACTGTCATGGGGCCATACACATTGCTATGAATAAGCCTTAACAGTTTAGTCACCCTTTCACTATGTCCAGTGAAGGGTGTTTTCTATCCAATAAGCATAATTTGCATTCATCATATAACTGGAAGTCAAATGATAGTAAGACCCTTTGTTTAAAAGGTTTTGATATATGTTTTGCCTTATGTGGCTTAGCCTACAATGCCACAAATATATGGTATTGAGATCATTCGATTTTAATTGTTTATTATTTTGTATATTGAGAATTTCATTATCTAGTTTTAAATTATATAAACCATTATGTAATTCATTTGTTCCATAAAGAATAATATTTAAGTTGATGGTTATAATACGTCGATCAATAAAAAATAAATCCATAATAGAAATAAAAATTAAGTTTCTAGAAATAGAATGAACATAATAACAATGTTTTAATTATAAAACTAGCCTACTAGGTAATTTAGGATAATAAACACCTATGACTAATGCAGCAACACGTGTTCAATTTCTTATACATAGGTCAACTTCTCTTTTGGCGAGTAATCTACTCTGTCACAGTCCCTATATATCAGAATAGATATGAGAACCACATCCTATGTCTATAACCCATGATGAACAAGAAGAATATTTTATCTCAATAACAAACATGTTTACAGTAGAGGCTTTGGTTGACTTCTTCTTTTTGTTCTTTAGAAAGACCTTGTAATGTCTCCTCTAATAACTTGCCTTGCTATAATAGAAGTTGACAACCTTTCCCTTCCCCACACTACTTGTAGGTTGAGAAGTAGTATCCAATTACTTCTTCACTTTGGGCTTAGGCTTAGGCTTAGCCTTGACTTTTTATGCTTGGGTTTCAACCACAAGTAAATTAGTTGAAATTACCTTTCATACCTTTGTTCAACCTACGTAGACATATACAACAATTCCTGAAAATTTTCTTCTTTTTGTTTATTCATGATGAAATTAGCCCATGATTTAGGAAGGGATATCAATACCAAGTTAATGGCAAGCTCATTGTCCATAATGAAGTCCAAACTTGCCAACCGCTTAATGTAGCTAATCATCTTCATCATATGAGGGCCAACTTATCCTCCTCCAAAGAGTTTGCAATCAAACAACACACTTGACCCCTTATATTGTTTAACCCTCACATGATAACTCTTGAAGGTGTGCAAATATAGAGTGCGCATCTTTTTCTCAAATTGTTTTTAAAGCTCAGATGACATATAAGTCAGCATAAGACACTGAACTTCCACAAACTTCTTAAGATACTTGTTAAAAGTATCTTTTTGCTTTTGGGTGGCATCAAGAGTACGCTTAAAGGGTAATAACCCTTCAAGGATATAAGTCTCTTATCTTGATGCAGAATAGTCCATAGATTTATGTATCAATAAGAGAAGTTGCATTTAGTGAGCCTATTTCCTTTTTTGAGAATTGATCAATAGGTTAGGTTTGAGTTGGTGATTAAGTGATCTACAATTTACAGATAAAGAATTAACAATTTTACTCAATTAATTCATTTTAATTATCGATTTCATAATTAAAATGCGCTTGCTATTTTAATTAAGCCAATAGCTCTCACTATTGAACTCAGGAAGTTTCAGTGAACTTTTTAGTGGACCAAAACTTTATTGCATAAATTCTTCCATTTGTTTTAGCGAACAAGTTTGAATTAATCGAATAGGTAAATTTCAAACTAATCACTAAAAACCCACGATCTCAATCTAGGTATTACCTTAACAAATCATGTGACCTCAAATGTGACTTTCGGTATTAGTAAGGTAAATACTATATATCTCCTTGTATCAATAAATGCATTCCCTACTCATGCCTCTAACATACTTCACCATCAATTTGACGAACAAACAAAGTACATTAGTTAAGTCAGACCTAATATAATCATTACCTAATTTTCCACCTAGATAAAGTGTTCCATTTACTTTGACAAACAAAGTTCCAACGAATAAGGGCTTAATTAGGGTGTCATATTAGAAGACACCAATTAAATAATAGATTTAATATTTAAGTTGAGGGTGTTATTATTTAGTTTTATCAATTTTTAAGTCGTATGTTAGGTGATATTTACAAAATAAAACTTACACATATCTCTACAATATAAAATAAAAACGTGCCAACACACAACCATAATTAATGTCAAACCCTTTGAGCCAAGAGGAGTTTGACTAGTCAACCTAGCTGAATCTTTATCTTTGAGCCTTTGTGCTTGTTTTTTTGTCTCTAGTCTGCAGTTATTACATGGGTTTATTTCCTACTTACAAAATTCTAAGAAAATAAAAACAACTTAAACTAAAAGAAAAATAGGGATAAAGACAGAGTGCTCAAACTCTATTTTAGAGAATTACAATCTAAAGAAAAATAAAATCAAAATGAAACATCCATAAAGGTTCTTTGAATGTGTACTGGGCACCATGTGTACATACATCCTTATATATACGTTTCAGTAAAAAAAAATTTAATTATTATTATCTTAAATGTTAAATTACTTTTGGTTCCTAAAGTTTTGTAAAATTATAATTTAACCCTCAAAGCTCAAGAAAATTCTAATTCAGTCTATATTCAACAAAATATGACAAAATAAAAAATTTCCACTTTGTCGAACATGTAAGCGTGTTATCCAATTGTGCGTCTGGAATTCAAAAAAATTTCAAAATATTACATTACTGAAGTCACAATATAGACACAATTGAAGTATGACCAGGGTGACAGACACCTCACATAGAGAGGTACGGCTAGACCAAAATTGGTCCAACTGTGCACCTTGTGCTGATATGGCAAAAAAGCCATAATGAGTCACAGTTTCCATAATATGGTCTCGTTGTGACACTTAATGGTGCCATGCTCCATGAGAAAAACATGACTGGACCAATTTTCTTAGTCTATTTGTGCACCACGCATGGTGTTGTGATTAGTCTATTTGGCACCTCTATGTATAGTTGGGATTATGTCATGCAAGAATTATTTTCCAACCTAGGTTCTTGGGCTTTCTAGTGAAGGAAAATCTAGAAGACTCCCGTTCTTGGCAAGCTAGTTATCAAGGTGAGGAAATATGACACGTAAATCCCACTAACACTAATAGTAACCCTCAAACCATATAGTCAATAAGATTCGAAGGTGATTTTGTGCAACTACACTACACCTATGGTTTTCAACCAAAATTTAACCTATAACTTTCAACAAAACTTAAACAAAAATTAGATACCATCACTCAATAATCTAACATAGTTTACATTATCATGATACTCAACAAATCTTGCAACAACATAAGTACAAATCATTTTTATCAATTTTAGTTTTGATTAATCCAATTACGTGCAATCAACACATAAATTAATCAAAACATTTAGTAGGTATATATATTTTTATGAAAATATGTTAAACAGTGTCTTTGATACCTGTAGGATGCATCAATGTATAAATCATACTTGAGCTCATCTTCTAGTAGAGCCAATACTGAAGCATAAGTTCATCTCTTTTTTAATTCCTGATAACTTTCCTTGCCAACATCTGACCATTGAAATTAAGTTTCCTTCTTTATGAGTGTTGTGAGAGGTTTTACCAACCTAACCAACCCTTCCATAAATCTTTTATGGTACCTAGCTAAACCCAAAAAATTTCAAACATTTTTAATAGTCTTTGGCCTCTGCCAATCTAACACTATCTCAATCTTGCTCAAATCAACTAATATACTCTTTATTGAAACCACATGCACTAATAAGACTATATTGTCAAGCTAAACCTTGCATTTTGAGAACTTTGTATATAACTAGTTCTCCCTCAACCTTTACAAAGTGAACCTCAGGTGCTCATCATGACTCTTAGAATATACTAGAATTTCATTAATAAATACTATAATAAACTTATCCTAGCAATCATGGAACACCTTATTCATCAAGTCCATGAACACTACAGGGCATTTGTCAATTTGAATGGTATCATAGTAAACTCAAAATGTCTGTACCTCATTTGAAAGGTAGTTTTGTGTATATCTTGCTCAACCACCTTTACCTAATGATAGCCTAACCTTAGTTCAATTTTGCAGAACATTACTCCTCATTTTAATTGATTAAACAAATAATCTATTTTGGGCAATAGGTACTTATTCTTTATTGTTACCTTATTTAACTCTTGGTAATCTATACAAATTCGTATGCACTTATCTTCATAGGGAGAATTCTTTAATTCTTGTAACTTATTTAAGGTCATTCTGCATAATGCCTTAGATATAGGTGTTACGCCTGATACTAATTTGATGTTGAATTCAATCTCTCACTTAAGAGCTAATCTTGATAACTCTTTTGGTAACTCTTTCAAATAGTTGGCATCTCATCAATACTCGGGCTTGACTCCACCTTACTTACCATGTGATCTAGAAAACCTGTGCATCATTTGCTTAATATTTTCCTCCCTTTTATGATGTTGATCATTATACTTCTGATGCATCCCTTGTTAAACTCAAACTGATCACTATACTTAAGATTGAATTAAACCTTTTTATATCAGTAGTCAATCTCAGCTCTATTTTTTCTTATAAAATCCATCCCTAGAATCATATCAAAATCTGGCTTCTTGAAAACTATAAGATCCATGAGAAGTTGCTTTCCTTTAATTTCTATAGTCTGTCCCAACAACATTTCATAACTGATCACTAACCCACTATTTGGAAGCTTTATCTGAACTCTTTAGGCTATTTTTACTAGTTATACCCTTAATCTTTACACTAAACGCTTGACTATAAAAAAATGGGTAGTACCATAATCACTTGATATATATATATATAAAGAGGTACCAAAGTAAGAAATCAACTAGTTACTGTTGATACGCTGGCCTCGATGGGTCTTTAGGTGATGAATACTCTGGCAATGACTCCTTATACTGGCTATTCAAGTCTAGCTAGAGCCTTAGGACATAATATAGCTATGTGTCTTAGCTAAAAGCACTTGAAACATATTGCTTGCCTAGTCAAGCATTTTCCCTTGTGATGCCTAACACATTTTTGACAAGTTGGAATCTTTAGTCCTCTCTATTTTTTGTCACTCTTATAACCCTTCTTATTACCCTTGGATTGGAATGATCTTTTCCTTTTTCTATTTACGGAAGGACCTCTGTGAAGTTGGACACTATTATTACCTGACAGTAGTATTGATATGGGCACTGATACTAGTATAAGAGTAGACTTGCCATACATTATCTTGACAGATACCTCTAACCTTAAAGCTCTACTCAAGGCCTCACTGTATATCTAGGGCAATTATATACTCATCATGACATCTCAGGAAATGGCTGACAGTGAAAATTTTAGGAATAATCACTCAATAAATTTAACATATCTTTACATTGTTTTTGAACTCAACAAATCGTAGGAAATCTAAGAACCATCGTGCAAAGGCAAACCAATGTTCTATAAGCAATAGTGGCATGTAAACCATGCTCTCGTGATAAACCAACTATCAACCTTGACTTTAATCTTGTATCAATAATTAAACTGAAGAAAATTTTAGGAATAATCACTCAATAAATTTAACACATCTTTATATTGTTTTTAAACTCAACAAATCATGCGACAACATGATTGTAAATCAATTTTACCAAATTTAGGGTTTTGATTATTTATCAATTACATGCAATGATAAATAAATATAATCAAAACTTGCATGTATATTTTCATGAAAATATGTCTAAACGGTAGTTTTAATACCATTGTAGGGTTTTAGGGTGTCATTAACATGCAGCGCAACAAAATTAAAATTTATAAGTGATCAAAGATCTTAAAACCCATTTAGGATACTCGTTTTAATGTATGGATTCATTAACATGTTAAACACATATAGCATGTTTAGAAATTTTACCTATATTGTTGCTCCTCCAAGACTTCACATGGTTATGTGAAGATAGCTATTCAACCCTCTTGTGGTGGTGCCTTGGTATCCATGCGAAACATGAATGAAAGACGATCTAAAAAAAAAGCTACTAGGGCTTCTATCGACTGAATCTTAGAAATTGGATTACGACAAAGTGAGAAGAAGGTCATAACAATGGAAGCTTACATCAACAAGGTTCTAGGTGTGAAAATATGTCTTTAAGATGTATGTGTTGGCTTGTTGTCCCAAATTTTGACTCAAACTAAACACTTTTATTTATAAGGTGTTCATGAATCCTAAATTAGTTAGGATTTTAACCACTTAGATGATAAGGTGTCCAAGAGTTCTTATTAAATTAAGACTCTTAATTTATTAAATGTTTTAATGCATATGAATACTAATGAAATTAGGATTCCAATTCACCCTAAACTTTTTATCAAACAAGGACTCTAAAGTATCCTTGTTTAATTAAAACACCCTACCATCATTTGTCTTTGCTTGATTGGACTCCTAAGTAGGTCTAATCGAAACCATGTAGTGCATTTGCACGATGCCATGTGACACTATATACACCAAATGGTTCTAGTCAAAATACATCTATACGTTTCTCTTTCCATGATTTTAAGATTGTCATCAAACAAGCCTTGTTTCTTGGTTTCTATTAACCCCTTAATGCATGTAACCCATAAGTTTTTTATCAAACTGGTAATGTCAAAATTCAGATCAAGTTTAAACACAAAACAAGATTGGCCTCTAGCAAAGTGTCATGCCTACCCAGACGATAGAGTGTCAATAAACATCTTTATAAGCTTTTACAATATCATAGTTATATGTAATTCAATCTTTTACTCAACTGATATCTTTCAAGACCGAGACATAGAAGTGTGCCTTCTCAGTAGTTTCTTAATATAAGTTGAAACACATTAATGACTTACATATATTAGGTTATAACCTTATCCCATTATGATCACAGATTCAAGTAGTTATGAATGTCTTTTAGTATTTATATATGAGATATCTTTTCCTTTTGCTTAAGAGTGATGAATAATTTATTGATTAACTATAGCCTACATGGATCTCATGATATAACCAATCACTACCTTTATGATACCCTTATTACAATGACACATTGGATAGTGTCAAACCATACCGATCTTTATACAAGACGGTCTGACAACCTCAAGTCAAAGGATCACATATACCTATAGTGTTTAAAGGATTTGTTCCATAGATACTTGAGTAACCATCTATATGGATATCCTCTAGTGGGGTCAGTTTGATGAACACATCTATAACATGTATCCATGTGTTACACCAAGCTGTCAGTAAATAGTTTCGACATGTGAGAACTGTTACTGCCTTTTGATAGGGTCATTCAATATTTATGATAATCCTATTACCATTACATATGCCCTTAGTCATTGTAATATCAAAATTATGAACATTTCTAAAATGACCACTTAATGTGTGTATAGGATTTGCATGATTAGTCGTCTTATCCTTCTATCATCATTTTACCATTCTAAAGGCATGTTATTACACAATCATATAATAGACAAACATATGAACTGAATAACTATAAATACTTCTATTAATTAGTAAGATATATTATAATTACAAATGTCAAATTATTTGACTCTAGGGCTCTAACACCTCTGAGAGGTATTGTGGTCATCTTGCCCTATACAAGTTATATGAAAGCCATATATGAGTAATCTTCATGCCTTAGTTAGGTATTCCATAGTCAAAGGTGTCTAATGGTCATCATATCGCTAATTTGGTTTCTACAAATTCTTACCCTCTTTCTACATTTCAATAAGTTCATGAAAAAATCATTGGCATAAATAATCCTCTTAAAACAAAAATTAACACTTTGAAGGACTACTTCACAATCTATAATGAAATTCAATATATATTTTCAAAAGTATAACCTTATTCATGGAATCCAATCACTAACCAAATTCAGAGGTATTTCAATCAAACACATACTACTTATTATAAAAATATGCTAATCAACAACTTATTCTCATACAATAATTCAACAATCCATTAAGCCATAGTTTACATGTATTTTAACCCAAACATCACAATACTCATAATCAAATATCACATAATCTTTTGTAATGCATTATATCATAATTTGAAATTTATTATACCTAAAACTAGCAAGGAGTTAGGCCTCAATACACTATGCTACTCCTATGATGAAAGTAGGTCAAACTTATTTACCTTTCTATCGAAAATCACAAAAACATGGTTGATCAACAAGCCTCATTTCCTTTATGATTGCCACCTCTTATTTCTTTAGAAAACATCATTAGAGCTACCATAAGAACATTGGATGATCAGACTCAAGCTTTTTCTCTCTCTTTTTAGTCAATTCATGCATTTGGATAAAGATTGAAATCTCTAAAACATAGTATCATTCATTTTTAAAACTGAAACCATATAATATCATACACGGGTGTATATCCACCAAACATGGTCATATTTCTCTTAATCATAGCTACTCATCCTCTTGGGTATATTTCAGTATCTCAACAAGCTTTAAATTTTATTCAAAATCATTAAAATCCTATTTGATATATGACTTATACTTAACCAAGTCACAATCATGTTTTTACATCTATATATGGGCATGCTCATTTGCTAGGTATGGGTGTATGTGGTTATTCATGGATGAACGATCACTCTCAAGCCTTTTCTTAAGGGTACATTATTCGATTCGACTAAAGTATAAACATGACATTCCATGGTGCATGGACATACCTCTTTGGAAATTAACATGTACAATCAATCCCACTCAACATCACAAGCATACATGCTTAAAAGAAAAGGCTTACAGGCATACATCCTTTGACATATGAGTGTGCATCTCTTGATTTTACTATTTATCAACCTATAATCTAAGGCTATCTTCAAATTTTACAACAAGGCACAACTATTCTTTCTTACCATATGGGCATACACTATGCCATAAAACTCTTCTAATCCACAGAAAACCATGCATGCCTTGCCGCACGTCTGTCTACTAGCGATATTTAATTTCAGAAAGGGATGTATAGGTATGCATATTTCTATGCATAAATGTATGCCTTTCATAACTCTTATGATTCCAACCCACATATGTTGGTGACTATCTACGTCCTAACCATACGTGACATTTGGAACATGATTTTGGCTAATTCTTGGTCAGATTCTTTTATTCTTTATTTTGACAATCACTTTATAGTAATCAAACATCAAATCAAGAGTCATAATTCAATATTTAACCTACGTATAACAAAGGCATAAACAACTCTTGTATTTCACATGCATATACATAATGCTTTGTATAATTATTCATATTAATGCAGCAATACAAGTTTTCATTCAAAGAATTCATCCAAATTTATGCAAAACATTAATAGAATTAATGAATTAAGATAGACAACCATTCCCATTTACCTAGTCCTCTGGTAAGCACAAAATTAGATCATAAGTCTCTCTCCCTTCTGTCCTTAATTTTCTTTCATAGTTTTCTCAGGTGGCTATCAAATGATTCACCTCGCATATGTTCTCTCTTTCTTTTTGGTGTGCAAAAAGTGCAAGGAATTTAGGATTTTGTAGAGGGAATCAATCCATGTATATTGGCTTCCTTGTTTCATTCAAGATTCCTCCTTAAATTAGGAATCTTGATTTTTTATCAGGTACAATCGTACATAGTTAGATGTATGGGTGTAAATATATTTAAGATGTATTGGCTTGTATTCCTTAAGTGCACAACCATATGTCAAGCCAAAACAAGTATTATAGTTCTTATTTTGGCCTAATTTAACCCAAGTTAACTTCTACTTATATGGAAAGGACATTAATACTCTTAGAGCGTACCTAAGGATATTACAAAGTAGTATATGTATAAGTCTATATAGATGGCATACTAATCACTAACAATACTTGTACTCTGATTAAAAATCTAGTTACCCATATGAATTCTAATGTTACTTTGAAGATTATGGGATCATTTAACTATTACTTAAGTTTTGAGATGATTAAAAATTCAGGAAGCTTGTATTTATGCTAGCAAGAAAATGTAAAAGACATTCTAGTTAAAGCCAACATGTTAGATGCAAAACTTTTTTGTACTCCTTTTGCAACTAGTACTAAATTGTTTAAAGAGGACAATGAAAATTTGATCATTCAAATCTATGTTGGAGCATATTAAGAGCTTTATAGTACTTAACCCTAACTAGGCTAGATATTACTTATTCAGTAAATGAACTTAACCAGTTTTTAGAGTAGCTTACTCAATTCAATTGTAAACTTGTAAGAAGGTACTTAGATATGTTGAAGGAAAATGTCATTTGGGTTTTTTTCTTTTTAAGAAAGGTTTCGTTTTGCAACTTAAATGTTTCATTAATTTTGATTGGGCTAGTAATATTCAAGACATAGATCAACCACTAGATGTTATTTGTATCATGAGACTAATTTGACACAATGGTGTTCCAAAAGGATGAAAATAGTAGCCTTATTTTTTATTGAGGTTGAATATATATCTATTACACAAACAATTACT
Organism: Mangifera indica; assembly: GCF_011075055.1. NCBI lineage: Eukaryota > Viridiplantae > Streptophyta > Magnoliopsida > Sapindales > Anacardiaceae > Mangifera > Mangifera indica. Next base: position 3,084,938 of record NC_058148.1, read on the forward strand.
AAAATAACATGGATTAAAAGCTTATTCTCTAAACTAGGTCTAAAATCAATCTTTTGTCCAATTGTTTAGTGTGACAATCAAAGTGCTTTTTCGGTTGCTTCTTATCTTGTCTTCTACACTAAAACAAAACATATTAAAATGGATGCTCATGATATCCAAGATCAAGTTGCTAAAAAATTTTACTATTTAGTATGTCCCTTCAAAATGTCAAAAGGTTAATATACTTACTCAACTTTTACCTGCAATTATATTTGAAAACTATAAGAACGAGCTCTTTCTATGTGTTGCTGATAAATTTTTACCTATGTCCTAATTTTGAAACAAGTAGTTCTAATCGATACTAGTGGTTGTTATTTCACTTTTTGATATTGTTCTAGTTTAATCCATGCTATTGGAAAAATGTCATGTTCTGATTAGCTCTGGTTGCTAAAATTATTGGGTTGTAATTTTTTTTTTTAGGTTGTACAGATTGCTAAAGTTGAGATATGGCCAATTTTTTTGGGCTATTGGAAGTTGGCAATTTAAATTTTTGATTTTGCTCGTTGTGGGGTTATGATATTGTGATCTAGTAGTACTAGTCGTGCTAAGTTTTTTTGGTCGAATTGCTTATGCTAGTATTATTCTTTTGTTGTAATAGATAGGTTGTGGTAGTTGGTATTGGTTGATGATAGTGAGAGTGGTTTCTGATAAGTTACTAATGAGTTGTTGACTACTGAATATTTCATGCAGGAAGTGTTTTCAGACTAAAATGTATGGTGTTCACAAAATAATGAAAGAGAATGATAATTATCATACTAAGAACAATTTTATAAGTGATCATACATGATCATTGTTAGGAGTAGTTATGTTTGCGGTAGGATGTTTTGAAATGAAACAAATGTAAACAATTTTTGGTAGCCACCTTTAGTCATCAAACAGTTTTCCTATCACTTCTCATATAAAAAAAGGGCAAACTTTATAATTTCTCAATAAGTGAAAGATATCTTTCACAAACATATTTCTCTCTACTTTTATCTTTCGATTTTCTCTTAAACCCAAAACTTAGATCTTGATTTTTTTTTAAAATAATATTCAATAATATAATGATATGCCATCACTAGTACAAAAATTAATACCAACACCTTTTTCTAACAAGTTGTGATACAATTTAAGAGTAGTTAGATTAAAGTATTTCAATTCTCGAAATTGCATCTAGTTAAAAATCCACCAATTTTATAAACAAATCAAGATTACAGTATACATACCCAAATTATATCTTATGTTTGAATTCATTCAAAGTTTTGTGTTTCCATAACACATTTTGCATGATTGTACCATATGGATTCTATGAAAGAAAACTTACGTTTTTGGGAGACTTTATATGTTTTGTATTCTTTTGTATTTGACCTTGCGAACAACTTGCACATGGGAGCTAATTACTATGCATTTGTTAGGAATAACATAGTCACTTTAACCCAAAAATATATATAATAATCTATTGTTAGTCTTGCTATACCTTAGACTTACTTGATAACACAAACCTCTCTAATCCCTCAAAAAATTATGTTATCTCCTATGTATCTATGATTAAGTCATATCTTACATGTGATTGAAAAAATTAACCGACCAATGGATACACATAATAAATAAGTCTTCCTCTTCAACTCAAATTTCTCAATCTAAATTTATTTGCTTTTCTAGTTATGTTCCATAGACCGAATCATACATAGTCATAGTAACAAGCTAAGATAGCAAAACATTAAGAATAAAGATTGAATAACAGTAAAAAGAAAAAGAGTACTAATATGAGGTAAGCCTAAAAAAGTCTCACATAGTGAAAAAGTAGAGATTCATTCACTCATTATCTTTATTGATTGACTATGCACACATGGCATGAAGCATGTGCTACAATATGTATTTTCTATAAATGTCATATATAATCACTGTACAGATTTGAGTTTAGTTGCTATACCCAGTGCCTGATTTGAATTTTCAAATATATTCAAACTTACAAGTATTAATTAAGAACTCATATAAGACATTCATAAGTTACTTGGATGTAGGAAATCCAAAGTGATTATTGTCAAATATGTCTATGCATGACCTTATCTTGATTAATCATCAAGACAATATTTTGACTTTAATAATTCTTTTTCTCAAAAAATATGTCTTATCTTTGCTCGCTCTCCTAGAACCAAAGGCGATTGCTTATGTGAGTAAGCCAATCTATAACTTGTGTAACACTTTAATCTTGTTGAGCTTAAAAAAACGATGTTTATATAGTGAAACACCAAGAAATCCGATATTTAATTTGATGTTGTGTTACAAGTATAATATATAAGTCTACTAACATATCAATTACAGTTTATGTTACCCAAGAGATTTAACATATGTAAGATATATATCTCTTAGAATAGGTTTGGTTAAAGATCAATAACTATATGATGCGTAGAAATATATTGTACTCTCATTTACCTCTTTGCAATGGTGTCTTTCACAAAATTGTATTGAGTGTCGATATGGTTGATTCTACTATGAAATTTGAGATCTTTTGAAAAAGCTTTACAGTTAATTATTGTATTGGACAACTACTAGTCCATCCATATCGTCTTATATACCTAAATCAATAAAGAATCATTTTTAACCAAACAACTTTTTGCACAGCCACTGAACAGACTATAAACTCGGCTTCTATTATGGATAAGACTATGCATGTTTGCTTCTTACTACTTCAAGATATAACACCCTTTTAAAGTAACAATGTATAACCAAAAGTGAATTTGCGTTGGTCTAAATCACCTTTTTAGTCGTATCTGAATAGCCAACAAAACATAAATCTAATCCTTGATAACTTAAACAATAATCCACAGTGCCATTTAAATATCTCAATATAATCTTGACAGCCTTTTAATGTTTTTTTCCAAGATTAAATTGATATCGACTAACCAACCCGATAATAAAACAAATGTTTGGACGTGTACACATCATAACATACATAAGACTTTCAATTGCATTTGAATAAGGTACTTTAGACATTTTTCTTCTTTCATCTTAAGTTTTGGGACAAATATCTTTTCTCTTGGTCTCAATTTTCCAAACTTATAGGAAGAGTCATGGATAAATGGACTTAATCATAACTCATAGGGAATGCAAGCAATTGACTTAAAAGGCACTCGATTAAGTACATAGGCAATAGTTAGTAATGCATTACTCCAAAATTGTATAGGAAGATTTGTCTACACCATTATCAACCTAATCATTTTAATAGAGTTTTGTTTCTTTTTTCTACTACTTTATTCTGTTGCAAAGTTCTTGAAATTATTAGTTGTCTTTAAGGGTGTTCTAAATTATCCAATAATTAAACCAAACCAATTTTTGAACTGAAAATTTGAATAAAAAAATAGGTTATTTGAAAAATCAGTTCGGATACCAGTTCAAGAATATATAAAAATTGATTTTTTGGTTCGGTTACCAATTTATCTAATTTTCAAAATTAATTAACCAAACTAAACTGGTTTTAAAAAATTTGAATAAAATATTGAACATATTATAAAAAAAATTGAGAAAAATAATAAAATAGGATAATTCTTTGACATTTGGTTTAAAATTGGTTAACTGAAAATTCAGTTTAGTTAATTAGTACTTTTCGGTTCGATTCAAAATTGATTAATATTTAAATTGATTCAATTTCAATTTATGATTTTATCCAAACCAAAAATTTGGTTCAATTAAAAAAATTGGCAAACAAGTTCGATTGATTGGTTTTGCACACCTCTAGTTGTCTTGCTGCTTTTTTTTCATAATATAGTTCCTCGAACTCTTCAAACAAATATTCACAACCTTGGTCAGTTCTTAAAACTTTTTATTTTTTAAATTGATTCTCAACTTCATTTATATAATGTCTAAAGAAATCTATTACTTCTGACTTATGAGATATCAAGTAGACATGATTGAATCGAGTATAGTTATCCATAACAATAATTAAATATGAGGCAACATGTCTTGCCTTAACATTTATAGGACAACAGATGTTTGAGTGTATAAGTTTCAAAGGAAATTTAGCTCTTATAGCTTTGTCAAATGATTTTTTAGTAGTTTTTCCAACTAGATAGTGCTTACATGTAGGCAATTCAAGCTTTATGATAGGTCATAATAGACCTTCTTAAGCAATCTATTCGTTTTTCTTGGCCATTGTGCTCTAATTTGGCATGTCATGTATTTGTATTTAAATCTATGCTTTTGGGAGTAGCAAATAAAGAAAAATTAATATTATTATCATTCTTATAATAAATCGTGTCGAACACCATAAAACCATCCAGTAAAAAGCCATATCCATAGAAAACAATACCAGTGTAAATTTTAACATTGTTCTCAGAAAAGTTCAAACTATATCCTGATTTAAGAAAAATAAGCACTCAGACTCGTAAGTTTATAGTCCATATAGAATAAGATTTAGTTAATGGGACAATATTGGAAACATACATTTCGTAATTAAAGGTAGAATAAGACAATACCTTTTTTTACTTTGTGCATTTATGAGAGAAATGACCTTTCTTGCCATAATTGTAGCATGTCATCTTGCTTTTGTCTTTGTTTCTAGCATATTTACCTCTCTTTCATCAGAATTTCTTATATTTGTTCTTGTTCTTAAGGCCTTGTACAATCCTCTTCCCTTTCCTTTTCCCCTTTTTGGACTTGTAACACTTAAATTTAAAGTTGGAAAACATCTTAAAACTAGAATTTGTAATGTCTGCATGAGCACTTGGTCCAACTACCTTAGGGCACTCATCCTCTAGTTCAATATGGCGAGCAATATTAGAAAAGGTCTTTGTATTCTTATTGTGAGTCATATTCACATTCATACGCTCCCAACTTTCAGGAGTAGATCCCATTACAATACAAACTTATTATATATCTATTAGGTCATACCAGTTGGCTTCATTATTATATTTAACATGTCTCTCAGACATTTCATTGATTTGTTAGGGATCTTCTTGTATGTGTGAAATTTGATGATCAATTGCTTAAGTTTAGAGACAGTAATTATTTCAAACATTTCTTTTAGAGTCATCCATATGACATGTGCAGTTGGATATTGATAGTATTCATATATTAGGTCGTCATTCATAGAGTTGATTAAGATATCTCGTGTAGTGGAATCTTTCTTCTTCCATGTGTAGTATACATTCATTTCATGTCTATGTTAGGCATTGTTTGAGTTCTGTCATTCAATTAGCTGAGGCTATTCCATAACCTAATTTACAGCCTTCAAGGCCTTTTACTTATCTAAGACATAGTGTATCTTTAGATGCCATATATTATAGTTATCCTTATTCAATTTTTCGCCTTTGTTCAAATTAGCTATGATGTTTTTGGATATTATGATTAATCAGACTATCGAGACATATTGTTGGGAATAATTAAACATGCCAGGATCAAAATTTGTGAAATCTATAAATACAAATTTACGTACCCATTTCAATTTTCGATGAAGTGTCTTCGAATTCTACGCGAGGTGTTGACGTTAGTCTATTTCCATGACACCATTTGCTCACGTATTGTTTTTCCTCTTAAGAGACATGATCTACTGTGCATTTTTGTTATGCAGAAGAAAAGATGAGAGAAACCATTTTTACTGATAAAAATGACGTTATTTCATTTGGGAAGGCAGTTAAGACTTTTAAATAAGAGTTCAACTGCCAATCCAACTGCCTCTTATAATTGCTTTTGGTAGTTATATTAAACCGGGTTGGGTCGACCCGTCATGGGTGGACCTGTATCCAATATCTCCTACTCACACATGATAGAAGACCCAAATCAAATACTTAGCCACATAAATCTCATATAGCAATACATTTCATACTTGCAAACGTGTCGTACGACCTCGCGAGCAACCTACACTTTGGAGCTAAATACTATGCATCTGTTAGGAATAGCATAGCCACTTCAACCCAAATAAAAACAAAAATAAAGCGTTACGCTTGTAGCACCCCAGACTTACTTGATAACACTTGCTCCCTTTAATCTCTCATTTATCATTGTTTTATTTTCCTATGTATCCATAATCTAGTCCAATTTTCATATGAGTGACATGATCGACTGACCAATGGACATATGTAATATATAAGTCTTCCTCTTCAAATGTAATCCTTATAAAAATGGACACATGATCGATCGGCCAATTGAAATTCTCAATTTAAACTTAGCTGCTTTTCTAGTCATGTTTCATAGACCAAATCATGCGTGGTTATAGGTTCCAAGCTAAGATAGTAACACTAAAAGTAAATATTGACCAACAACAAATAGTCAAAGGGTACCAACATGAGGTAATCTTTATAAAGTCTCACACAGTGATGGAGCAGGGATTCATTTTTCCACTACTTTAACTGGTCGTCTTACTTATGCACAAATGGTATGAATCATGTGCTACAGTAAGTATTTTCTCAAATGTCATTCACAACACTGTATAGATCTTAGTTCAGTCGCTACACCCAGCGTCTAACCTGAGTTCTTAATCATCTTCACACTTGTAGGTATTTATCTATATTAAGAACTCACATCTGGCATTCATAAGTTATTTGGACGTGGGGAATTTAAATTGATCATTTTTCAAATGTATCTATTTATGACCTCATATTGATCAATCATCAAGGCAACATTTTTATTTTAATAAACCTTTTCTTGAGAAATTTGTCTCCTATTGGTATGCTCTCTCAGCATCATATTTCTTAAGAATAATATCTCATCTTTGCTCGCTCTCTCAGTGCCAAAGGCGATTGCTCGTATGAGTGAGCTAATCTCTAACTTGTGTGACATTAAAATCTTATTGAGCTAAAAACGATGTGTATGCAGTGAAAACCTAAGAATTTTGGGACGTAAGTTTAAAACATAAAATGAACTTAAATTCATGGTTTTCGACATTGTGTCATCAGTACAATATATAAGCTCAACACTCATCAATCATAGTCTACGTAATCCAAGAAATTTAACATGTGCAAGATATACTTTTCTTGGAAGAATCTCGATCAAAGAATCAGTGACTATACAATGCGTAGAATTATATTGCACGTTCATTTCCCTCTTGGAAATTGAGTCTCTTATTACGTTATGTCTAGTGTTGATATGTTTGGTTATCTTATAAAAATTTAGGATCTTTTATTTCAATAGACAACCATTGCTCCGGTAATATCGTCCTATTTACTCAGATTCACAAAGAATCGTCTTAACTAAATAGTTTCTTGCACATTTATTGAATATATTATATACTCGGCTTCCGATGTGGATACGACTATGCATCTCTGTTTCTTATCACTTTAAGATATGGGCCCTTTTGGAGTAAGAAAACCTAGCCATAATTTAATTTGCGTTGGTTTAAAAACACTTCCTCAACTGGCATCTCAATAGCCAATCAAACGCAAGCTCGATCCTTAATCACATAATCAATCATCCACAGAGCCTTAAAAATATCAAAATTCTACATACAATCTTTCAGTGCTCTTTTCAACATTTACCTATATCGACTAACCAGCCCAATAAAAAATAAATGTCTAGGCATGTATGTACCATAACAAACATAATACATCTGATGACATTTGAATAGGTAACCTTTGACATTTCTCTGCTTCTATCTTAAGTTTTGGGACATATCTCTTTTGGCTCAATAATTCATCATTTGATACAAGGATATCAACGGGTTCACAGTATACCATATTGGATTATTCTATAATCTTTTGAATATTATGCTCTTATGACAGAGTCAAAAGTTTCTTTGAACAATTCCTCTAGATTTAAATTCACAATATGTAATCTGTTTTCCCACATCCTGCAAGTCAAAAGTATGGACAACCATTCTTTGATGATTATTACTTACTTCAAATCATTTCTAGCTATTTATGCATTATCATACACATTAATAGAATTACAAATTTGTCATTAGACTTTGTCACATAGATATGATGGTCTTGATTAATCATTTCAAAGTTCAAGTACCAGTATCTAGATGACAATTTTAGGTCATTCAATATCTTTGAAGCTCGCACACTCTGCCCTTCAGACGTATAACAATGAGATTTATATCTCATTTCATGTAGATTTTTTTGTCAAGTTTTCCACTAAGAAAAATTTTCTTGACATTCATCTAGTGTAATTCTAAATTTAAATTTGTTATTACAGCTAGAATCAAATATATTAAAGTAAATCTCATAAATGACGAAAATATCTTTCTACACAATCTATACCTTCTCATTCGGTATAGTTTTTTTTCGTTATTAAACGAAATTGTATCTATTTATTGAGCCATCCGTCTTACGACTAATTCAGGAAACCCATTCATTCCCAATGAATTTTCGATCTAGCAGTAAGTCAACCAAAACCTAGAATTGGTTTGTTTTCTTTGTATTTCATCTCTTCTTCCAATGCATTTCAAAATTTTCTTATCAAAAGATGAGACAATTATTTCAGGTTTTTCATTCTCTTGGGGAATGGTTATGAAAACCTTGTTTCCACTTTAAAAATTGTCACTTGAATACTTTTGGATGTTCACTCCAATGCAACTGAGAATTAATGCTCCCACTATCCGAAATAGATTAAAGCTTAATCTCAATACTCCCACTAGGGTGAGATGAATAAAGCAAACAATTGAAGATCATTGCTCCCACTATCCGAAATAGGTTGGAGTTTAATTGCATTTGCTTCTATTATTTAGAACAAGTACAGGTCTTATATCTTAGTACTCAACTAATGGTCGCTAAGATATACTCATCCTCATTCTTTTCTCATCTCATTCAGATGAAATCTTTTATCAATATCATTCTTATTAAGAAAAATATCCTCTATGAATGAAGTATCTCTAATACAAGTTCAGTTAATCTTCCAATGAAATCCTCCCTAATGAACACATACCCTTTAGAGTACTTAACGTATCTGATAAAGATACATTCATTTCTTCTCAGTCCCAATTATTCAAACTTATGGGAAAAGTTATAGATTGATATTGCTAACCACTAAAGTTGCAATCAATTAACTTAGATTTCTACCTTACCATAACTTATAGGGAGTGGAAACAACTGGATTAGCAGGTAATCGGTTAAGTTCTCAAGCAGCAATAAATATCATATCATCATAAAGTGACTTGACGTTTTGCTTGCACTTTCATTGACTTAACCGTTTCCAATAGCGTTCTATTACTCTTCTTCGCTACACTGGTTGTTGCGAAGTTTTGGAATTACTATTTACCATACTATTTCTTTCATTACTCAGTTCTTTAAACTTTTGGAACAAATGCTCAAGACCTCGGTGAGTTCATAAAACTCTTATCTACTTTGTTTAATTGATTCTTAACCTCAATTATATATAGTGTCTAAAGTAGTCTACAACTTTTGACTTATGGGAGATCAAGTAGACAAGACTGAATCGAGCATTGTTATCATCACTAGTAATGAAATATGAGATATATTCTCAAACTTTACATTCATAGGAAAATATATACCTAAATATATAGATTGCAAAGGAAGTCAAACTCATATAGTTTTGTCAAATGGTTTTCTAGAAGTTTTTCCAACTAGACAATGCTTACATACGGACAATTCTATTTATGTGAAAATTCCTAATAAACTTTCATAGGCCAATTTATTCAAGCCATCTTGACTAACATGCCCTAATGTAACATGTTATATATTTGCATTCATTTCCATACACATAGGAGAAGCAAATAATGAAAAACTTAACATTATCAAAAATGTAAGGTGACAAACACCATATAACCATTCAACCAACAAACCAAATTTGTATAAATCAATTCTATCACATTTCAATAGAAACACCTAGAGACATTCAAATTATATCCTAGTTTAAGAAGAACAAGTACTTTGACCAAGATTTGTTGAATATTTGGAGCATATTAGATTTCGTGTAGGTATAAGATTCGATCATCTGTAAAACTTATTTGTTTATGTCTATTCCTCTTACTACAACCTTTGTGTTGTTGCCTACACATATCAAATTCACTTTATTCAGAATTCGATAGAAATCTACTAAAGATCTTCTATCATGAACTACTTGGTCGGTGTCTTCTAAGTCCATAATTCATATAAGATAATACTCAGTTAATATTACAGTACTAGAAAATCAAAGTTTCATCACTTTATGATGAATAAGACTATCATTTTCATTTCTGTTCATTCACAGACGATATAATTCTTATTGCTTCTATTGTAACTACTCATCTTGTTTCCGTCTTTTCTTCTAGTACTTTTGCCACTCTTTCATTTTGATTCCTTGTTCTTATTCTTTGAGCATTAAATGATTTACTTCTTGTATTAGGACTTGAGCCACTCACTTTTAAAAGTTGATTTTGCAACGTATGCATGAGTACTAAATTTAGTTGCCTCAAGGGTACTTGTCCTCCAATTTTATGTGGCTAGAATAATTAACAAAAGTCCTTCTTTCCTCATTTTGGGTCATATGTACCTTTATACGCTCTTACTATTGAGAAGAAATCATTTTTCTAAATGAACCTACTGTTCATGTATCAGGTTACACGTAACTGACTTTAGTTTCATGATCAGATTTGACATTCAATCAAATTCAATAAATAACTGTCTTTATTTAGAGACTATAGTTCCTCCAAACTTTTTAACTAAAACCATACTTGTGGCATCTGCAATTGAACATTACTAGTACTCATATACTAGATCGTTATTCATGAAACTAATCAAGATATCACATGAAGTGGATCTTGCTTCTTACATGCGTGATATGTGTCCACATCACGTTTGTGTAAGACACTCATTTGTGTTTTTATCCCTTAGTCAGCCACAACTCTATCTTAACCTGGTCTACGGCCTCCAAAGCCTTTTGCTCATCTAGGATATTGTGCATTTCAAATGTCACATAGTTTAATTCTTTTTATTCAGTATCATTCTCATTCAAATCAGCCATCATTTTCTAAAATATTATGGTTAACTAGATCACAAAGACATATCTATTAGACACAACGCTATCAATGCAATCAAATACACATCAATTGTCGCAATTACGCATTAAAAATTTAAAATATCTCACATAAGGCACATAATCGAAAGTTTACTATGTTCCCAGTCATCTTCTATGACACAAATGCTTGACATTTTAAACTTTAACCTAATTGCGCCAATATTAATTTTAGATGAGAATTTCATTAAATTCTACCAATCTTAGAATTCCCACACTTAACAAATATATATGATACAATGAATGCATCATCTAATTTTGACTAGGACCATTTCAACAACCCGTATTGATCTTTGAGTCAATTTATCTATGATAAAGTCTCTATTACATTTGCATTAGGTCAAATACCTTGCATTACGTTAGTTTTAGGAATAACGATAAAATAATGGATATTCTATTCTACATTACTAAGCGCCGCTATATAGCAAGCTGTAATGAATCCATTTAGTCCCAAAAAGTTTCAAATTACGTCCTGAAGAAGATCATTGATTACAGGGCTCATATTCTTGCATAGATATTATCTCTTTTTCAATTAAGAGAATTCAATAGAGTATTAATAGTTTCGACATGCAATGCGATGGTCCCTAGTCAACAAACTTGCATGAAGTGGAAACATGTATTTCAAAACACCAATATGTGTTTTTAGGAGTCGAAATAAGATATTACATGTCATTATGCGTCTAAGACCTATAAAACACATCTCATATTTAAATCTGAACACTACACAGCTTCCAAGGATCAGAAAACAGGTTTCACATGCCAATATGTGCTAGCAATGGATGTTTACATGCTATCACATGCCATAATAAGCTCATACACCCCTTCACATGCCGAGTCGACACTGCACGTGCCTCCACGCATCACAAAGGGTCTGCAACAAGCTTCAACGTGCTAGGAATGAGTTAAACGCATTGTCACGCGCTTAAATAAGGCTGTCATGCTTGCACACGCGCTGCCACATTCTGGACAACTCAATTCATGCGTCGAACAACTCTATTCTCGCATTGGAACTAGGTCATCATGCGCAGTCAAATGTTGACTATTGACTAGTCAACTATTTGATGGTTGACCAGGTTAACCATGGGTCAAGATCTGGGTTGGGTTGACCCGATTGACTAAATGGGCTGACCCCATTGACTATCGAGTTTGACCAATTTGTTGACCAATCAGTTTTCCTAACCTGATTTCAACTCGAAATAGCGTATGAACCCTAATTTTGTTGTCCTTCTAATTGGCCTTTTTTCGATGATTTTTTGGTGACTACACCATAGGGCTTTTGTAACCCAGTCAACGTCAAGTCTGATCGTTCCAAGTTCTGACACCGATGGCATCGAAATCCGTCAAAACGGCGAGGAGGAAGAAGATGTCTTGGGTCAATTTTCATCAATTCTGGTGTTAATTCGAGTCATTTTTCAATTCAAAACATGCAATACCATTCCAATCATTCATCCAACATGTTTCCCAACACCAATTTCATGCAATTTTAGCCGAATTAAATTCGTGTCCAAAAACGAATTTTGAAAACGAAATTCAACATGCAGATTTTAATTTTCACAATATACGTAATACGATTCATAGAAAAAATAACAAATACATATCCTAGGCTCTGATACCAATGTTGGGAATAATTAAACATGTCAGGATCAAAATATGTGAAATCTGTAAATACGAATTTACGTACCGTTTCAATTTTAGATGAAGCATTTTCGAATTCTACGCGAGGTGTTGACGTTAGTCTATTTTCACGACACCATTTGCTCACGTATTGTGTGTCCTCTTGGGAGACAAGATTTACTGTGCATTTTTGTTATGTAGAAGAAGAGATGAGAGAAACCATTTTTACTTTCATTTAGGGAGGCAGTTAGGACTTTTAAATAAGAGTTCAATTGCCAATCCAATTGCCTCTTATAACCGCCTTTGGCAGTTATATTAAACCGGGTTGGGTCAACCCGTCATGGGTGGACCCGTATCCAATACATATCAAACACAACATTAACTAATGCAATTATATGCACATCAATTATCACAATCGTGGATTAAAATTTTTAAAAAATTTCACATAAGGCATATAATCAAAAGTTTACTATGCTTCCAATCACCTTCTATAATTCAATTGTTTGATATTTTAAAATTTAATCCAATTGTGTTAATATTAATTCTAGATAAGAATTTCTTTAAATTATACCAATGACAAAATTCCCACATATAAAATTTCTATTATGTAATCTTATATATAAAATTTATTTATCTCTATTATGACTAAGACTATTTTCAATACTATTCTTAGTTCGAGGTTTATAGTTATTGAAACAAGGCATTTTATATATCAACTATATTTCATGTTTGTTGTTTATTCTTCATTTAGTGTTAAAAAAAAGCCATTTCATCATCATGTACAATTCTTTGAGTCACTTTATCCATAATAAACTTTTTATGTTATTTGTGATAGCCTGCATGCCTAGCATTTTGTTGATTTGGGAAAAATGATAAAGTAGTAGATTTTCTCACATTCATTACAATGCATTACTCTTCAACAAACTATAATCTAGCCACGTTATTCCAAAAACTCTTTATATTCTTCTCTCGAACAAGATCATATATCAACAAAGTCCAATGGTCAAACATAGATATAAGTAGACCATATCTCATATCTTCTTTAGATAATGATGCAACTTACTTTTAAGTCTAAATACCTATGACGTGCAACCCTAACATGCACCATTAAATTATTAGATGGTCTTATCCTATACTTCAGGTAATGGTCCTTAGTTAACATGTTTGTCCTTATATTTAAAAAAAAAAAAGACAAAGTAAATCACATATGCATAGCAACACAAGCACAACAAGACAATATATTATCTAGTATTGCATAATTCAAAAGATGTGCATGGAAACATCATTACATGTGTACACTTTTAGCTGTTGTAAGACCGATTGAACTCATGTTGAAATGTCGATCTAAGCGTTAATGAACTTTTACGCATTAGTAGAAGGTTTCCATGCACTTTCATATGTTGGAATAGTGTCTTTACACCCTGTGACATGCCAAAATTGAACCACACACACCACCCATGTGTTGTAATGATAACTCATGCATTGTGAGGTGCATATCAAGTTTATTTGGCTTGTTTCCTGATTTGGTCAAATCGTTGACAAGTTAACAAACTCGGAGGGCAATGACTAATTTGGGTTGCTTAATTGACCAATGAGTATGGATTACCCGTTGACCAAATGAGTTGGGCAATCAAGTTTTTCCAATCCGATTGCACCCTGTGATAGTTGTTGCTATTCAAATCACCAATCGGACCATCAACAAGCTAGAAACCATATGGCTTTTAATCAACACATGTTGGCGGTTCTCCTCGGTGTATTTTTCGACATTAATGTCGCTTGGAACCGGCAAAATCAAGACAAGACCTGTCATGGTTTCAATATTCTTTTCTATTGATTCTAGTCAAAATTTGGTTTGATTTAATGATCAATTCATTCTAGAAAAGACCAGACATTGATTTAACATGATTCTAAGTCCCAATTTCATGTAATTGTACTCAAATAAATTCGAACCCTGAACTTTAAATTTCAACAGTATTAAACGTAAAAGAAAATCCAGATTATGATACTTATTCTTTGAATTATAAAATCGTAGACATAATATTTATATATTAACCTAGACTCTGATACCAATATTAAAATCCACTAATTCTATAAACAAATCAAGATTACAATATATATACCTGGATTATATCTTTTGTTTGAATTGATTCAAAGCTTTGTGTTTTTCTATAACACACTTTGCATGATTGTACCATATGGATTATGTGAAAGAAAACTTGTGTTTTTGGGAGACTTTGTATTTTTTGTGTTTTTTTGTATTTGCGTTAACTCTTCGTTGTAGCAATTTTGGAACATTAAATATGTGTTTAATAGTACAACTACTCTCTCAACTGCCATGGGCACTTTTTGTAATGGTCGGGTTAACCTATCATGAGTGGATCTAAACCCAATACATCTAAATTAAGTTTTCATAATTTTCATTAATTATGCAAGTTATATTGAATCATATACCTCTTAAAGTGCACATTTATTTGAAAATATTGGTGCTCCCAAACCCTTTTAAATTTGCTTTTAGTTTTTATTTTTTCTATTTTTTAATATTTTTCTCATGTTCAAATTAAAAGAAATTAAAAAAAATTAAAAGAAATTAATTGTGGGTAAAATGGTTAAATACAAAAGATAATATGAGCAACTATGTAATTATGTTAGTCAAAGTTAACATAAAAACGTAACTGTAGAAAGTTAATTTACTTATATCAAACCATCATTATTATCATATTATTTATTTTTATAGACTAATAGTAAATATTAATATATATTTATTTATGATATAATTAAATAATTTTGAATTAGGTATATAAAAAATAATTTTAATTACTTGATGATGCGTTATCACTAGCATACAAGTAGTATTGGCTGTTAATTCACATAATTTTAATTTATCTTATAAAAACTCTAGTTTATAGTATTTTAATTTATATAAATTCCCCTATTAAATAATATTTGAAATTTTTTTTTTTAATTTAAATACCGAATACTTAGTTGTTACACGAGTTCTATTCGGTTTTGTGAGGATTCATGCAGTTTCTTCATCCAATGATTTCCTTGTGATTTGGAAACCACAGTTTTCTTGTGATCGAAGGATTTTAAAAAATGTCTATATAATCCTAACTCAACAACAAAATCATATCCATCAATGATTACTCTGTTTTGTTTTTCCTTCTTCCACGACTCTCAAAACTTTGATTTTCTAGCAGAAATCTCTCCATGGCTGGTAATGTTGATGACAAATTTGTACCTACCATCCTACCTTTTCTCCCTCCTGGAGTCAGGTTTTCTCCTGAAAAAGGAGATTTGATAGAGTTTTTCTTGAAGAAGAAGATACTTGGTCAGCCTCTTCCCACTGATTGCGTTCCAACTCTTGAAGTTTACTCCATAAACCCAGATCAACTTCCATTGCCAAGTGAGCATTTTGTTCAAAATTATTAGTTTTTGTTTTGTATATTTTTTGGTTATTCAAGTTTTATTCAGAAACAAATATGCTATATGAAAATTTTCAAATGTGGGCTTTTGAATTTCGATAAAATCTCGAATCAATATTATATAGGCTCCTTCGAGGAAAGTATTCTTCAGGGTTTCTTAGAGTGCGATTGACTGCATTGTTATATTTCCTTGAACTAAGATTCCTCGCATAAAGAAGTTTCAAGTTCTTAGATTTTCATGATTGAATGAGGTTAATGTTTGCATGAATTCAGTGGTGAAATTAGAAAAAAAACTTACGGGACAAGGTAAATAACATATAGGGGTCAATAAAATTTTAAGGGCTTTATTGATAGTTTTTCTATATAGCATCGAGAGGGGTCCTTTGACCCCGTCAGTGCATAAATTTGTAGCTTTCTGTTGAAAAACCCTTGGATTTTATATGTCAGAACAAAGCAGGCATTAATGTTTTGCTTTGCAGCGGATGCATGGAGAGTAAGGGATGAGTGGTATTTTTTCACCACCAAGCCAAACACCGATTCTGTAATCCCAACCAATGATGGCTACTATTCTGTTATAACGGAGGATCAGATAATTAAACAAGAAGATGAAGACGTTGGGTACATGACAACCATGGCTTATTTTCAAGGCAGGCCACCAAAGGGCAAGAAATCCAAATGGACCATTTATGAGTTTAGGGTTAAACCAGATACAATTCCTGCCACTAAACATGATGATGCTCTAAAAGCAAAGGTGATGGACTCACCATCTTTAGAATTTAACAGTATCTTTTTTTTTTTTAAATTTCAATGGAGAAATTTATTGGAGAAAGAGAAGAGGATTTATTTAGAAGATTTGGGTTTGATATTGTTATTATTCGTGTTTCAGGTTTCAAGTTTTGTTGCTGTAAATTTGTTCGTGAAAGTGAAAAACCGAAAAGGAAGTACACAAGGAAAAACAAGAATGACAGAACAGAGTCAGAAGTGATCGTTGGCTAACTAGGGTTTAGTAAGATTTGGTTTCCTGAGTATGTAATTTGAGTTTCTAATTGTCAATAAAAAAAATTGTGTTGCTAGTATATTGTGTTTCCATAGTTTGAAAAGTTGTTGCTTTAGAGTCAAATTCATGGTCTTTTGGTTTCGATTGAATAAAATGTTTAAAGTATGCAACCGTACTTCTAGTACATGAAAGAAACATGCATTTTTAGAATAGGCCAAATGACTATTTCTGATCCAAGAGTTTGATACAAATCAAAACTCTCTCTACTAATTATCAAAAATTCAAATGTTTATCTGTCTGTTAAATATTATTGTAACTATTAAAGGTAAAATTGTCATTTATCAAAATATTTAAAAAAGATAACATTTTCTCTCTCTAAATTTAAAAATCTAACAAATTTTCTCCTATCCAAAGTTTTTGGTTGGTCAATGATGGCTGAAAATGAAGCGGGATTAAGAGAGAAGCTCGGAGAGAGAGAGAGAACAATGTTGATTTTTCAAACTTTGGTTGAAGGAAAATTTGTTAGATTTTTAAATTTTGGAGAGAAAATATAATAAATTTTTAGTTTTTTTTAATTTTAATAAATGATAATTTTACCCCGATAATAACAACAAAATTTAATAAATATGTGGATATTTAGATTTTTAATAGTTAGCAGATGAAAAGTTGGATTTGTATCAAACCTTGGGTGGGAAATAGTCTTTTGGCCTTTAGAAAAAGAATAAAAATTCAAATCAATATTTCGTTTTTGTATATGGAAATGAAATGACAATGTTTCACACTTTATTTTATTTCTTTTAATAAGAAACAACGTCATCCGGTGCAATAACAATCAACATCATTTTGAAGCATAAATGAGGGGCTCGCATGTAGTTCATTTTTGCTTCCATAAAGCTTCAACTCAAGTTGGAACTCAAAAAATACTTATACTATTCAGGCTCATTCAAGCTGAGCTACTTAACGATTTGGAGTTGTTTGACTCGGGTTTACAACTCATTGATACAATAATGTCGTTTTATTTAATAATGGACTAAACAATGTTTTTTGACAATTACTTGATAAAACTCGAATCAAGTAACTAACAAAGTTCAAACCAAATTAGGCCATCTCTCAACTAGCAAGCCAAACCTAATCAAACTCTCTTTAGTTCAAGTACAATTAGTTTTAAATACTAGGCAACCCTCTTGGTTTGAACTCACTTTGAATGCGAGTTAAACAAATTTGAGCTGAGTCAAATTGAGTTAAACTAACTTTTGTGACCTAGCCAATTTAGTTTGTGTCCAACTTTACCGATAACGACAGAGTTGTATGTTTTTTAGTGAGAAATTTAAAAAGTCCATAGTTAAAAGTGTAAATTTATTTATTTTTATGAAAATATAAATAATTTATTGCTAAAATCATGAAACCAGTACTTATCACGATCGAGTATTTATTTTTTTGTAAATAATTTATCCTTTCACTTTTTTTCTCAATAAAAACTCATTTTTTGTAATGAAAACCATGATGTAGGAGGGAAAAAGAGAGGGAGAGAAGACAACACTAGAATTAACAACATAATTTTGAAAATTATTATTTTATATTATTCTTGCACTACATCCAGACTAGTGATATCATCATAGATATAAGTATTTTGATCATCTGATTGAACCCTAGTAAAAATCCAATCATATTTGTTCTTGTATTTATCTCATCTTATCTTCTTACATGTTCGTCACAAAGTAGGACGAATCTATTGGTTAAGAAAAACCAGTCAATTATTAAGAAATTTTAAGAAAAGTTAAACGAAAAATGTATATATACTGATTCCCAAGTAGTTAACTATGAGTTATAACTAAAATTCACGAATCTAAAATGCGCCAAAACATTTTATGATTTTACGTTAATCTAAATTACTTTATTTTACAAAAATTAGGAGAGGTAAATATGTTAAAAACACACAATTACTTAAGTGATTGATCAAGAACAATCTTCCAAGATCTTAGAAGCTTCATAACGTTGTTCTTCGGTTAAATCTGTAGGAAAGTTCACTAAAAATCTAATTCTCAAATTACCTCTCTTTCCTTTCTCTTTGGGATTGGGCATACCGTGGCCTGGAATAATCTGTTCAAAGCCTGGATAAATGATATCATCTAGTGTCAATTGCATTGACTTCCCTCCTAAAAGAGGCACACAAAGAGAGCATCCAGTGAGAGCCTGAACCAATGGAATCTCAACTCCTATCTCTAAATCATCTCCTTCCCTTCTGTACAATGGATGTCTTTTTTCCTCGATTTGGAAAATTATATCAGCAGGATAATACCCTGGTTTCTGATCCCCCTTTCCTTCAAATGTAATCTTCGTTCCCTCTTTCCATCCTGGCTTCAGTTTTATCGTTAATGTCTCTTCTTCTTCCAAAACATTCCTGCCATAAATACGTGAATGTCAGAAAAACTAGCAGCAGTGGTGAAGTATAAATGGAAAATTAAAGAATGACACAAACCCATTATCCAAGACGATATCTCTTCTAATCATGATTTTCTTAGCACATCCAAGATACAATTCATCAAGTGTGCAGGAAAGTTTTCTCTCAATTGGAGGAGGTTTCCTCGGAGCAGCAGTGGTTTGAGAGAATATGATAGGACTTCGCCGGCTAGAATTTCTTGACATACTCGGATTCTGATGGGCGACTGCAGTATTGCTACCAAATTCTGATGACAACATTTTAGAGTTACTTCTAGATAGAAAGCTTCGTTGCGGGGTTTTGCTCCTCCTACTCATATTAGCAGTCATGTTGGCGTAAGAGGATGATCGTGGTGAGGGCGTGTGGCTCCTTCTACTTGCACTTTTTCTAAGCGAGGCTTGGCGTGAAAGTAAGTTGTCTATGACTATTGAATCAAAACCTCGGTGCATTGTGTTATCCGCTTCTTGGGCCTGATTGAAACAAAATCAATATATTTTATTATTTTTACTTTTAAATAAATAAAATTCTATAAACCCCCTGGAGAAACTCATCAGGTGACCCATAAGGTAACATTGAAAGACAAACTTAACAGAGTAAAGTTTACGGACAATGCTATACATACCCATTATGTTTTGTTATTAATAATTATTTATTTTTAATTTAAAATTATTTAATTGTAAATGAAGCTACATGTTGGCCAGGATGGTTACATCACAAAGTTTTTTAAAATTTATACAGGAATATCTCATTTTACTCTTAAATATTTCTTTTTAACCTATAATAGTTGATTCTTACACTTTGACCTCCATTAGTGCAACTTTCTAAATTGGGTTTCACATTCTGAAAGTTTTCCAAAACACAATTTGGCTCCGACGCTAATTACCATCAATTAAACAATGGTTGGATTTCTAAAACATGCCGACGTAAATTTATAAACAGATATTAATGTAAGTTTCAAAAAATATGAGAATAAATTACATTTTTCCAACTTAATGTAGAATAAGCTTAAACACTTTTCAGGATTTCCGCTCAAAGAATGATATACGGTGCTGAATATTATACCTGCTTGTAGGTAGAAAACTTTTCTTCAAATTTGCGTTCGTCGGCGTCGGATTTTCTTGGACTACTCTTATTTTCATAATTCCATTTGGTGACAAATTTGTAAGTCTTGCACATGGCTTTTGGGATGCCAAAGATTCTGTAAGCATCTGTAGAGGGATTTCGATGTTGATCTCCCATAAAAAATTTAGATAAGTCGAGTGGGCAGAGGGTTAAGGATCAAGAGAGATTATGCAAAATTAAGAAATTGATTGCGATTAATTAGTTGTCCAAGAAAATATGTGGTAGAGAAAAAACTAGAAGCCTCTGGAAAAGGCTTTTAATAGGATGAATAGTTTGTTTGGAGATAAGAATTGGTCGTGGCAGTTTGTTTCTCATACTTGCATATTTAGTTCAGTTTGAATGAATCTCTTTAAAATCAAGCCTGTACCATCATATTTCAATCCCTAGCTATCTCTTTTCAAATAAAACTTCCCATTACTTTATCCATTGAATTAAGTTTACAAATTTAGTAATTGTACAGGTATGACCACACAAGTCCAACGATTGTGTGCTGAAAAATAACATTATTCTAATTATGTAATATGATTGCCAAGGGTGGTTATATGATATTTAAATGCGAGCATGTATATATATGTGTGTGTTTGTATGTGTGTATGTATTTACACGTACGTGTAATAATAACAATCTTTTTGTTCAGACATGTAGATATTAATTTATCAGAACAAACCATAGCAATTTAGTTTAATGAAATGAATTTGATTGAGATTAACCATTATCATGATGAATTTAATTTAACATTACAGTTTATCCAAATTTGAAAATGTGTGTGTATATATATATATATATATAACCTTCATGATTTTTAGATGTTTTGTAGGTTAAAATAGTATCAACAGCCTGCCAATGAAAGATGAACTTACCATTCTTGTCGATATTATAAATATTTTAATTACAATCAATAATTAATAATATATAACAGTTCAACAAGAATTAGATGCGTGAAGATAGGCGTGCTTATGCACTAAAATGGCAAAATGTAAGAAACAATCATGAACAAGCTGGTGATCCGCAGACAGAATGGAGCCCACCCAAATACATTCCAAATGCTATATATTAATTGGGAAATTAAATTAAATATCTCGTATTATTCGAAACTAAATAAAAATATCTTTTTTTTAAAGCTTCAAATAAATATATCCGAAAATTTTTTTAAAATACCAACGCTACCCTTTATCACTTCTATATAAATTCTTACTCTTATACCTTTTTCACATCATTTCAACTCTCTCTCTCACTTTCATTTTTTATTCAATATTTGATACTATAGCTTCTTTCGAAAGAAAGAAAATTCATATTTCTGAATTCAAATAAAAAAAATTATTTTATGAGAACAAGATATTTATACGAATCTTAACCTAAAACTTAATTTTATTTTATTAAATTAAGTTTGTATATTATATAAAGGGGGCATTTTAATAATTGATAATATATTAGGGTATTAAATAAAATGTTAGAAAAATATGGAGACATTTTCATACTAACCAATGTATTAAGATTTTAAATGAAATATTAGAAAAATATAAAAATATTTTGATAAAACAAATATGAAAATAAAAAATTATAGGTTGAAAAACCCTAAATTGAGAAAAATAAAAAAACTGACCTCAAATTTGAAAACTACACATTAAAAAACTTAAGAATCACAAAAATAAAAAAATGGATTTGAATTTCAAAAACAACACGTCAAAAAACCCTAAAATGTAAAAAAACGGATATAAAATTCGAAAAATATGCATCTAAAAACTCTAGATTTAGACAAGTTATCAATTTCCCCCTTAACATTTTTTCACTCATTCAGAGGTCCTAAATGTTTAAAAATACCAATTTACCTCCTTATCAATTTCTCTCTCCCCATAGGTTCAAAATTTTAAAAACTTGTAATTCTCCTCCGAGAGATCCCATGGGTATCACTATTTAAAAAATTAATGTTTCCCTCCTCCTCCTCCATGGTTCCCCCGTGGTCCTCCATGGGATACTATTACAAAACTTGCAATTTCCCCCCTTTTCCAAGGTTCCCCCATAAACCCTCCGATGTAATTACTGTTTAGAAAATCATGTTTGCCTCCCTCCCTCGTGGCATTGATTCAACCCATGGGATATTTTTCAAACTTGGGATTTCCTAGGTTTAATATTTCTTCCACAAGGTGAAGTTCCAATTTCAAAATCACACAATTTTTTGACCAAAATCTCAGTTTTAGGCTACCATTTCAACAACAAACGATCTTACATCTACTTAAACATAATAACCCTAAAAACTAATTCATCCAAAACAAGCAAGAATCAAGCCATCAAATCAATTGTTCAAACCCAAAAACCCTAAACTAAAAGCACCCAAAATCTTAATCTAATTGGTAAAATCTAAATATCAAAATGGTTCAAACAAGATAAAGGACAATTTACTCACATTTTTTGTCATTTTTGTGGTTGGAAAACATCAAAAATTTTGTCCAAAAAGTCAAAAAACTATGAAACTCATTACTTCGTGAAAGGCCCAAGAAATTCTCTTATTTTGGGAATGATGGTTCGGGGAAAATATGGATGGGGATATGAATTGTTTTTGTTTATATACGAGTGCATTTCAGTAATTTCAGGTAAATGAGACATTTTTGTTTAAGTTCAAAAAAATTGGACAATTTTACTAAAACCCCTAATTTTTAGGCTAATCAATTTAATATCCCTTATTAATTAAAGAATAAAATTAAATATATAAAAAATATACTCACTTGCATGTACAAATGTAGATAACAATATATGATTAGATGATTTAATTATTTATTCTATCTTTCACTCCAAAATAGACATATCAATTAGACCGGGACAAATGGAGGCTCAACCCAAGGCACGAATTTAAAGTTTGACCCAATAAGGCTGGACCCAACACTATAGCATGTTGGGCCTAGCCCATAGGCCATTTCACGCTGAGTCATGAGTTTTAATATTAAGCCCATGGGCCAGTCGAACCCAACTCCTTACTATTTAAAAAAATGAAAAGAAAAAAAATTAGAGGGCAATGACTTCTACCTTTGTTGCATAAAAAAAAAAATCACAAGCTTTAATACAAAGGCAAAAGCCTTTAACTTTATTTATTTTTTTAAATTTATTTACTTTTCTCTATATAAACCAATCCAACTCTTTTTCAATTTCAATTTCTTTCAATCTCAATTCTTTTATTATATTTTTAATCTCATTTTCTCTTATCAACTCTCTTTCAAAAACAATTATTATTCACAAATAATAATTTTTTGTGTTTATAATTTTATTTTCATTTCAATTTTATCATTACAAAATACTATAAATAGATTCAATGTCAAAATAATTCAGAGATTTAGATATTAAAAATGAGTAAATAAATTATATAGTATATATATTTTATTTATGTTTGTAATTTATACAATGTGTAAATTAATTTATTTATATTATATTTTGTAACCATAATGTTCCTTTGCCACAAATGAAGAATCATAAATAAAATGTTCAAGGTATTATCCTCAGTTTTAATAATTAAAAAATAATTTATATTTTAAAATTTTAATTAAATTTTTTTTAAAAATTGTTTAAATGGGTCAGGTCAACTCGGCCCGACCTAAGTGGACCGTATATATATAAGGTTGGGCCCTGGGCCTTCACATATTAATGAGTCGGCCCAACCCAAAGACTTATTACTGTATAAGCCTCAAGCTCGACCCAACCCATTAGCTTGATAGGTTGAGTCGAAGCCAACCCGACGCAGTCCATTGACATATCTACTGAAAAATCTTATAAGTACAAATGATTATATCATAGTAAAATTTATTTTTAAATATAATATTATTTTTAAATAATAGATTTTCACCCAAATTCAGTATATATGAAACAAAGGATTTCCACTCTACGAATTTTAATGGCTATAATTTTTATCTGCATTTTGAATTTAATTTTCTTTTTTTTTTTCAAAATGTAGTAATTTTGTTTTTCTTTTTCATTTCTTTCTTTTAGATTTTTTTAGTGAGAATTTAATAGAAAAGACAACTCTACCCCTTGTAAATTTGTAACAAACTTGCCCTTAAAGATGGTCTTTGAATAAATTTAAAAACAATAGAAGTAACCTATTTTCTTGTATCATGTACCGAAAAACAACAAACTTTAAGCTTATGAAACTTTAAAGGTGTTTATTGCAATAAACCCATATTTTAACTCATTTAATAAGTTTCCTCTATTGATTGATTTAGAATTTATTTTATCTATTAATAACCTTAATTTTACTTTTAAAAGAGAAACAATACTATTTGTTGTACAGTCAAACTGATAATCTCGAAGTCAACTCTTGAAATTCAACTAAATGAGATGACTAGTGAACAATGACTAAGTAAATCTCTAACACGAAACCAATAGTTTAGTGGAATCCAATCTAACACCTAGACATCTTGATAAACGATTAGCAACTAGAGACATGCAATTTTGCCATATATAAAGAAGAAAGTTCTTTGGCAATTATAATTTTGTCAAAGAAGGAACCATTCAGATTCTTTGGCACAACATCTTCATAAGAATCACCAAACAATGTTAACTTCCCCTCATAAATAAAAATGACATTGACATAGTGTAACATCCCTTTCTAGATACATGTCGCTAGAGGAAATATGAACCCAAAGAGATGTTATGATTTAAGCTTCCTTTATATGCTTATACTTCATTACACAGTGAAAGTTAAAACAACTATACAAGTTGATAAATTTACACTTGAAATGTGTGTAAAAAGGTGCCATAAACATGCTAAATAACCTCATACATAAATCATGTCATCACACAATTCTTGTCTGAGAGTGGATAACCTCCCACACTACTCATAATGTGCAAATCCAAATACAAACCAATCATAACCAATGTCCAAAAATGAAAGTACATATTAATGACAATTGAAAACACAATAAATTTCATCCTCATGCAAACTCAAACACTAGCTAATTGGCTAGCTTCCCTGATGTTGCATCTCACTCATAAGTGCATTAATCTTCAAGTAATACTTAAGATATCAATTTCAAATGGATTCAGGGTTAACTGCTAATTTGTTTCGTAGCCTAAATTAATCAAGGCAACCAATTGCAATGCAAAAAGAATTGTTAAATTAAACTAACTAAATAAAATATCTATTATCTCAACTAATGCAAATATTATTACATTAACTAAATTTCACCAATGACTGATTCTAAGGTTAAAATTTCACCAATTATCCCAAACAAACTTGTAGCTTTACCATGTGCTCTTAGATGATCACGATGTAATGAGGGTTGATTATCTTATATTACTTTAATCCTTCTCTCGAGGTTGATTAAGTGTATAAGCATTAAATCAATGCATAACTCTCCTGGTAGTTGGTTAATACAAATGTGACACCCTTAGACAATTTCCACATCGACAAAGCATAAGATAGATGTTAGGTTTTTGTGTGCATACTACATCACTTGGGCATGTTAAGATAACTCCTTAAATTTAAGATGTGTTTTGGGTTGTAATACCCAAAAACAAAACCATGATAAACTGTGTGTCTATAGATAATATCTTAATAGTGGGTTAGGTTGTTAGACCAAGGATATTCCAAATGGTATTAGAGTCACTCCATGTGTCCTCTTAAGCAATGTTGGGGCGAACCTCCATAAGGATGCTAAGTCTTGTAAGAAAAATGAATATAATACCTTTAGGCAAATCCAACATTGACAAAACACAAGAGAGATTAGAGTTTGTATATGCACCCTATATCACTTGGGGATGTTAAAATAAGACTAGTTAAATAATTTGTAAGTCCCCTAAGCTGTCAAGACATGTTTTTTATTGTAAAGCAAAAAAAAAAAAATCATGATAGATTATGTGTCTAAAGTAGACAATATCTTGATAATGGATTAGACTATTGGACTAGGGATGTTACGCCATAACTATAACATATAGGACTTGAATATATTTTCTAGTACACACATTCATACTCTAAATGTTTGGTTTCCCAAAATCTAGGCTTTAATACCAATTGTAATGCTTCACCCCAAAAGTCCTACCCTTCAAAGTAAAATGCTACTAAATCAATGTTATGCATGTTTATCCATATCAATGCACATTTAATATTCTAAGTTTTATTAATCAATCAAATTAATAACATTGTTTTATTATTAATCAAAAGAAAAATATCTCTCATCATGAGTTCAATCCCTAAGCATTATAATAGAAACCAAAAATAATCAAACTTATCAAATGTGTACTAACCAAATCCATAATCACAATCATAATATAAAATAAAATCCATCAAAACCTATGATGCCATCGCCACATGCCGCTCCATCATTGACTTTCTACCTCGTGGTTGTCACTTCTGTGGCTCTCACTTGTAAAATCAAAAGGAAGAAAATGAGTGAAAAACACTCAGTAAGTAAGAATAATCTATTTTACAATCTATCAATCATATATATCTCTTTTCTTTCTACTTATGTTTACTCTCTATTTAATTTTAAGGTTTTCCAAATGCAAGAGTCTATTCTAGACAAAGGGTGGAAAAAATTGAAGGTCTAATAGGAACCAAAAAAAAAGTTTGGTGTCATCACCTAACAAAAATGTGATAAGCAGCACAAGGGTGAGTGTTTAAGTAGTTAAAGTGTGTGCTTCAGATGTAGGTAACCAAAAAATCTAACTCGGAACTATATAGCCCAATCAAGATCTAAACAAATAGTTAAAGGAATAACTACCTATATCTATATCTTAGCCTAAGGCAAGTAGAGGCTAACCTATCATTCTTAGTTGGTTAGTTGCTCTATCTTGAGACTCTTTTATATGTACTAATAGATTGTGATCCTATGCATTGTTTTGTAGCTAAAGACATAATAGAAAGACTAGAATTAAAATCGGTTACAATAGCATTGAAAGTGAAAATAGAGCTATCTAATGGAGACTTTATGATAATTGATAAGATATTGATAGGGTAGACAATAACGATCAATGGAAGGTTGATGATGGTGGACTTGATTGTGTTCAAGGTGTTAGATTTTAACATGATCCTAGGTATGGATTTCCTAGGGGGATACAAGGTTAAAATATACTATCGAAAGAAGAAGGTTCAATTTAGCCTTGATAATGGGGATTGGTTTGAGTTACGCAAGGGGTGATATGAAAGCTTGATGATTAATAGTATGACAACTTAGAAAATGTTTAACAAATGGTGCACGTATTAGTTGGCCCATATAGTAAGTAAAAAGGATTAGTTAGATTTGACGGTTAAAAACACTTTTGTTATTCAAAAATTCCATGATATGTTTTTATATGAAGTAGCTAAAATAGTGATAAAGAAAGAGGTTGAATTTAGTATTGAGCTAGTGTCAGGCTTACTAAGGAATCATACAGGATGACCGTGGTTGAAATATTTAAAAAAGTGATTAAAAGAGTTATTTGACAATAAGTTTATAAGACTGAGGCATTCTCTCTAAAGGGTTCTAATCTTGTTTGCATCATTAAGGATATGTATTGAATATCAGGAGCTAACTAAGGAAACAATCAAGAGTAAATATCCACTACCCAAGATAGATGATTTATTCAACTAATTGAGATAAACTTCAATCTTTTTGAAGATAGAGTTTAGATTCGGTTACCATTAAGTCATGATAGTAGAGAAGGACATTCCAAAGACTTCTTTTAGAACAAGGTATAGGTATTACAAATTTATGGTGTGCCTTTTGGATTAATGAAGGCCCTAGTGATATTTATGAGATAGATGAATTGGGTGTTCTAAAATTGTCTCGACAAGTTCATAATGGTATTCATCAACAATATCTTTGTGTACTCAAGAAGTAAAAATAAGCATGAGTGTCACTTCAGGTTTGTGTTGTAGAGACTTTAGGAGAAACAATTGTATTCTAAGTTCTCCAAGTGCAAGTTTTGGTTGGATTGCATGACTTTCTTGAGGCATATAGTGTTAGCTAAAAGGGTGTTTATGGATCTGAGTAAAAATGAAATAGCTATAGAATGATAAAATCAAAAATAGTTAAAGAGGTTCAGAGGTTTCTAAGATTAGCGGGATATTACTAAAGGTTTGTCAAGAGAATTCACAAATTAGCTAGACCCTTTCATGACTTTCACCAGAAAAGCGACACTATTTTAGTTGACTAACTCATGTGAGAAAAGTTTCTAAGAGTTAAAGAAAAGACTAACAATTACTCTTATTTTGACTTTACTTGAGGTAGGAATAAATTTTGATACCTATACAAATACATCTCATAATGGTATTAGTGAAGTGTTAATGCAATAAGGTTGGATGATAGTTTATGCCTCGAGACAGTTAAAGGACTTTAAGGTTTAATATCCTACTCATGATTTAGAGCTAGCAGTTATAGTGTTTGCATTGAAACTATAGATACATTACCTTTAATTGCTTAGATGTAACATTTATATTGATAACAAAAGCTTATGGTATTTATTCACCTAGAAAGAATCTAACATAAGATAATAAGGCGGTTGGAATTAGTGAAAGACTATTATTTTAATATCAAATGCCACCTTAGAAAATGAATATGGTGGTTAACACTCTGAGTAGAAAGGTGTATCTATTATGGATTTCAGTTTAGAGAGAGATTCAATTGGTATTTGATAAAGGACGGATTAGGTGGATCAAAAAATGACTAGTTAGGTGTTAGAAGAGATTAAAGTGAAGCAAGTTGTGAATGAATGGTACAGTTAGATGGTTCATGAGGTTAAGAATGGATTGGATTATTAGATAGTAAACAAGGTGTTAAAGTTTCGGGACAAGATTTGTGTACCCTTAGACAAAAAGTCAAGGCAAAGGATTTTGGCTTAGGTGTATATTTCCCTTTTCATGGCCTAACGAGGAAGTGTAAAGATGTTTCAAGACCTTGACATCTCCCTTAGATAGAAAACTAGAATACTAAATGTAGTCATTATTTTTCATCTAAAATAGTCTTATGACATCCTTTATTACCTCTGACCACTCCTCAACTGATACTAAACCTGTACTTGAGTGATCTTTAAACTCGAGAGGTTAATGTATGTTTGTCAGATTGTAAATAGGGTGAAACTACCCTCAGATACCATTTACTACTACTTTTTGCCTCCCTACCTACTATATCCTACTAGGGTAACTGTTTAGCTACTAAAGGTACCTTGATTGATTGCCCAATACTCTTATATACCTTTAGGTTCTCCTAGAAACCTCTTGTATAATATGTCTGATGACTATACTATTAACTAGAGATGTTATTGTTACACCAAAGGTTTGTCTCTAAGTCTCTGGCTAGCGTTTCTCCTAGGTAAGATGTATGGGATATCTTTAATAAACCTCCTAGATCTCTTCATCCCTAAATAAATACATAGATTCAGATAGATGTATTGTTATTCTTAATATATGTTAAATTATACTTACCATGGTAGATGTGTAAGTATGGTTAGTGTTGCATAAGGGATAACTCTTTACTTCACTAAATTTATGCATATTTAGACACTTTTAGACATAACACCTTTTTAGGTTCCAAAATCATGCTCTAATACCATAAATGTAACACACATTTCTAGATATATACCCTTATATGAAATATGACCCAAAGAGACGTGTACAACTTAATCTCTTTCCCAATTATAACAAAATATAAACATGATAGTAAACACTTAACGAATAAATATGTGCAAAAAGGCATCACAAAAAGTCAACTGAAATACCTCGATAATAAATAACAACCAATAACATAAATGTCGAAATGTTAAAACATCACAAATAAGTGCATAAGTACAACCCATGTCTCAAATTGTAAGAAATAAAAGTATAAACACATTAAAAAACTAAAATGACATAAATGCCCCTCAACCTCATACAACCTCTTAAGCTAAATCGTTGGCTCTCTATTTGTCCTACTACTCACCTATACTTGCAAAACCATAAAAAGGTTCACAATTAATATTTGATATAATCTTTGAGATTTAATTAATAGAATGACATTTCTATTATTTACATTTTGTTTAAAATAGATAGTTTTCCTAAGAATAATTGAACTATGATGAGAGTATCAATGTTTAACACCTCATCATAAAAACCCTATCGCATATTAGGTGGTTGTTCTGAAAACATCCATAAGTTTGATATTACCATGATTAAGGGCAAAGGGTAATAGTGATAAAATTATTATAATGTTGAACAACCTAATCGAACAATGATGATAGTTCTCATATGTCAAAGTCATTTGTTGACAACTTGTTACAATACATGGGTACATGTTGTAGACACGTCCACTAGATCGACCTACCAAAAGGATTTCATATGGATGGTCACTCTAGTGTGTATGAAAAATATCTTCTTAGTAAATAGAGATACATATAATCCTTAGACTTAAGGTCACTGGACTATCTTGTACAAGGATCAATATGGTTTGACACTAACCCAATATAATCCGATCAGAAGATTACTAGAAAAGTGGTAATCAGTCATATCGTGATCTGTATGAAGTCTATGGTAGATCAATAAAGGATTCATCACTCCTATGCATAAGAGCTAATATATTAGTTAGGGCTTACTAACGAATGTCAATGACCACTTAAATCTATGGTCGCAATGGAATTGAATTGATACTCGATTAAGAATTATCTAATAATTGATAGAAATCAATCAATGTAATTCAAGAAACCCTGAGTGAGACACTTAATCTATACTTCAACCTCTAAAACATATCATATGATAAAAAGATCAAATTGTACGAGTAACCATATTGACAGGTCAAAAAAAGTCACATACTGACCTTTACTAATTAGGTGGTTATGATGTTTTGCTAAAGGCCAATCTTAGTTTGTATTTGGATAGATGTTAAGTCAAAAGCTCGATACGAATCTGATCATTACTAACTTAGAAGAGAGCTTATAGGTTGTACACAAAAGGAATTGATGAACTTTGGGGTTGTGAGGATTGTCCTTGTTGGGTTTGGTTTGGATTCCAAATAGAAAATTTAGAGCTTTAGAAAGACCTATAAACCCGAAATATATTTTATTTTACTTTGAAACCTTAATGTAATAATCCTGAGTTGTTAGGGTGTATGCAAGAATTACCATAATTGAATTAGACTAACTCAAATCACATCATCTAATTTAAAACTCAAATTATGATAAAGATAGAATTTTATCTTATACTCATTAAAATCATAATATTTTAATTTTGGGTTATATGCCAAAAAAGGTGGGAGAGTTAATAGGATATTAATGAGGGAATAGACACAATTAATACATTGACCAAATATATAGCTCTCATGAGTTGTATATGCATAAACATGTGTGGGACGATTCCTACTCAATAGATATCTACCTGGAAAGCCTATCGGTTCCAATCATGTATGACTGAGCTACTCGGGACTTGTATAGATCTTAGGTGGCACATGTATTTATGTATATTTATGTGCCCTTCTCACTTTATAAAATTAATATTACTTTTATAACACGAAACCTTAGCCACAGAAAAAGTTTTCCTTTCCTTTTCGACACAAAGTTATCCTTGTGTTCTACTGAGCCTTGACATAATCAAGCCTCCACTATTACTACTTCGTGTGGATATCAAGGAGTAAGCGTACGTTTGGTTCTGAGAGCAACTTCGTGACCTCTCTATATCAACAAATGATGAAGGAGTTGTCTACACAAGTATATCATATTAACACTATATGATTGTTAATGCATATTTATAAATTAATCATACTACAAGGATGATCCAAAAGGGGATTTTATAGAGTGATTGTATTATTTAAATTAATTTTTAATTTGTTATTCCATTATCGAAGACACAAAATCCCTAAAATGATATTAGAGCTATCACTGAGGAATTAATTCACAAAATATATAGAAATGAAGCCAGAGTTACTACATTAGCCAAAGGAAATTATTTTATCAGTTTTCCCTTTGGGTTTGCTTTAGAACTTAAGGATTGCCTTTATGTTCCTAGCATTTCTAGAAATTTAATTTTTATGGCTACTTTGGACAAATTTGGATATTGCTTTTCGATTATTAGTGGTATTATAACCATTAGTTTGAATAATATTCATTATGGAACTGCTAGTTTAATAAATAGTTATTATGTTCTTAATTTAGATGATAAAATATTTAATATCAAAAATAAAAGGACTAAGTGTTCTTATCTGAACACCATATATATAAGGCATTGCAAGCTTAGTCACATAGGACCGAAATGCATTCGAATACTCCACAAATACAGGGTTTTACAATCATTTGACTTAGAGTCTTATAATAAATGTGAATTATGCCTTTTAAGCAAGATGACCAAGTCACCCTTTATTAGACATGGTGAAAAAGCAATTGAATTGTTAGACATCATTCATAGTGATGTATGTAGACCTTTAATAGTGAAACCTAGGAATGAATATTTTTACTTTGTCATATTTACTGATAATCTTAGAAGATATGGTTATGTGTATCTAATGAAACACAAGTTTGAATGCTTTGAAAAATTCAAAGAATTCAAAAGCAAAGTAAAAAAACAAGCTGGAAATAGTATAAAGATTATTCAAAGTGATCGAGGAGGTGAATACTTGTCTGTTGAGTTTAGAGACTATCTAAAAGAACATGGAATAGTATCATAACTCACTTCTCTTAGTATGCCAAAACATAATGGTGTATCTAAATTGAAGAATAGAGCTCTAATGGACATAGTCAAATCCATAATAAGTTGTATTGATCTACCTATGTCATTCTGAGGATATGCTCAAGAAACAGCTGCATATACACTAAACCAAGTCTCACCTAAGTCTGTGGACAAAACTCCATATAAGTTATGGACTAGGCGAAAACTTAACTTATAATATTTGAAGATTTGGGGTAATGAAGCTTATGTCAAGAAATTGAATTCAATTAAGCTAAGTTCCAAATTTGAAATATGTATCTTTATAGGGTATCCTAAGGAAACCAAGAGATACTACTTTTACCACCCTGATGAACAAAAGGTATTTATTACTCTAACCGGAGTTTTTCTAGAAAATGAACTCATTTCCAAAAGAACAAATGGGAGGAAAATTGAACTTGATGAAGTTCAAATACCATGAGATACCAGAGATATATGACAAGATGATGTGCCACAACAAGTTGTTGAAAATCATAAAGACATTGTTTCGCAACCACCTCAACATATACATGAGCTGCATAGGTCTAATCGAGTACATCATAAGCAAAAATTTTTTTGTTATCTCTTGACTTAACACGACAGTATACTAGTCATTCGTGATGACAAATCTAGGACTTACCAATACACTATCTTAGATCTCAACTCCTTTAAATGGATTGAGGCCATAAAATCTAAAATAGACTTCATACACTAGAACCAAGTATGTACTCTGGTAAATCTGTTGACTCAAGGAGTCATTATGCTCTTATTTTGATGATAACAAACTAATATGTCCCGTAGCATATTAACTAATGATTTTACTTGAGTGTGTGTTTAGATTGTAAGAATTTATCTAATGCACTTGAAGGAGTCTCAAGATGAAAATGAATACAAGGCTCAAGTGAAGAATTCTTGAAGATTTGAAGTAAAACTCAAGTTTAGGTAGACATGTTTGTAATTTGGAGCATTCACTTTGATTAGAATATCTATTTGCATGGGATAGCTCACTCGAAAATTCATTTTTATATCTTTAAACATTTTGGGTTAAAATGTCGTTTTTCAAACTTATTGGGTTAAGCAAAGTTTTTCACTAAAGTTTATTAATTCTTTTAAAATGATGAAGTTTTTTTAACTACATTTTCATATCTTAAAGTTGGTTTTGAAAGAATTTTCAAAAATGGGTTAAATTGTCACTTTTCAAAGTTTTAGGGGTCAAAATGATTTTTGAAAATTCAGGGGGTAAAATGCGATAAAATTTGATCGACCGAATCAGCTTCCGAATTGTCCAGAAGCCATGTATTTTGGCTTTCAGAAATTCGGTCAACCGAATTAAATTCGATCGACCAAATTTTGGTTTGAATTTTTCAACGGCTAGTGCCACATAAGCTCCACAGAAGTGCCACATCACATCTGGTTGACCGAATTACATCTGATCGATCGAATTGTGCATTTTCTAAAAAACTAAAACAACTATTTTTTGTGCACAACGGTAACTTTCCTTATTTCCCCTATATAAACCCAATGGAATTCGTTCGAAAAGAACTTTTGCCACCAAAAAACTTTCATATATTTGAAAGCAAATTAGATTTGAGCTATTCACTTGCAAATTCTCTTCTCTAATCAAAACCCTTGCTTATACACTTTGTAATTTCATTTGTATTGGGTTGTATTAAGCTTTAACTTTCATATACACTCTTGAGAGAGATCATATTTTAATTTCGTATTAAAATTCGTGTTATAAAGGAGTGAGGTTCACTCTTGGAGAGATTAGAAAATTTCTTGTGAGAGAAATTGAGTTTCAACATTTGTAAAGGTTAATAGCACCTTGGAAGCTATTTTGGTTGTGAAGAAAAGCTTGGTTGAGGTTTAGGTCAACCAAGGATTAGTGGAATACTCCAAGGGAGAAAGCTTGGAGGAGTGGACGTAGGCCAGGTTGAGCCGAACCACTATACATCGCGTGTTTGATTTTCTCTTCCCTTAAACTCATACTTTATGTTATGTTATTTTGATTGTATTGATTATTTGGAATATTTTAGTTATTCTCATAAATTGGATTAAAAATAGGCAACATTCATTGATTTGAATAAATTGCTTTAATTCTCAAATTCGGTAAAGATTGTTTTAAAATTGCCTAATTCACCCCCCCTCTTAGGTCATTCGATCCTACAAAATCTACTTGAAGGGGTAAAACTCGTAAGGTGTAAATGGGCCTTCGAAAGGAAAGTAGACATGGAAGGTAACATGCATACCTCTAAGGCATGATATAGATTATGACAAAACCTTTTCAATAGTTATAATGTTAAAGTCTATTTAGATTTTGCTTGCAATAGTTGCGTACCATAACTATGAAATTTAGCAAATGAATATCAAAATTGCTAACCTGAATGGAAACCTAGAAAAGGATATGTATATGGCATAACCCGATGGTTTTGTTCTTGATGGATAAGCAAACAAGGTATGTAAGTTACAGAGATCCATCTATTAATTCATACAAGCTTTTAGGAGTTAAAACATTAATTTTAATGAAACCATGAGAAAATTTGGATTTATCGAAAATAAAGATGAACTGTGTGTACAAGAAGGTAGTTGGAGCAAAATAGTATTTATAATAATATATGTCGATAAGATAAAAGTTTATAGATCATATAGATCAGTTAGCATATCCACATCGATTTTTAATGAAGGATAATAAACTAATAGGCTACCATTGTTTTGTAGTGTTAAATATAATCAATAGAAGATTAGAAGGAGACTACATATTACTTCCACACATTATAAGCTTTCAAAAATCATAGAACATAGAGACTTGGTTCCTAAAGACCCTAGGACTAATGAGTTAAAAAATAAGGAAGATTACAATAATAAAGATAAGAAATTATTAAGTTTGAATGCCAAAGCGATTAACATTTTGTTTTGTGCTCTTTATTCTACAAAGTTTAACGAAGTCTCAACTTGTGAATTAACAAAGGAAGTTTGGACTATTCTTCAAACAACACATGAAGGCACAAACTAAATAAAAGAATAAAAAATTAAGCGTTTATCTTATGATTATGAGTTATTTGAAATGAAATCGAATGAGAAAAATACTTGAGAGGATCAAACTTGTAAAAAAGATCCTTCCATCAATACTAGATTCTTAGAGTATAAAGGTTACAACTATAGAAGAATCCTAAGACCTTAGTAAGATAGAACTAGATGATCTCATAAGTCTCCTAATTTTATGAAATGAAAATAAAACCCAAATAGGAGAAAACAAAGTATACGAGGGACTTAGCTTTAAAAGTGTTTGATGAAGAAGAAGATAAAAACTTTTCCATAGATGAGGAGGATATTAGTCTTTTTACGAAGAATATTTAACAAGTTCCTTTCAAGGTCAAGAGGAACAAGGAAAGGAATTTCTTAAAGCCAAGAGATCAAGATGATGGTGACAAGAGTAACAATAAAGTTATTTGTTATGAAAGCAAGAAATTGGCTTACATCTATCAAGATTATTCCTTAAAGAGAAGGAAGAAGGAAAAGAAAGAAAAGAGATTCGAAAAGAAAGTTTTTGTAGTAAGTTAAAGTGGAACTAACAACTCAAGTGATGAGAATGAGCCAAAGAAAAGGAAAGCCAACATATGTTTCGTGGCAAAGGGTGATTCGAAGGAAGAGTTAGACAATCACATCTTTTATTCTTTTATTGAACTTTAAGAAGTAATTGATTCACTTGTGGAAGAATATGAATGCATGCGAACTAAAAACAAATCATTAAGGAAACAATTAGTTATGCATGAAAAATGAATTTGAGACACTTTCACATGATCACAACAAGACAAAAAAAAAAAAGAATTAAAAGTAATCACAAATGAAAAGATCTTACTATTAAAAGAAATTGAAAGTGCTAAAAATGAAAGTGATGAGTTGAAGAAAAACACATCTAGATTTAATGAAATTTTGGAAAAATTTAAGATAGACACTAAAAAATTAGATGAGATGTTTACATCTAAAAAAGATAGTTTAAACAATGAATGTGTAGGTTATAATAGGGATAACCACTTTATTATAACTCATAGGCCAACTAAGAAACCACATACATTACTTTTTAGTGTTGTTCCTTATATATATAAAGGGGTGAGAAAAACAATTCAAATATAAAGTTTGAAGAATAATTTTGCACAATGCTATTTGTCTTCATCCCAAATCTTATCTAGGCAAGTAATTTGTTCAGTGGTAATTTCTACTTATTCTTTTTTTTTTCTTAGAGTATAACGAATCAACCTAGCTTCTTTTTTATTATGTGAAGTTCTTATTAAACAAGGTGTTAAACACTTTTGAAATGGTTAATATAAACCTAGAGGATGAGTAAATAGGTTCCAAAAATAATTTCTTTCTCAGCAATAAAGATTATGCAAAGAAATAATAAATAGCAGAGTAGTAATAAATATTAGAGCAAATATCTATAAAGCACTGTAGCAATAAACAATATTAATAGAGTAATCAATACAAAACAACTTAAGCAAATCAACAAATAACCAATAAGAATTAAAGAGTTGAGATTTAGAAAAGCTCAATTTTAGAATGGTTTGGAGCTTTCTCTTACAAGCCTCTTACATCCACTTCTCCAATCAAATCGCATTAGAGTTTCACTATCTCTTGAAAATTTTCAACACGTAATATATTCAAGATTACGCCCACTACACTAGTTGATATGGGAATACACCTAAGATATTTGATTACAAAGAGATAAAGGTATTGAATGTCTCTATAAGGCTGTAAATACAAGCTAAGTGCACTTGGTCTCTCAATGAATAAAAAGAAAGCT
This sequence comes from Mangifera indica, assembly GCF_011075055.1. Classification (NCBI taxonomy): domain Eukaryota; kingdom Viridiplantae; phylum Streptophyta; class Magnoliopsida; order Sapindales; family Anacardiaceae; genus Mangifera; species Mangifera indica. The sequence continues at coordinate 3,122,909 of NC_058148.1, forward strand.
TGGTGAGAGTTACAGAGAGTTATAGAGAAAATAAAGTCTTTTACGTTTTTTTTTTTTTTTTGGTGTATAAAATGTCTAACCTTTTTCTTTTCAATCCAAGCTCAATTTATAAAGTTAGGGATGTGTTCCATTGGGATTGAGTTGCTGTCAAAAACCTATTGAAAATTTTGGTGAAAAAGGCCTCAATCAGAGTTACAATAGATAACTTTAAATGCACTCAATATGGGCAACAGATCTGTGTCACAAATGGCTTACTTCAATTCTATGTTTAGTATAGAAAATCCAAAACCTTGAATGAGTACATGCCGATGTGCATGGTTGAAGTTTGAGATTGATTTTACACAAAATAAAGAGGTGCACAACTATACTAGAGTACAACACAGCTATAAAATTTTGAAAAAATGTACGACTAGGAGAATTTTATACATGTCACAATTTGATTGAATTATATGTCATAGTTAGGAGGTTTGTAGAAACTACATGACAGGAACAAATTTACACATGTCACACCTTGACTAGTATTCTGTGTCATGGCTAGGACAATTTTTGAGTGCCATAATTAAAACAAATTTGGCAAGGGTGGGACAAGTTCTTAAGCAACAAGCAACCAGGACTAGACACATGGCAAGTTGGGAAAGTGGTAGCATAACATCTGGCTTGGATATATGGCATGGTCTAGCTAGAGAGGAAAGTGTTACGACTAGGACACTTTTTTAAATGTCAAAGTTGAGACATTTAAGGGCTTGGACATATGGCAACGATGTAGTGGATTATACTTACTTGTTTAAACACGTGGCAGTGATATAGTGGATTGGACTTACTTGCTTACACACGTGGTAGTGATGCATGAAGAGAAAATATCATGGCTAAGACACTTTTTAAGTGTCACGACTGGGACATTTAAGCTCCTATGACTTGGACATGTGGTGTGAGGAAGTGACAAGACTTAACAACTTTACACGTGGCAACGTTAGGCAATTTACACATGGAATGAAACCTTTTTTATGTCATGACTGGAATGTTATTAGAACATCATGGTTAGACCATTGCTAATTTTATTTCCAGAGCATTGAATAGTTAACACACAACTTGGTCATAGGAAAGGAGCGACATTTTCTTATTTCAGATTTATCTACAAATTTCACATTTTGTCTATTTCGTAATGCATTCATGCATTCTTTGAACATGTTAGCATATTTAATTTAAGTTTTTATCATCCTCAAAACATCAAGATACAATAATCTCCTTCTTTTTTATTGATGGCGAAAACTTTGTTCAGAAAAAGAAAATATAATGCTAAATGAGAAATTTAAATTTGTATCATACTTACTCCCTCTCACTTTGAGCCTAGAAAAAAGAGTTGATAGTGATTCCCTTATATTTCTTTTACTAATTTCTCCCTCTTTTGTTAGCAATCAAATATCAGTATCAAACAATATTAAACAAAATTAATATGGAATGACAATCAAGTAAAGTAATCAGCATTCAATATCAACATATAATAAACAAGAGTCAGCATTAAAATATAGCGAAAAATAAGAAACCAAGATTATGAAATGAAAAATGTCATAAGATGAAATGCATGATTATGGATAACGATTCATCCAATCATGAACTTCTTGTTGAAAGCTCTCGTGATCCTCTTTTAAGCATTGTTGTTCAAGTATAATATGATCTTGCCTTTCATGAATTCTATTCAGACGAAGATGTAGAGCATAAAACACTTTACTCGTGAAATTCATCATGTTAGAATATTGAATTTGGAATGGGTTCATCATTTCTTAACCTTTCATTTTAGGTCACTTTTTAGCCAAGGAAATTGATCCTGGAATGTCACGATATGTTGAAAGAACATTTACTTAATACTCAAGAGGAACTTGTTCTTTTTCACCGTCAATAATTCTTTGATGTCTCGAATGCTAAGCTTTGAATCTATAACCCCTTTGATCAGTGCATTCAATCAATTCCATCTTTATCAAGGATTAAGCTAAAAGAAGGTTCAGAGATATGAATTTTATGAGGTATTTTGGATCTTCTGCTGCTACGTTTAATCCAAGTTTTATTGCAAAGAAGGATACAATTATACCAAATTGAATTACATGATCATTAGTTTTAATGAGGTACAATCAATGGATAAGCCATCAAACAATATGAACTTGAATTCTATGTTGAGTAGCAAACATTAATTGTAAGTGACGAATTGAAACAGATCCATTCAAATATATTCAGACATTTAGAGTATAGGTAATTAACCTGTAAAATGCCATATAAACTGAGTTATCCAACTTTCTGGACTTAGAAAGATATGAATCATAAATCTCTCAACCTCCTAACTCATTTCAAGCAACATAGTTACTAAAGTTTTCTAGAGCACTCAATATTCCATCACAATCATATTTTTTCAAAAAACTGTAAAACTCATAAACCAGATTTTTATATATATCAAGTCTCGTGAAAAATATGTTCTTCCATTTCATCTTATTTACTATTTCCATAAACTCATTAGCAATACCAATATCCTCTGAAATAGGCAAGAATAAACTTCTTCCCATAAGAATTTTTCTATTCTAATTTCATTCAAACATTCCTTCTATTCATCATTTCCAATAAGGATATTATAATATAATCAGAAATTACCTGATTCCTTTGATCTAAGTTGCCTAGTTCTTAAAGCCATGAAGTTGATCACAATACAAAAAAAAAACTTGAATTGTCATCAACACAAATTCGTGAGAATCGTTATGACTCCAAGAGCAAATCGTGAGAACTTGTTAACAAGAAGCTTTTGTGAATAAATGCAATATGAAGTGAGTATACTAGAAGTGTTGTCCTTGTGAGAGTTTTATGAAAAAAAATGGAGCAAACTAGAGCAAAGAAGAAGGAAATGTGTCTCGGCAAGGAGAATGAATAGAAAATTTTGGGATTTTTAAAAAATAATAATAATAAAGAGTGACATGTGACACTAAATGATAAAAATATAAATATATATAATTTTTTATTTTAAATAAATACATAAAGAAACTTTGTCATGGGTGGCACGTTTTGCATGCACACTAGGACACATGAGACCAAAGAAAATAGTTTAAAAAAATAATATATATAAACATCTGTATACATGTGATAGAATAAGATAATAATAATAAAACAATGATAGAATAATATATGTATAAAATAATAAATTCATATAAACATTGTGAATGTCTAAGTTCAGATCACATTTAGCCGGCTATGCCAAAAATCGTTTTTAATAAATGCATTTTTCAGAAATTAGCAGAGTTGAATTTTGTCAAACCTAAAACATAAATAGATGACTGTGCAGGCCAAATAAAATTTTTAAGGACTTTTCAAATTAAGGTTTTCCAAACAATCTCAACAGAAACAAACTTTTAAAAAAAATTTCAATCCAGGTTTTCCAAACAATCACAACAAAAACAACAGAAACTTTTAAAAAAAATTATAGATTAAGTTCAACAAAGAACAATGTATTGACCAAAATATCTCAAAATCATGAAATTTGAATATTTTAATTAAATCAAGGACATTTAATATAATTTGAGATTCGATCAACTTTGAACACAATTTTGAATTGATTTGACTCGAATTTATATTATGCATTTATGCTATGTGAATGGAAATGTATTTTCAAATATCACAAAATATCCACATTCATCTTGGCAAACACAAATATTATAAAATCAATCAAGATACCATACTAAAGTTAACACAATCAATTAATGAGAACCCTTACTTAATTTGCATTGATCATGCTAAGCTCTCTTTAAATAAAGCAAAAACGATCCTCAAGAGGCTTAGTAAAAATGTTAACAAGTTAATAGTTAATGTTAATAAATTCAATTCGAATAATACCCTTATTAACATGATCATGTAAAAAGTGATGTCTAATGTCTATGTGTTTTGTTCTAGAATAAAAGATAACATTTTTAGAAAGTTGAATGGCACTTGTATTGTCACAAAAGATTAGGATGTTTTTAATTTTAAAACCAAAATCCATAAGTTATTGTCTCATCCATAAGAGTTATGCACAATAACTAGTCATAGAAACATCTTCAACTTTCATAGTAGATGTTGCCACCAAATTTTATTTTTTTGAAAACTAAAGCCACTGAATTTTATTTCTTTGAAAACCAAGGGACAAACATGTTAACTAAAAAATGACAAGTGCCACTTATGTTTTTCCTATCTATTTGATATCCTCCGAAATCGGTATCTGAAAATGCTTATAGTTAGAATGAAGATCCTTTAGAGTACTATAAACCAACATTTGAGGTACCCTTAAGGTATCTCAAGATTCGTTTCATGGCATTTAGAAGAGATTCTTTATTATTTGCTTGAAAATGTGCACACATGCATACACTAAACATGATATTAGGCTTATATGCGATTAAATACAACAATGCACCTATCATGCTTCTAGATGCTTTGATATAAATACTTTTAGATCCCTCATCTATATCCAATTTTAAGAAGTACTTATGGGAGTAAGTTGCTCCTTGGCATCTTGTATGTTAAACCTTTTAAAAAGGTCTTTGACATATTTGACTTGGTTGAGCAAAATTTCTTCCTTTGTTTTATTTGAAGTCTTTGGAAGTAATTTAGCTCTCTTATCAAGCTATTTTCAAACTCACCCTCTATTATCTCAGAAAAATTTCTATAAAGAGACTTATTAGTAGCGCTAAAGATAATGTCATCAACATAAATTTGAACAAATAAAATGTCTTTCATATGTCTTTCTATAAATAAGGTGGTATCCACCTTTCCTTTTGAAAAACCATTTTCAATCAAGAAAACATTGAATCTTCCATACCAAGCTTTAAGAGCTTGCTTTAAACCATGTGAAACATTTCTTAATCTAAACACATGGTTTGAAAATTCATGATTTTCGAAATTGTGAAGTTGTTCAACATAGACTTCTTCTTGAATAAAACCATTTAAAAAAGCACTTTTGACATCCATTTGAAATAATTTGAAATCAAAATGACATGCATATGTAAGCAACATCCTAATTGCTTCTAGTCTAGCTATGGGTGCATAAGTTTCATCAAAATTAATATCTTTTGCTTAAGAGTACTCTTAAGCAACTAGTTTTGTCTTGTTTTAAAGAACAATGTCAGACTCATCCATATTGTTTTGATATACCTATTTTGTATCAATGGTGGGATGATTTGTTGGCTTTAGAACTAATTCCTAAGTAATGCTTCTCTTAAATTGGTCCAACTCTTCTTGTAATGACAACACCCAACTTTTATCTTTAAGAGCTTCTTCTACCTTTTTGGGCTCCATTTGTGATTAGAATGCCACAAATTGGCAAGTGTTCCTTAATAAAGTTCTAGTTTTTACTTCTTAGTAGGGTCTCTAATAATCTTTCCTTTTTTCACTTTACTATTCGATATAAGATTTCTCTTTGTAGTTCTAAGGTTGCATAAGTTCATCCTTTTGATCTTCAACCTCAACTTAATGATCTTCTTTCTCTTCTTTTGGTTGAGATGAGTCCTTGATTTGTAGATCTTGCATAAGCTTAATGACATCATCTTCACTTTTATTATCTACATACTTAGGAGATTCATCAAATAACATAAGAATAGATTCTTCAACTAAAAGAGTTCTCTTGTTGAAGGCTCTATATGCTTTGGATGAGGAACAGTAACAAAGGAAAATTGTTTCATTTGACTTGGCATCAAATTTTCCTAAGTTATCCTTACCATTATTTAACACAAAACTTTAAACCCAAAAGGATGAAAATATACAACATTAGGCTTTTTTTAAATTTTGAATAACTCATAAAGAGTTTTCTTGAGGATTAGCCTAATCATGGCCCTATTTATGATGTAACATAAAGTATTAATAACTTCACCCCGAAAATAGTTAAACAAATCATTTTCACACAACATAGTCCTAGTCATTTCTACAAGTGTCCTATTTCTTCTCTTAACAACTCTATTTTGTTGAGGGGTCCTAGATGCCAAAAAATTTTGTTCAATGTCATGCTCATTACAAAATATTTAAAAATTTGAATTTTCAAACTCTTTTCCATGATCACTTCTAATGCATGAAATTGCATAACATACTTGGTTTTGCAATTTCTAACAAATGGAATGAATGCATGTAATGAATCATTTTTATTTGTAAGAAACAAGACATAAGTAAATCTTGAAAAATCATCAACAATTACAAATCAATAATGCTTTCCACCTAGGCTTGTTGTTTTGGATAGTCTATACAAATCTATATGTAAAATTTGAAGGGGTTTTGAAGTTGAAACAAAATTTTTAGACTTAAAGTAAATTCTTGTTTGTTTGCCTTTCATGCAAGCGGCACACAGGATCCTTTTTTAAAACTAATTTTGGCAAACCTTTTACTAAGTTTCTTTCTGAAAGCTTTTAAGGAAAATTAATGCTTGTATGTCCTAATCTTCTATGTTATAGCCACATGTAAATTAATGGTTGACATATGACATAAGTCTCTGGATGTAATGTCATGCAAGTATATAATGTACACATTTAAATGTCCATGGCCAATGAATGCAATTGTATTTGTGCTAGCATCTCTTAACATAAAGAATGAAAAATAATCTTGAAACCCTTGTCACACAATTGACTTATACTAAGTAAATTATGCTTAAGATCTTCAACTAGTAAAACATCACTAATTGAAAAATAAGAGTTACCTATAGTGTCGATGCCAACTACTTTCCTTTGGAGCTATCTCCAAAGTTGACATTACCTATATCTTTAGCCTTCAAAAAGGAGAATAGACTTCTATCTCCCATCATGTGTCTTAAGCATCCCCTATCTAAGTACCACTTGCTAGAGGACTTCAAAGAAGATTGCAAGCAAGCATACAAGATAAATTCATCTATTTACGTTTTGGTACCCAAATGGTCTTTGGTCTAACAATATTAATTTTAAGTTTCCCTTTAGGAAACCAAACCTGTTTCACTTTAAAAGATTTGTCATTCCTAATTGGACAATGTTTAATAGTATGCCCAATAAATGAACAAAATTTTCATTTCATATGTAATGCATGAGGTCTCTTTAAAGGCCTATATGTGTTTATAGCCTAGTCTTTCCTTATTAAGACCACTTCTTTGAGATGCAAACATCTCCCTTAACCTCTTAGTACCTATTTTGAATTTTTCAAATAATTCATTAGAACTAGATATCTCTTTCTTTAATTCTTCATATTTCTTTTTCATGCATGTTAATTTTTTCAAGTATGGATCGTTTTCATTTCTAACAACATCATATTTCTTAGCCAACTCATCATGATCATATACAAGTATATAACGTTCCTTTTTAATGCAAATTAATTGTTTCTTTAATAATTTATATTTTGCTTCCATGTTTTCATACTCATCTATCAAGGTTTTAAATGCATATTTTAATTCATACAAAGAGTATAAGTTTTAATTATTTACTTGTCCTCTAAATCACTCTTGGCCATGAAACATATACTGGCCTTTTTTTCCTCTAACTCACTTTTATCACTTGAGTCGTCTCTTCCACTCCAAGTGGTGGCAAGTACTTTCTTCTTTAATCTCTTCTTCTTTTATCCTTCTTCTTTTATCCTTCTTCTTCTTTCTCAATGAACAACCTTGGCGAATATAGCCTGGTTTCTTGCATTCATAACATATTTTCTCATTGTTGCTAATTTCGCCATCCTTCTTTGTTCCTCTTTGTCTAGCAAAGCTCTTTCTTTTATTTTTCTTTAATCTTGATAGAAATTTGCTAAATTTTCTAACAAGGAGACTCACATTATCTTCATTCATGGAGAAATTTCCTTATTTTTCCTTTTCATCCATAATCTTCAATACAATATCTTTTTTAGCCTTAACTTTTTCTTCCTTTAGTTTTCTCTTTATTTCATAGGTAAGAAGACTTCCTATAAGCTTGTTCATTCTAATCTTGCTAAGATCCTTAGACTCCTCAATAGTTATTACATTTATAGTTCACAAATTCGGTAATGATCTTAAAATCTTATTTACTAATTTGATCATCTCAAATCTTTTTCGAAGCCCTTTAAGATCAAGTTGGAAATTGCTTGTACATGTTGGTTATGTTTTCTCCATACTTTATTTTGAATAACTTGTATTCTCAAAAGAGAAGCTCTATCTTTGATTCTTTAATTTGGTTTGTTCCTTCATATGTGATTTGGGGTATGGTCCAAACTTCTTTAGTGAACTCATAAGCTGATGCCCTATTAAATTATGTACCATCAAAAGCATAAAACAAAATGTTAATTGTTTTAGCATTTAAGTTCATCATCTTTTCATTCTTATCATTAAAATCCATTTCATTTTTCAATTCATTAGTCATAGGGTCTATTAGTACTAAATCACCACATTCAATAATTCTCCATAATTTAAACTCAATGGACCTAACATGAAGCCTCATTCTAATTTTCCATTTTCTATTGGGTATAATTTGTTCTAGAAAATAAGAGAGGCCTTGTGGTGCATTGCTTTTCAATGAAAATAGGAGTAGGTGTATTAGCTATTAAGAAAAAAGATTGTTTACTCTAAAAATTGTTAGATATTAATAAAACTAGAGTCCAAACTCTGATACCAATTGTTAAACACTTTTGAAATGACTAATATGAACCTAAAGGGGTGAATAGGTTCTAAAAGAATTTCTTTCTCAATAGCTAAGATTATATAAAACAACAATAAATACCAGAGCAACAATAAATATTAGAGTAAATATCTACAAAGCATGACAATAATAAATAATATTAACAGAGTACAGCTTAAGCAAATTAGCAAACAACTAACAAGAATTAAAGAGTTCAGATTTAGAAAAGCTTAATTTTAGAGTGGTTCAAGGCTTTCTCTTGCAAGCCTCTTATGTCCATTTCTCTAAGCAAATCATATTGGAGTTTCACTATCTCTTGAAAGTTTATTACACATAGTATATTCAGGATTGCTCTAAATATACTAGTTGATACAGGATTGCACCCAAGATGTTTGATTACAAAGAGATAAGTATTGAATGTTTTTACAAGGCTGTAAATATAAGTTAAGTGCACTTGGTCTCTCAATGAATAAAAAAGAAGCTTGGTGAAAGTTACAGAGAAAACAGAGCTTTTTGGTTTTTTTTTTTTTTTATGTATAAAATGTCTAACCTTTTGCTTTTCAATCCAACCTCAATTGATAGAGCTAGGTTGTGTTCTATTTGTATTGAGTTGTCGTCAAAAACTAACTAAAAAATTCAATAAAAAAGGCTACAGTTAGAATTGCAATGGATAACTTTAAATACATTCAAGTAAAAAATCTGTGTCACAAGAGCTTGCTTCATTTAGTATAAAAAATATAGAAGCTTGAATGGGTATATACCAACTTGCACATGATTGAAGTACTAGTTTGATTTTACACAAGATAAAGAAGTATAAAACTAGACTAGAGTGCGACATGGCTAGAAGGTTTTGAAAAACTACACAACAGGTAGAATTTTACACATATCACAATTTGATTAAATTATATGTCATAGTTGGGAGGTTTTTCGAAATTGCATGATAGGGATGAATTTATGTGTCATACCTAGACTAGTATTATGCGTCACAGTTGGGACAATTTTTGAGTGTCATGGCTGGGAAGAGCTTTTAAGTAGTTGATACGGGATTACACCCAAGATGTTTGATTACAAAGAGATAAAGTATTGAATGTTTTTACAAGGCTGTAAATATAAGCCAAGTGCACTTGGTCTCTCAATGAATAAAAAAGAAGCTTGGTGAAAGTTACAGAGAAAACAGAGTTTTTTGGTTTTTATGTATAAAATGTCTAACTTTTGCTTTTTAATCCAACCTCAATTGATATAGCTAGGTTATGTTCTATTTGTATTGAGTTGTCGTTAAAAACTAACTAAAAAATTCAATAAAAAAGGTTTCAGTCAGAATTGCAATGGATAACTTTAAATACATTCAAGTAAAAAATCTGTGTCATAAGAGCTTGTTTCATTTCTATGTTTAATATAAAAAATATAGAAGCTTGAATAGGTATATACCAACTTGCACATGATTGAAGTACTGGTTTGATTTTACACAAGATAAAGAAGTATAAGATTGGACTAGAATGCGACATGGCTAGAAGGTTTTGAAAACTACACAACGGGTAGAATTTTACACATGTCACAATTTGATTAAATTATATGTCATAGTTGGGAGGTTTTAAGAAATTACATGATAGGGACGAATTTATGTGTCATACCTAGACTAGTATTATGTGTCACAGTTGGGACAATTTTTTAGTGTCATGGTTGGGAAGAGCTCTTAAGTAGTAAGTAACCATAGCTGGACATGTGGTGAGTTAAGAGAATGGTAGCATAACATGTGGTTTAGACACATAGCATGGTCTAGCTAGAGAGGAAAGTGTTATGGTTGGGACATTTTTTTATGTATCATGGCTAAGACTTTTTTTTAAGTGTCACGATTAGGACATTTACGAGCTTAGACATGTGGCAATGATGCAATGGATTGGACTTACTTGCTTGGACACATGGAAGTGATACATGAAGAGAGTGTCACGACTAGGATATTTTAGTGTCTGTGACTTGGTCACATGGTGTAAAAAAGTGACACAGTTGGATAACTTTACACATGGCAAGGATGGGAAATTTACATGTGGCATGAAACCCCTCTGATGTCACAATTGGCATGTTATTAGAACATCATGACTAGACCTTTGCCATTTTTATTTCCAGAACACTAAACGGTTAATGCATGGCTTAGTCACAGGAGAGGAACAACCAGTATTTTCTTACTTCAGATTTATCTACAAATTTCACACTTTGTCCATTTTGTAATGCATTCATTTATTTTTTAGACATGTTAATATATTTAACTTAAGTTTTTATCACCATCAAAACATCAATATACAACATAAGGATTGTTAGTTCTTTTATTTTATTTAATCATTTATCCAAACCATAAAACCATCTTTAAGATCCTTACAAACATTACCTTAACTTACATAGAGACAATCTTTGATTCTTAGGCATATCAAGAGATGTGCTTGACAAAAAGGGATTGAGATCCTAATCAATTAGATAGGGCTAACGACTTCATTTGTCTCATACCACTTGCATTCTCGAGAATCATGTTTCCTGCATAAACCTTTATAGTTTCTTTTCTAACCCAAGAAGCCTAGGTAATTCTTGCAAAATCTCTAATTGAAGTTGAAACACCCTTCTTCAAATACATACCCTTAATCAGAATATCCCAATAGAAACGTGCACAATTGTTTGAGAGTTTTCAGTCCATTTTGGTTTGGTTTTTCATTAAGAACATCCTCAACATTTGTCATGTGGGCTTGTCCTTAGAGTTGTCCCCTACGATTGCCTCTTTTTATACCAACATTTTGAAGCTTCTTGTGGAGTTTCCAATAGGTATCTTTGGTGTGACGTGCCTTTTTTTAGTAAGTGCACCAAACCCCTTCACGGTTGGACTACCTTTTATTCCTATTGTTCATAACCTTGTGTCCATCATTTGTAGAATTCATGGTTGATCCTTTATTGACAGAATTGTCAAGCATAACTCTTTTGTGACTCTCCTCAGCCCGTATTATTGAGAAAACTCTTTTAAGGGATGAGAGGACTTCTTTCCTAAGAATTTGGACTTGAACTTGATCAAAGTCAATATTGAGGCCTATAAGAAATTCAAAGATTCTTTCTATTTCTACAAACATCTGCAACATAACAACATCTTCTCCAGATTTCATTTGAAAGTTTTGATAATAATCCAACTCAAGCCAAAAACCTTTCATAGTACTATAGTACTCAGTAACAAAAAGGTTATCTTGCTTTGTGGTGTTGATTTTAGTTCGAATCCATAGATCACTACAACATCTTGTATTTTTGAATAGGTTTGGTGAATTGTTTCCCAAACTTCTTTAACTGTTATGAGGAACATGTAGGTCTAGCTTACTTTGGGTGTCATGGAGTTCCACAACAATGACATGATCATAAAATCTTCTTTATCCCATTTCGCAAACGTGGCATCCTCAGCAGTAGGTCTAGTTCCCATAAGATAGCTCAATTTTCCCTTTCCTTTAAGAAAGGTTTTAACAACTTGAGACCATTGAAGATAATTTTGGCCATTGAGCAGGTAGGAAGGCTGAATGTTATACAGTTCTCTTTTTGACTAAACTAGCATCTCATAATAATCCTCTGACATGATGACAGACAAAAAGAAAAAAACTAAAAAAGAATTGAGAAGAGTTTGACAACTAGCACCAAAGATTTAGAGAAAGAGTTTTTGGTACGAAATGGTCATAGAGTTGCTCTGATACCATGAATAAGAAACTAAAAATCTTCTTCTTTGATCATAAACGGAATACATTAATATAGTACAAGGTTAATGTCCTATTTAGGACAAAAACTAATTCCTACTAATCAAGCATAAACTAATTAAATCTGCCTAAATTAGAATCATAGTTGTTAGCTAAATTAGGAAGATTATAATCAGCCTAAATTAGAGTTATTAGCTATCAATTAGCTATTTACAACCATATACAATCCCCTAAACAAAGAATCCAAGATTCTCTAACAGAAGCTGCTTTATTTATTTGGATTCTAGTGTTAAAGCCTCTCTTACATAGCTATTGTGATTCTGGTGATCATTAGCAACTACACAGGCGACGAAAATACTCTGTGTCTCTCTCACACTCTCTATTTTTTTGTGGCTAAAAAAGATAATGCAAAAGAGTTAGGATTATTGCATTTTTATCTTAATTTCTAGAAACGATACATAGGTATGTATAGATAATACACGACCATGTGTCGAATTGCATAATTAAAGGAACTTTCTATTTCACAGTGATTATAATTTGATCCACTTATCAATTTTCTATTGACTATATACAGTCATGTGTATCTCTATACACAGGTATGAACTACTGAAATTTAATAAAATTACTGAATTTAAAACGAAGAAAAAGACTAAAATACCTTTGGGCTTATCTAAAGGTGTTACAATACTCCCCCCAATATGAATTTCATTTTCGAAATTCACTCGAACAGATGTTGGAATCTTTACTATATATCTTACTCAACCTTTCATGTGGCCTTCTCAAGTCAGTAATTCCTCTAAACTAGAGGAATCTACTTATGTCAAAGCTCTTTAACTCGTTTATCTAGAATGTAAACTTGCTGCTTCTCGTAGACCAGGTTATCCTCAAGCTTGACATCTTCAACATTGAGCACATGGGTAGGATCACTGATATACTTACGCAACAGCTATATATGAAACATATTATAAGTGTGATCCATACTTGCTAGTAATGCAACCTGGTAGGCAACCTTACCTACGTGCTCTAATACCTCAAAAGGTCTCACAAATCTCGATGTTAACTTGTCTTTTCTATAAGAGGTTACTCTAGCAAACACTTTATCACCCATTTGAAACTCAAGATCATATCTCCTTTAATCTGCATAACTATTTTAACAGTCTTAGGCTTGCCTCACTCTCTTACTAATCATCCTTACATCTTTAATCATCCTCTAGATTTGCTCGGGTCCTAATGACTAAACTAAGACATCTTTCTCTTTTATCTCATCCTAGTGTAACGGTGATCTACATCTTCTACCATATAGAGCTTTATAAAGAGTTATCTTAATGGTTATCTGGTAATTATTATTGTAAGCAAACTTTATCAATGGCAACATATCCATCTAACTCACTCATTTATTTAGACAACAAGCCGTCAACATGTCTTTGATCACTTAGTTGACTCTCTCAGTCTATCTATTAGCCTAGGGATGATATGTTATGTTGAATGTTAATTTTTTACCCAAGGATATTTACATACTCTACCAAAATGTTGAGACAAATCTAGTGTCTTGATATGATATTATTGTCCTAGATACTCTATGAAATTTAACAATCTCCCTCATATAGATCTAATCCAGCTGATCTGTACTCGTGGCCTCTCTGGCTGCTATAAATATGCTAACTTGGTCAATTGGTCAACTATAACCCATAATGCATTATAGCCACCTCTAACCTTCAGTAATATAACCACAAAATCCATCGATATATGTTTCCATTTCTACTCAGGGATACTAAAGGGTTACAAAAGTCCAAATAACCTTTGATGTTTAGCCTTAACTTGTTGACATACAAGACACTTAGCCACAAAGTCTATAATGTCTTTCTTTATTCTTGGCAACTAGAACATCGTCCTCAAATTTAGATACATCTTTACACTCCTAGGATGGTTCGTGTAAAAGGAATTATATGCCTTTGTTAGGATCTTATCTCTCAAATTCTATTCTCAGGGAATATATATGTTCCCTTAAAACCTTAAGATATCCTCTACCATACTAAACTCAGTCTCAACATTTCTAGTCATCTTCTGCCTATTTTATAGACATCCTTCTTTTGAAGCCTCTGTTACATAGATCTCATCCAAAAGGGTCAACCGAATCTAAAGACTTACCAACTGCCCAATAATGACCGAATCTACTCTCTTACAGACTTCTATTATAACTCATGGTGAGTAATAATCTACGATAGGAATATCTGTAAACCATATTGACTTTACCTGGGTGGTATTTAATCTCACATTCATAGTTTTTTACCAACTCCAACCACTGTCTCTATCTTATATTTAGTTTCTTTTGGGTGAAGAAATAACTAAGGCTCTTGTGATTTATGTAAATGTTACTTTTCACCCCATATAGGTAGTGTCATCATATCTTAAGTGCAAACACCACTATTACTAATTCAAGATAGTAGTTGGGTATTTAGTCTCATATTCTTTTAACTGACAGAAGGCATAAGCTATCACTTTCCCTTTTTGCATCAGTACTACTCCCAAACCCTGATATGAGGCATTTATATATAAATCATAGTTTTTGCCCTCCTCTAGCAAGGCAAGGATAGAAGTTGAGGTCAATTGTATCTTCAATTCCTGGAAACTCTACTCATAGACCTCTGACCATTTGAAAGGAATCTTTATACGTGTCAACTCTATTAAGGTCGAGCTAACTTGGTGAATCCCTCAAGTAGCCTGCTCATACTCCTTTCAAGTTTTAGAGTAAACCAAGATGTCGTCAATGAACACTACCAAGAACTTATCTAGACAATCCTAGAATACCTTGTTTATGAGGTTCATAAATACTATTAGGGCATTAGTCAGTCTGAAGGGCATGATCACAAACTCATAATGTCTATATCTAGTTCTAAAAGTAGTCTTAGGTATATCCTATTATACTACTTTAATTTGGTGATACCTTGACCTCAGATCTATCTTAAAGAACATTGAAGCACCCTTGAGTTGGCTAAACAAATAATCAATTCTTGGGAGTGGGTACTTATGATTCACTGTCACCTTATTCAACTCCTTATAGTCAATGCACATTCTCATTGATATATTTTTCTTTTGTACGAAGAGGATAAGTTCACCCTATAGTAAGTGGCTCAATCTGATGAATCCACTATCTAGTAGTTCTTCTAACACTTTCTTTAATTCTTGTAATTCTATTGGGGCTATTTTGTATGAGGCTTTAGAAATTGGTACTATTTTCGAGGCCAACTCAATATTAAACTTTATCTTCTTCTCAGGTGCTAAGCCTATAAGACTGTCAAGGAATGTATCTGGAAACTCTTACATTACTAAAGTATCTTTTATGTCTGAAATATTCTTAATTAATTTTTGAACCACGTGCACCAAATATGTCGTATATCAATTACTCAACATTTTCTTAACCTTGATATTACTAATCATCATGCTGAGAATTTAACCTTGTCTGAATGTGAACTGCTTACCATTATCCATACTAAATCTAACTTTCTTTTTTTTACAGTCTATTTTAGTTTCCTATCTGCTTAGAAAATTCATACCCAATATCATATTGAAGTCTTGCATGTTCATGATTATTAAGTTCATGACCATTGCATGGCCTCTACCAATATTAAACTACTATGAACCTGGTCTCCATTTGGCATCTCTATGCTAATCGAGGGAACAATTGAAGGCTTTAGTCTAATCTCTCAACTATGCCTTTAATAACAAAATAATGTGTAGCACCATAGTCAATTAAAGCATATAAAGGATAAACATAAAATAGTAATAGCCTATCATAGTTGTAGGGTACATTTGTCTGTGCCTGAGAAGGTATAAATATACAGACTTTTCCTTCCCTAACAATCTATTTTATTGGTATCGGCACTATTGTTAGGGTTATACATTGTCTAGCCTTCACATACAAGATGTCAACTAAAACATAAATTGACATAAAAGCCTATCTAAAATCTGCCCATGAAATCTATAAAACTTGATGGGTTTCATACAAAGTCCACTACCAGACCTTAGCATTATTTTTCAGTAAGAGACTGGTATACTGGATCTTATCAATATCTGTCATAAAGTAGATCCTCATGACATCCTCCATTGCCTCTAACCACTCCTTAACTGGCAGTCCTCCTAACACTACACTACCTCTGAAATTTAGGGGCTGATGATAACTAGACAGACTATAAATAAGATGTGTCTATCTTTTGCTACTACCTCTAATCTCAACTTGAGGTGTTTTTACACTCTTCATCCTTTGCTAGGATAGTGCTTCTATATTTGACTACTGCTCTAACATTAGTAGGGTTTAGGCTAAATGCCTTACACTGGCTGACACATTTTTATTTTATGTCAAAACCTTCTCCACAATTTGATGGATGGCAATACTATTAATGGAAGGTGTAACTAGTGTACCAAATACCTATCCTTGAGCCTCAGCTTAGCTCCTCTCTTAACTATGGACTTTTAGGGCATCTTTATCAATCTCTTAGATCTTCTCATCTTGAAATCATGATAACTTTTGGGCATATATTACTTTTAACCTAAAAGTAGGTATGTTATACTTATAGTGGTACGCATGCGGGGGCAATCAACACTACACTAGAGGCTACTTTCTTACTTAACTCTATATGTATTTTTTAAAACACATAAAACTTTTCACATTTTTATGTGCCAAGATCATGCTCTGATACTGTAAATGTAACACTCCTCTTTAGATACATAGCCCTGATGACAATATATCAAAAGGGACGTGCACAACTGGACTGTTTAAAAACTTTAATGCATAATCATAATTATAAAGCATGTAAAAATATGATGTAATAAAAACACTTTATAAGTCAAACTCATAAAATAATAATTATATGAAAATCTATATTATAAAATAATTGCATCAATGTTTCTGAAAATGCTGATATTAATAATAACAAGCTTATGTTTACTAATATTGAAATGACATAAACGCCCCTCCCCTCATGTAACCACTTGTTGGATTACTAGATCCTTGTTTGCCCCGTTACCCACCTCTGCTTGTAAAACATACAAAGAAAATGTATGAGTAAAACTTAGTAAGTGGAGACTTTTCAACATCTATAACTATTATACTATCTAGTGGTAAAACTCACATTTCATTTGTAAGCTAACTATTGTCACACTACAGTATCTCGATGCCCTAACATGCATCATCTCTGAAAATTGTAGAGACCCAAGCTAGAATCGACATATCTGATACCCTAGTAAAAGCTGCTATCATGCCTCATGCACTTGCCAAATAGCCTATTGGGGCTTGTTAATTAGAACACCTTTTTCACACGAGAAAATCTTAGATAGTAACTCTTTCTCTTACCACATAAACTGATCAAAACTACTAACAAACCATCTGAAGATGGCCCCTACCTTAGGTACATATATGGTGCATCCCGTTAATCACATGATGAATATCTAAAAGTCACATCCTTATCATACACACCTTAATTGAACTGGGTGGTTATGCACCTTGATGTCGAGTGCATGATACATCTCATAGGTATCTAGCCTTATTGCTTTTACAAATAATATCACTTATGCATATAGCTAGTGACTATTTAATTGTATGACATTAGTCTTAAGGTTGCTAACCTTTCAACTCAATTTGAGTTTGTGTCATCATCCACACAGTCGAACACCTTATTTATGTCTTTCTTGAATTATTATTTCTCTATTAGCTTTTTATTATTCTTATATAACCCTCCCTTCTTATGCATATAGCCTAGGGGTACAATCATTTGTGACTTTGTCTAGGGGTACACAGTCGTGTGTTTCTCAACCCACACCCATGTGCTCATATGCCTTTTAAACCATATACATAGGCGAGTGACACTTAACACACGGTCATGTATAGAGTATATGCACACGAGGAGTTAACTTAGACATACTGTCATGTTCTTGGATCCATGTGTCCTCTAGTGCACGTCACCCACTTTTAGGAAGTTATACACGGGCATGTGTCCTTTGCCACATGATTATGTATTTCTTCCCTCAAAATGAGCATAGGATCATCAGACTTTCAAATTTTTTGGAATAACACACAAACATATATGGAACCACACACAACCATAAGTCACAATATAAAAATCACATCCCAGGGTTTCTACATTTTTTCAATTGTAAATTCAGCAAAATTACTTCTTCTAAGGCATATACAAAGTCTCTATGCACCCTAAATATGATATTCATACAATTTATCTAATTAAAATACATATACATGGCTCTAAAGCATTAATCAAGCCAAAACATATAACATTCACATAATCAAGAGATTAGGCATGCATACAATTCCTCATATTTGTATATAACATCAATTTCATTAACTAGATCATTACTACTCTATTTGAAAATCCTTAAATCATGCATATAACAGAATTATTCCACAAAATCACATGATCAAACAAAAGAAGTCGCTTCACTTGGATTTTGGTGATAAAGCCTTTCGACACAGTTACAATGATCCAATGATTATTGGTAGCTACACAAGCAACGAAAATACTTCATCTCTCTTTCATACTCTTTGCTTTCTACAGTTGGAAAAAGATAATGCGAAAGAGTTAGGGTTATCATGTTTTTATTTTAATTTCTAGAAGTGATACACAAGTGTGTATGGATTATACACAACCGTGTGTGTAGTTGTACAATTTAAGCAACTTTTTGTTTCGCCACGATCACAATCTGATCCACTTATCGACTTTCTATTGACCATACATGGTTGTGGATATCTTCATGCACGAGTGTGTACTACTAAAATTTAAAGAAATCACTAAATTTGAAACTAGCAAAAAGACTTAAATGCCCTTAGGCTTAGTTGAAGGTGTTATAGAAGTTATTTAGGTCTGGTCTACAAAATTTGCCTTCTACAACAGTTGTGCATTAGATTTTCAAGAATCCTGCTACAACCTATTCATTCCATTTCTCTGTAGCCTGCCCACAACCTCATTTCCAACAACAACATGCCAAACTTCCTAAACTTTTTCTCCAAGCTTGCCTTTCACATAACTTGCAATATGTTGGATAACTTGCATATGATTTTTGGTCCTTTGATTTTGTATAGATGGTATTCATGGATAGGCCACTCACTTGATTTACAAACTTGTTTTAGCTTGTTTGCTTGTCCTCCTCTAGAATTCTATCATTGTAGGAATCGTGATAAACCTTCAAGAAGAGTTGCTTCTTTTGCTTTGCTTGATGGTGTTGGCCTGCTTCCTTGGGTTGTTTATTGTCTTTTCCCTTGAGTGAGACAAGTTTAGGTTGTTCTTTTACCTTTTTTAGTAAGTTTGTTTTTTGTTAAAATATTATTTTATGTAACAGAAGAAAAAGGGTTTCATTCGGTAGAACTTATCCAAATATTTGCTTATTATAGTGGAACTTAAGATAATATAGTGGTAATTACCAACAAATAAAAAAAATTGAAAGTTATCAAATTGCAACTGTTCATGCAAGAATTACCAAAAAAAAAAAAAAACACTTCGGACAAACTCAAAAAAAGCTTTTGATAAAAACTAACAAACAATAAAATAACTTACTTGAAATTCTATAATTGCTTTTAAAATATAATCAAACAAATTTAAAATATATATATGTTTTATATATTGATGGATATAATTCAATTTAAAATATTTTTGTTAGAGTGTCATTTGGGAAATTAAATAAAGACAAACCATTAAGCATCTATACCTATGAGCAAATAAGATACTCTTTATGATTTTCCCTTTAATGTTAAAAACCAAAACAAAAGTCACTCAAACTCAAAATACAGTCATGCAAACGGAGTACTGTTCACGCAAGTTACTGTTTGCACAAACAGCATTTTGCATGAACAGTACCTTACTTTTACAATCACTGTTCACCATACTATTTATAAAAAACAATATTCTGTGAACAGTAATTTGTATGAACAGTACATACGTTTGTATGTATTTTTGTGTATTTTCATGCAATTCTATCTCGACAACTTTTTCGGGTAAAATTTGATCAAATCACAAGTATAATATAATAAAATATACCAAATAAATTGTCATAATATGATTTTCAATATTTTGCAACTAAAATATGAGTTTGTTGAGACAAAAAAGGGTAAAAGAGAAAGTAACTATAGTGAAAATGGTATTATTGACACAAAGTTTGAAAAGTAAAATTTAACTTTTTTACACAAAAAATATAAGTGAGATATTTTTTTTGGTCTATTTTATTTAATTTCTAGTGCCATTTGCTTTAAAGTGTTTTTTTTTTAACTAATAGATAGGCTGGCCAGCTATGAAAATCCTTTAAAATTTTTTCGAGGGCTTGGATTCTTAGAATTATAAATGGCCTAAATATGTAGCAGACCAGGTTGGGTGGGATCTAAATTCTACTACAATAACGGACCTTCAAATTGGGCTGGTTGGTTTATGGGATGTATAAGACCACGGTCCGGTCCAATATATATAGGTGGGGTCAACTCATTAATTTTTAATATTATAATTATTAATTTTTTTAATATTATGTTAACAGTATTAGGCTGGGTCAATCCATGGGTTTTATGTCCAGACTTGTGATCCGGTTCGATCCACGGGCCTGTTACAGTATCAAATAAAGCCATTTTCTCAGGTTTTGGGTTGGGCCATGGGCTGACCCGACCCAACTGACTCCTCTGCTTACAACTAAGGTTTGCAACTCGATAAAGCAAACTAAACAAACAAAATTTTCTCCTTTGGGATCCAAACCATGCAACATTCTTTCTTATTCATGCTTTCCTTTCCTTTCCTTTGCTTTGCCAAAAGACAACAAACAACCAAAATATTATAATCATCACAACTTGAAAAACACTTCCATACAAAGAAATAGAAAAGAATCACTTCCTGTTGCCCTTAAAGCTATCCTTTTCTCCCTCTTTCTGCCTGTCTTCATACAAAAACTTTCTTTTATATAAACACCTCTCAGGTCTCCTTCTTCAATGCACAATCGCACCAACCAAAAGTACAAAAAACCCCAATATTATCATCAATGTCTTTAGCTCATCGACCTCGTGTTATTGTTAATGGCGTCCAAAGAATGAGAACCTTCCATTACTTCAGGTGCCAAAACTGCCGACGAACCATTCGTTTCTCCTCAAATACAAACCCCTTTGAACTCTTTTGTCCCCATTGCTCTCATGAACTTCTCCATGAACTCGACCTTTCCCGGCCACGCCTCTTCTCTCCCATTTTCCCCGGCCATGTTGCGCCCTCACCCTCGTCGCGCTTACTAGACTCTTTGGCTCTCACCCTCGACCCAACAACACAACATCAACGAAACCCAAACATCCAAAGAAGAAGCACTCGATGGGTACTCGAATTCGATCATTCAAACAACCGCAACAACGAACGCGACGTCCAGTCGTGGATATCTCTCCATTTTGATGACCCAAGTCGCCCGCCAAGATCTGTCACAATGCCAGAACTTGAAATTGAGCCTCCAGTTAATAATAATAATGATAACATTAATTATGCCGACGTAGAGATGGACTCAATGCAAAACATCATTGAGGAAATGACTCAAAACGATCGACCTGGACATCCTCCGGCAGTGACTGCAGTAATCGACGCATTACCGAGAGTGAGAATCTCGGAGGATGATTTGATGCAAATGTGTCCAGTTTGCAAAGAAGAATTCGAAGTTGAAGGCGAAGCGAGACTGCTGCCATGCCAACATTTATATCATTCTGAATGCATAATCCCGTGGCTGAGGCTTCACAATACGTGTCCTGTGTGTCGCCAGGAGGTGAGAGATGGCAATGAAAATGATGATCAGAATGATAATGAAAATGAGAGAAATGACAATAGGTACAATTTTGAAGAAGAGCTAGCGAATAATATAGATTGGCTATGGAGTCAGGTGATCTGTTTAAGACCAGTGCGTGCGTTATCAGAATGGAGTCAAAGGTTCTTCGATTTTATAGACAGCCGAGCGACAGCGGCTCGTGGAGGTCAGATCTTATTCTCTCTAAATTTCATCTTATTTTAAGAATTTCAATGGATTCATTGATGATTAAATTAGGTCATTATATATCTCTTCTTGGCAGTAGATACTTAAAAGTCAAAAGAAATATTCATGCGAAGAGCCACACGAAAGTTGAATGAACAATAATCAGAATTTTTAACTATTCTTAATATTAATTTTGTGAGGTGTTTTTGATTCAAAGATTTGTCAAATTTGTAAAATTATTAAATCAAAATTCACTATTTATTAAAAATTTAATCAATTAAATTATAATTTTTGGAATAAAGCAGGTGGCTCATGGTGGCGCTGGTGGCTGATTATGTAGATTTATTCAATCTCAATGGTCAAAATTTGATATATGTATGATTATGTACATAAATAAAACTTTTTAATTTAATCAGAATTTATGGCATTCAAATACTAACATAAAAAATCAACTTAATTTTGTTTTATTTTTACTATAATTTAAGGACTAAAATGAAGGAGGTGTAAACAAAATTGACCAACTCTTCAAAGTTATACGGATAAGATTAAATCAAGAGCTATATGAATGTGGCCAACTCTTCAAGAGTTTTACGCATAAGACCAACACTAGGTGTTATACGAATATGACTAACAAAATTGCACTTGGATGAAAACAATCCATATATAAAAAATTCCTAAATTTTTTTTTCTTTTTTTTTTTTTTATAATTGAGCACACGCATGGTAAACCCACATAATGAGAGAAAATTGCACATATGGAATTCCAGCCAGATTTAGGAAAATTTCAGTCTTTTTTTCTCAATCAAAATGGGGAGAAAAAAAAGGTTATTATATCAATTTTTATTATCATGTTACATTGCTTGTAATGTTAAGATTTGGTCATTTTGCATAGATTTCATAGGTTTCAAATAATAGTTTTTTTGATTAAGTTTTTGTGTGAAATAGCTTGAATTGTTTGCAATTTTGATGAAATTTGTCCATGGTCTTTTGTTATAACAGGCTTAGAATCAATTATCGGTAAAATTGGATTTGAAAATGAGAGATTTTGAGTCATTTCATCACCATAGGTAATTTACAATTAACATGTCGCCCATCAAAGGTCGATTTCGATCGAACCAAGTCTGAACATAAGTTGGCCTGAGTTTAGCTCTAAAGGTTTTAGAGGTGGCTCAAGTTCGATTCGAGTTCTTCGAGCCAATTTAAGAGAAAATTCAAGTTTAGTTCGGAAAGAAAATTTGAGGTTCATAACTCGATTCGAATTTGTGACTCAAATTTAAGTCTAGAATTCGTGACTAAATTTTCATAATGTTAACCTTAAAATCTACAAAAAAGAAAATGGAATCATATATAAATAAACATAAAACAGGGTTTTAATTCTTAGATTTTGGATAAAGAATAGAGAATGCCTAACAACCCACCATCATCTTTATCATGTAATCAAACATCCCGCTAGTCAAAAGGGTCCACCAAACTTATAAAGTAGTCAAACAAACACAAACATGAAATTCTAGCAAATTAATTAACGAAGAAAAACATTTGAGTTTCAGTTATGATTCTTATCAATAAAGATGAAAACTTGAAAATATACACCAACCGACAACAACAAGATAGAGATTTGTAATTGAAATCAGGACTAGTTGAGAAAAACTTTCTCCGATTGTAACAATCGTTGATCTGAAAAGATAATGAGAAGAACGTTCTAAAAGAGAGAGATCAAGATGGATTTATGTTTGTTTACTTGTTTTCAGTCTCAAAAAGGTGATTTTTAAAGAAAAGAAAAGAAACAGATGTAAAGGAATGGCAATGGATACTGGAGACAACAGAGATGAAAGTAAGAGATGGTGTGAGTTGCATGTAAAAAGGTGAATGTTAGAGAGAGATAATGTTGATAAGAAAGCAAAGTCAAAAGTAAGTCTATATAGTTAGTCAAACTTAAAACCCAACATAGTTCTATTTCACTCAAGCCAACTCGAGCTAAGCCATTTCTCAACTCGAACCGAGCTGAGTTAATGATTGGCTCACGAGCCATTTCAAACCAAACCTTATCTAATTCGTATCAACTCATTTTTCAGTGGAGCCATATATCATGGCTCAGGTTCAATCTGAATTCATAAAAACAAATTCAGATCAAGTTAAACCAAGTTAAGGCAGCTTTTGAGATTAAGCCGACTCGGCTCAAATCTAGGCCTACCACCCATGCATTGTGAAATCAAATAAAGGTGAGGGTTATTTGATATTTGCCAAGATATGCAATCAATATGGTAGGTGTTTTTGGACCTTTTTCCAACTATGTAGGGGTTGTTTGATGTCTGACTAATGTGTGATATGCAAAGTGGAGGTTTTTGGTTATATTCCAATATACAATGCTTTTTATTTTCATCATATAGGTCATGTGTGGTGGGGATTTTTTTGATATTTTCTAATATGTGTTTTATTTAGTATATATGACTCGCAAAATAGATTTTTTTATATTTACCAATTCAAGGGGGTTACTATTATTTTTCATTTTGGGGGATAAATGATATTTTTCATTTTAGGGTATTTTAAAGTGTATTTTTAAATTTTTTTGTAATCTATTTTTTTTGTAATAAAGTATAAAATGTTCATATATTATGAAAATTAACTTTTTTTTCTTTTATAGATATTGTTTGTAGGTGTAAGAGAACATGAATCAACTATTGGACATGATAGATTTCGAACATAGTGCCACTTTAAGGTGCAAGTCACAATATGGGGCCATCGAGACACAATGGTAAAGGTTCATGCGATGCTATCAAAGGAGCCAAAAAACTTTTCAAAACTACATGTTTTGGAAAGTTTCTTGATTTGGAGGAGTCTAGATTAACGAAGTATTAGCACACTGTTTTATTGAGAGCACTAGTTAGGGTTTTGGTTTCGATTGAATAGGGTTAACATTTGGTTCATCCTTCTCAAGTTTTCCCTTGATATCATTTTGCAATTTAGTCATTGCATTGAGTTGTAACATTGTCTTTTTTGTCTTTATTGGACAAAGGATTCAAGACATTTATTTTGAGGGTGAGACTTCAGTTAGTTATGGTGATGTGATAATTGTTTATGAGATGAGGACATAGAGGTAGCAAGGGGGGGAGGAAGACAACAACATTGTCAAAAAGGCGTTATTATATTGTATACATGTTGAATTGTTTGAGGTGGATTATTGAAAAGTGATCCATAAGGATGTATATACTCACATGTGTGTGCCAGGGATAATTTTGTTCTTTTTCATTGATTTTTTGTTATTATTAATATTAGATTAGTTAAAAATGATTAAATGTTTCAATTTAAAATTTAAGCTAGCGAACAGTCATGCAAGAAGGGTACACAACCGTTTATGTCATGTCATGTGGATAAAATGGATAATGTACCACGTATAATTATTTAAAAATAATGAATGACCATTCCAATGGTAATCAAATTTTAAAATCTATAAAAGGCATGTATCTACACAACTCCAAGCATTTTCACCCACGATTCTCACTTTACATTAACTAATCTTAATTTCAATAGAAGACTAATTTTTTATAAGTAAAACAATAAATTTTAGCATCAAACTCTTCAAACAGAATTTAAGTAATGTAAGGTTTTGTGGCCTTTGGGTAGCAAAATTGCCAATTTTTTTTTTTTTAAATAGACAATCAGTATAACAAAACCCCACTCAAATCTTCCTCGTAAGGTATCAAATACACAACATGAATAAACACATA
Source organism: Mangifera indica (assembly GCF_011075055.1). Taxonomy (NCBI): domain Eukaryota; kingdom Viridiplantae; phylum Streptophyta; class Magnoliopsida; order Sapindales; family Anacardiaceae; genus Mangifera; species Mangifera indica. The sequence continues at coordinate 3,148,909 of NC_058148.1, forward strand.
TAAGACATTATAGAGATTATACCAACATTGGTGGCTCATCCATATTTCATAGTCATTAGAAAACATTGAAGTCACGTTCAGACCAAGTATGGGTCTGCACTCTAGTATCTATACAAAGCACGAACAAAACAGAAACTAAAATATATAATGCTCAAAGGTCTGCTATGAAATGATGCATAAGGAAAGTGTTTAAGTGTATGGGCATGACACTATTTATATGAATTATGAAATTACAAAAGTGAAAAATCGTGCCTATATATAAAATCACCATGGATGGCTATACATAATAGATATACGAGTGAACATGCTCAAATCCTTATCATGTATAAGTTGTGATTCATCTGGATACTTGGGCATGGATAAAGATAACATATTATCTTTATTTGCCTACCATGTACACCCATACAAAGACCTTTTACTCATCTAGGTGATAAAAATAATATCTTTTGGTTTCCTTAGGACCCTACAAAGAAGCATCTATCTAATTTGGAACTCAGTTTATTCAAAATTAATTTCTTGATAAAAGTTTCATAGCCCCAAACCTTTAGATATTTTAGATTGGGCTTTTGCCCACTCCACAACTTATAAGAAGTTATGTCCACAAACTTGGACTAGATATGGTTCAATGTATATGTAGTTTTTAGAGCATAACCCTATAATGATATGAGTAGATCAATATAACACCCCTCTCTAGATACGTACACCTACCTAGAATATGACCTAAAGAGATGTGCATAATTGAACTATTTAATTCAAAACCTTATAGCTTAATACATGCTCATAAATATTCAACCATGCAAAAAAGGTGAAATTTGAATAAATACCACATTTATTAAAATACATAAATGTAAGACATGTGTAAAAATTCCATTTGAATATTTATTATCCATAAGCAATATAAAACCGAGACTAAAATGTTCAAAATCCATAAATGAAAAGAAAGTCTAAAAATAACAGTTATGCCCCTCACCTTCATGTAGTTGCTTATTAGACCGCTGACTCTCATATATGCCCTGTTACTCACGTTGACCTATAAAACAACAAAAGGGAATATGTGAGTGAAAAAACTCAGTAAGTCGATGGCTTCTTAACACTTGAAATACTCATAAAAGTGATAAATTTACCACTCTATTTATGAATTTGAATATGGTCACAATTCGACACTCTTGTGTCCTGACATAGGCCAACTACAAAGGTTACTAAGCTTTAAATTGAAATTGGCATATTTGATGCCTTTGTGAAAACATAAGACACCTTGTATGCCACTTGCTATCGTGTCTTGCACACATATCATAGACCCTATTAATCTAGCTAACTAGGACACCCTGATCACACAAGGAAAAATCCGATAGTAGTTCATTCCTTTATGACACAAGCTAATCAAAATTGTTGTCTAAACCATCCTAGGATAACCCTTACCATGGGTTCATATTGGATACATCTTATTGACCATGAAAGGAAATATCTTAAAAGTCATACTCGTTACCATGCACACTTGAACTAAACTGAACTAAGTGGTTGTGTGCCTTGGCACCAAGTACATAATGCATCTCATAAGTATCTAGTCTTATCGCTTTCACGTATCTTTCTACTCCCACACATAGTTGGTGGCAAACTAGATATACTTTTCTAATTTTTGACCTATATCTGACTCGATAATGTTTTATGCCTTCTTATACATAGTCAAACACTTTTTCTACTCCCATAAATGACTGTGTCTTACAATCTAGAGATTGTAATGTCAATAATTTCTACGTTTTTTGGCTAATCAAGCAATCCCACGCATCATACAAGTCTCAAAATTAGTCTTTATTCATCCTAAACTGATTTTATAGACTCATAAAAGCATAAATATAGTTAACACACAAAATCTTAACCATTATCATCATTAATCTAACTAGTTTAAAGCAATATCCAAATTCATAATAGCAAGTTCACATGATTCATTCAAAATTTTCATAAAAAAGCTCATCATAAATGAATTAAAACAAGCAAATAACATTATTCAATATCATAATATTCATATATCCACTGAACCATTCCTCAATAAGGAAAAGGAGTCTTTGCATGGCTACAGTGATTTTCGATGATCCAAGCTTCTCTTTGACAACCAAAAACTCTCTTTTCCATTTGCTTTTTGTTTGGGTATGGTTGGAGTCAGAAAATAATAAAAGAATTAGGTTAAACGTGTTTTTATTTTTGCCTCCTAGATGGACACACGAAGAGAGAAAATAATGTAAAATGCCCAACTAGCATGTTTCACTTGCACAATTGGCATACTTATGTGTTCGATTGGTAAGCTCAATTGCTTGCATAGTTGGCACACTTAAGTATGCCAATCAACAAGCTTTATTTTATTGTGTTGATTGGCATCTGCATTTGCATGGTCGGTGCCATCATACCAAGTGTACAGGTGGCACTTAGTTAAGGCATAATCAAATCCAAATCCTCTCAACCAATTAGGCAAACCTGGTCCATTTGTGATCTCTAGAGATGACAATAGGGAGAGGCGAGGAGGGGATCTCAATCCCCGTCCCCGTCCCCATAAAGGATATTAATCCTTGTCCCTGCTACGGGGATGAAAATGATTCTCTGTCCCCTCTCTACAAAAAAAAATTTCTTCTCCATCCCCGTAGGAAAAAATCCCCCCTTCCCCCCCTCGTACCCATAAAAAAAATTTCTTCTTTATACCTTCTAAAAACAATATAAATATATTAAATAACAAAATTATGTAAAATTAAAGTTAACCCATTATTTCAAATATCACAAATATAATATATTAACTACTTTAATATGCACAACAAAAACCTATGTAAATTTGAAAAACATAAATAATTTAAAACTATAAAAAATATATTAGTATTTTAAATAAATATATTAATATAAAGGGGTGAGGATGGGACGGGGAAGGGAAGGGGCAAGGTGAGGAGGAGACACATATATCCTCATCCCCAGCCCATCCCCAATTGTGAGAATTTTTTTCATCCCCATCCTCGTCCCTTTCTCCATTTCTATCAGAGAATCCTTTTCCTGTTAGGGTCGGGGAGAGTCGGGGCTCCTAAAATTAGACCTAAATTGCCATCCTTAGTGATCTCTCTCTTGATCTTGAACATGAAAATTGTCAAAAAATAATCCATTCCTTTAAGTTTGATTCAACTCTTTTATGTGTGTGACACATAAGCTCTCCATTGAATTAATAGTGTCTAAATTCAAGGTAAATCTGAACACAAACCAAGAGTGGCCTCTAGTAAAGTATCATGGCCACTCGGACGATAAAGTGTCAGTAAACATCTCTTAAGCTTTTAGTTATATGCAATTCAATCTTTTCGTCAACCAATATCTCCTGAGGTCGAGTCTAATACCATTAGGTATGTTCTAGGGGTATTTATGTCTTTTGACTCTACTTTGATACATTTCCAATCTTAAATATATATGTTCAAGTGAGTGCGTATATATATATGTGTGTGTGTGTGTGTGTGTGTGTGTGTGTGTGTGTGTGTGTGTGTGTGTATGTGTGTGTGTGCATACATATATAAAGGGATAAAAGATAAAAAGGGAATTTTTATGCATTTTGTATCTCTTTCTCCCATCTCTTCTAGAAACTTGGTGAGAAGGCAACCTTCTTCATGCTTCTTCTTTGTTTTTTAAGGAAAGCGGATGATTTGAAGAGGTTTTGGAAGGAAAAATTAAGGAAAGAAAAGGAAAGGAAGCACCTTGGAAACCTTGGTAATCAAAAGATCTCATTCTTTTTTCTTTACCTATGTTTATATATTAGAGTATGTTATATGAATATGTTAGTGTGTTTTGATAGTGATTTAAGGTGGTTCTTGGTGAGAAAATAAGTAAGGCAAAGAGGAGAGAGCATGTTTGGCAAGTGTTGGCTTTAAGTAAGGTAAGTGGAATCATTTTTGGTTTCCCTAAGTTGCTAAATAAACTTTATGTTTCATGTTTTATGCCTTTGGTTCCTTTACTCTATGTTATAAATGATGATATTATGTTATATGGATGTATTGGTCATGGTTGGAAGCAAAAGAGAAAGGTGTATATATATATATATATATATATAAAAAAATTATAAGGCCATGACAAGGAACATAGGGATACATATATACATATGAATAGGCATATATATTTGATTGAGTTGAGTTAAATGACATGGTTGGTATGTGTTGTCATTGACACCAAAATTAAATCATAAATTCCTACAACAAAAATGTAGTAAAGGAAAGTAGGGATTGTTCCCTCGAAGAGCTTTGATTAGTATGTCGTCACAAATAAATCGAAACAAATAAATGAAAAAAAGGGTTTTGAAGTGAATGAAAATTATAATGAAAAACAATAAATAAAAATTCAGTAAAACAATCTAAAAGGAATAAATCAATTTAACAAACCTTGGTCTTCAGTCACATCCACCATTGGAACTACGATTGATCATCGAAACCAAAAATATCAAATTAATTATTAAAATATTCGTGTGGTATTAAATTTACATGTCATTCCTTACGAATAGTTAACTAAAAACATGTATTCCAATTAACCCTTATTGATTAATAATTCGGATACGATCTCGAATTTAATTAAACAATAGCATTACGAATTAAAAAGACCAACGAAACAAGACAACACAAACATACGACGTTGCATTTAATCTAGTTGATTATTTTCCTAGGATTTAAAGTTTCTGGCACAGCAAACGATAAACCTAGTTGCCACTTCAATTAGATGGATTGAACAATTACGGATTCAGCACCTAAACTAGTAATAGATTATATTAATTGATAAACTAATTGCACACCTTAGAAATCAACCAACACAATCATGAAAAATAATTCAGAAAGATAACCAATACTCAAATAATTAAAAGATGCATTAAAGAACAAAAATAAATCTCACAATCATTATAGTTCCATCGTTTCAGATCCCTTCAACCAAGAAAAATTATTCAACCACTATAGACCATGTTTTTTTCTCTAATTCTCTAATTACAATGGTTCATCATCTCAAATAAAAGTAAGAGTATATATATTATCTTCCTACTAAAAATCTGGAAATTGAAAGTCAATCCTAATCTCCTAATCCAACCAAGTAAAATGATACATATCTCCCAAAAAGAAAGGAAAAGATATGTATCTTTAATATAAATCCTTCCACCAAAAATATCTTTCCTTATCTATCTCTATTAATCCTTTTTCCCAGCTGGTAATTATCCCTTTTCATAGGAAGCAAATCGTGATATTTTATGGACCCTTGCAGTTGATTTGGACATCCAAATTTTATTTCCGCATTCTGTTTTCGTCTTTCACGTGCCCACGCCTAGTCAGCATCACGAAATTTCCAAATTAATAGATCTGCTTTAGTTTTTCATCTTTTTGGCCCAACTTACTCCAAAAATGCTCAAAGCTTCCTAAATGCAAAAAGATAAGTAATTCCATTAGTTTGAATCAAATTTCCACACAATATAAGGGAATTATAAATCGAAATAATAACAATTAATGGCGTTATCAAATTCCCTCACACTTATCTTTTGCTCGTCCTCGAGTAAAACAAAAAAAACAAACACAAAAAGGTTCCATTAATTTCTTTTCTCATGATACCAAAAAGTGTGCATACCTTAAGATTCAAACTAACCAAGATTCAAGCATCAACACACATCATTATCAAACTTTACAAGGAAGTATGCACAAAGACAAATCAAGACAATCGCATTCTAAAGCATGTATAAAGCTTTGGTGAATCATCCTCACAATTATCACTCATATCACTCATGTGTTTAATGGTTCAGTGTTTCACTCAAATTCTTCCAATGCAAACATTCTACCATAGGCTTGCTTATGCACAAAATCTCCACCACTTAGATTATGTACATGCATAAATCAAAAAGGCTTTATTTTAGATTATAATGGGGTTTTGGGTAAAGGTGAGGATTAATGGATAAAAAAGGTTAAAACCATGAATATTAACAAAACATTTAAACACCTAAAGGGAACAAAGATGTAAAGCTAAAGCCACCATATTCACCACATTTCTTTGCTAATTGCTATTGCCTTTCTCTTCTCTCTTTTTCAACTTCTTTCTTTTTTTTTTCTTTTTTCTTATCTGTCTTTTTTTTTTTCTTTTCTCTTTTCTTTGTCAACATTTTTTCTTTCTTTCTTTTTTTTTTTCTTGGATAACTAAGAGAATTAGGTAGCAAAGATAACAAATAGCACTCTTCATGCCAACTTCTTTTCATCATCTCTTCCTATGCAATTAAGTCCCATTTTGCCCCCACAATTAAATTTCTCAAGATAACAAATTCACCAAGCAACAAATTTTAGTTTAAATGCCCTGCTAATTTTCGTTGTTGGGTGAGGATACTTGCTTGAAGGCTTGGGTTTGTAATATGGTTTTAGCACAAAGAATCAAGGGCTTTGTAAGGCTCAAAGGGCTAACTAGGGAAATAAAAATAGGTGGGCTTTTTAAGTTAAAGGGTTTAAACAAGAATGCCTTTATCATTTTCAAGCATGCATATTTCAATGTGGTCTCGAAACGGTTCAAAACAAGTTCTAGAGATATATTCACATGGGAGAATATCACTCATCAAAGAAAATATAGATTGATATGAATGTTTCAATCTTTGTCGGCTCAAAACTCACGGGTTAATTAAATTCACCTTAACTTCAAACAAACTCAAGCACTCTATTATCAAAATTTGTTTAAGTGCATACCCCTAATTAGTCTAACAAATCAGTGTGTATAATGCTCTCCTACTGAATCAGCTAAATCCCAAGGCATGCATACAAATTAATTCCTTCAAAGTAAGATTAATGGAATTGTTTGGCTGACTACAAACAGGGAAGGATACACTAGCTGTCATATTAATAAAAATTAAACTTTATCCAGCAAGGAGCAGCAACATAGATAGAACGAAGCAAAAAAATTGAGGTATAACAGAATAAGCATATCACAAAGAAGATAGAACAAAAAACTAATAGAAAAAAAATAGAACAGATAGACAGAACAAACTGAAAGTAGAACAGAAGGATAAAACATAAGAACAAAGCAGAAAAAAAAATAAATATAGGACTGAAAGACAAAAAACTGAAAGACAGGACAGTAAACAACAGAAAATAAAACACAAATACACCTTCCCCCACACTTAAACCAAACATTGTCCTCAATGTTTAAACAAAACAGAATAATAATAAAAACTAAAATTTAAAAGAAAAAGGAAAGAAAACTTCTCTAGATTTGGGGAAAAGGAACAGTAGTTCGAATTATGGAGAGTTGCAATTGATGAAGGATTCTTCAGATTTTGATGATAGCTCTGGTGTAGGAGGCCTCTGATGGGTGGATTTTGCTGCTCTTTGATGTTGTGAATGGGTTTTGACCATGGTGTTGTAGAATGAAGGAAGGGGCTGCTAGGTTTTTATTTTAGGTGGAAAGAAATTGTGAAGCGTAGGTTTGGCGAATATGGTCTCTGGAAGCAAATAAACCCAGCCTTATAATCACACTAAATCATATGACCCCCTTGAATTTAAGAAAATAGCAAAGTAGAAGTTGGACTTTTGACAGAAGCACATGACCCAGTTCCAGAACACCAAAATATAGATTCCTCCCCCTGTGAACATTTACAGAAGGCTAATTGGGACCTGCAGGAGGAAGAAGACAATTGAACAGTAACATGAAAATAAATTAAAATAAACCTAAGCGAAAATCATAAAATAATTGTTAATTAAATATCCAAAAATCATAAAACTGAAATTTAAAACTAAAACTGAAACACATAAACCGAAATTAAAAATAAATGTCAAGAAAATTAAAATTTAAGCATTAATCAAAATAAGATTGAAAGCTTGGGTTGCCTTCCAAGTAGCGCCTTTGTTTATAGTCGTCGGCTCGATGTAATGCCTTCATCTATTTATCCGGGATCTTTCAGCTCCACTTCTTTGATGTTTTCAACTGGCATTCCTTTGTAAAACGGTTTGAGTCTATGGCCATTAACTTTAAGTACTTTTGATGTCATTAAGCTCTGAATCTCTACTGTATTTTTCAACTCTCTGCACTCATTCATCTCTGCCACTGCATTCTGCACATCTGAAATTAATTTAAATTCATCTCTTTCTTTCAAAATATTTTTATGGTTAGCCACCTTTAACTCATCATCACCATCAAGTATATCCTGCGCTAGAGAATCAATTAAATCAACCAAATACACAGGAAAATCCACATTAGGATATTTCATAGCATCATAAATATTAAATTGGATAGCTTCACCATCAAACTCCATGGTCAGTGTGCCTTTGTGAATATCAATTTTCGTTTTAACTATTTTCAGAAAGGGTCTTCCTAGCAAAATAGGTGCAGATTGGTCATTATTTTCCATGTCAAGAACATAAAAATCAGCTGGAAAAATTAATTTATCATTAACCTGAACAAGAACATCTTCAATTAACCCTTTAGGATATACATTTGATTTATCGACCAACTGAATAACTGTGTCAGTTTTTTCTAAAGGTCCAAGATTAAGAGCAGAATAAATGGAATATGACATTACATTAATAGATGCTCCTAAATCTAACATGGCTTTTTCAGTTTTTGTGCCTCCTATTGTGCAAGGGATGCAAAACATACCTGGATCTTTGCATTTTTCAGGAAGATTTTTGTGAATTATGGCTGAAACATTTTCTCCTACCTTTATTTTTTCATACCTTTTGAGTTTTTGCTTTCTTTTCAATATACACAGCTCTTTCAAAAATTTAACATAGTGAGGCACTTGTTTTATTGCATCAAACAGTGGAATATTGACTTCACACTTCTAAAAGGTGTCATATAAATCCACATTGCTTTCGTACTTCAGTTGTAAAGCTTCAGGAAAAGGAGGAACAAGTTTGTATTCGCTGAGAGGAGGATATTTACTTGTCGCTACCTTTTCGGAAGAACTATTTTCTGCTACTAATTCTTCTCTGTTTTTGGCTTGCTGTGTTGGTACAGGTTGTGCTTTAATTGGCATCTCCAACTCCTTTCCACTCCTCAACATTATGGCACTAACATTCTCTTTTGGGTTCATCACAGTTTGTGACGGCAGTTTGCTTGAATTTTTTGCTTCCAGCCTACTGATTGCAGTAGCCATCTGGCTCCTTTGATTTTCTAGATTTTGAATGTTGGTTCTGGTTTCCTGCTAAAATTTCATAGTGTTAGTAGCCAAACTTTTAACAATATCTTCAAGAGATATACCTGAATCAAAAATTTGAGTTGGTTGCTGCTGTCTAGGAATATAATGCTACTGGTATGACTGAAAATTATTCGAAGGCTGATCCACATATGCAATCTTATAACGAAAATTAGGATGATCTCTCTAACCTGAATTATAAGTATTCGAATAGGGATTATAATTATGATTTCGCTGTTGCTGTCCTAAAAATCTGCCCACTGCATTAGCATGTTCAAAGCAGTCCTCCTGAAGTGTTGGGCACATATCAGTTGGATATCCTCCTATTGAACAGATTTTGTAAACTTTTGTCACCTCCATTTTTCCTACAGCCATTTGACGTACAAGAGTAGTTAGATCATCAAGTCGTTTCTCAAGAGAAGATACATTTACCTCATTGACATGCCGAGACAAATGGTTTAATCTATTCCTAAATTGTTGTGAATTCGACGCCATATTTGTAATTAAATTCTGGGCTACTTCAGGTGTTTTGTCAACCAATGCTCCACCACTCGCTGCGTCAATCATATTTCTCTCATTTGATAGAAGTCCTTCGTAGAAATATTGAATAAGCAACTGATCACTAATTTGGTGATGTGGACAGCTCGCACAAAGTTTTTTAAAGCGCTCCCAGTATTAGTATAAAGACTCTCCCCTCTGCTGCCTAATGCCACAGATTTCTTTCCTTATGCTGGCTGCTTTTGATGCTGAAATAATCTTTTCATCTTATGCAAAGTAGTGATACTTCTAGCGGGTAGATAATACAACCAATCTTGCGTATCATCTTTCAAAGAAAACGGAAAAGCCCTCATCTTGATTTGTTCTTCGGTTACTTCATTCGGTTTCATTCTGGTGCACACCACATGAAATTCTTTCAAATGTTTATGAGGATCTTCACCTGCAGAGCCATGAAAAATAGGTAAAATGATACATATCTCCCAAAAAGAAAGGAAAAGATATGTATCTTTAATGTAAATCCTTCTACCAAAAATTATCTTTCCTTATCTATCTCTATTAATCATTTTTCCCAGCTGGTAATTATCCCTTTTCATAGGAAGCAAATCGTGATATTTTATGGACCCTTGCAGCTGATCTGGACGTCCAGATTTTATTTCCGCATTCTGTTTTCATCTTTCACGTGCCCACGCCTAGTCAGCATCATGAAATTTCCAGATTAATAGATCTGCTTTAGTTTTTCATCTTTTTGGCCCAACTTACTCCAAAAATGTTCAAAGCTTCCTAAATACAAAAAGATAAGTAATTCCATTAGTTTGAATCAAATTTCCACACAACATAAGGGAATCATAAATCGAAATAATAATAATTAATGGTGTTATCAATGGTTAAGGCGTTTCGAAGTTGAGAAATGTTATTTTGCCATTTAGGGTATCTCTGTGTGTGATTTTGTTCATGGCAGAAAGGTAGAAAATATTTATAGTTTTGCCACTGAATTCGTCTCACATTTTGACTACTTCTTTTGATGAATCATGAGCATTACTATAGCTCATTATAAAGCTCTTTGAATCCTTTTTTCAATGATATATAGTTTGTATGATTTGGAGATCGTTTGGGCTGTTAAATTACGTGAACAAAAAGAATGTCCTACCAAATAAATACTAATTATAGTTTTTGGAAAGAAAGAATGAAAGAATGAAAGAAAGAAAGAAAGTGAGGAAAGAAAGAAAATGAAGAAAAGAAAGAAAGGAAAGTAAAGAAAGGAGAGAAAAAGGGAATAAAAAGAAAAGAAATAAAGGAAATTTTTGGGCTTAGGATTCAGTGGTCATCTTGATAGTATGGTTTGGTAGGTTATAGATACTCAATAGTATCACAAGTGCCTAAAGAGAAAGAAATGGCTTAGGCACAAGTTTCAATTTTAGATGAAAGCAAGGTCAATAAGAGATAATATATGCATGCTACGAACCATGAGGGGGTCGTAGTAGAGTATAGTTCAAATTCCAAGATGATGTAGTGAAAAAAAAAAAGAGAGCTTAAGCCTAGAAAAGTGTCAAATCCCTATAATCAGCTTTCATAAAGTATCAGATAGACATTAGATGGGACAAAGTGTGATCTAAATAGTAAAAAATGAGCTAAATTATTCCCTTAATTCCCTAAAAAGGTTATTAAGTGGATTGAGTCCCATGAGTGATTAAAAGTAGGAAGGGAGATAGTTTATCCCTCAATTCCTTTCTTTTCATGTTTACAAGTACAAGTGATCGAGAGAGCTATGAGGTAAGGTCGGGTCAGTGAGGATAGATCCAGGTTAGAGCAGTCTATCTATGTTTTATGTTACATGTGTATGGTCGTATGATATTGTTAACTTCTAGCCTTCTTCAAATATAATTTTCAAGTAGTTATATAGTTGTATCTAAGGGTATGTACATGATTCCTCCATGTGTTTAGATGCTTTCAGATAAGTTTTTATATATGATATCTACATCTTTTGTTTGCTTTCAGATTTTCAGTATTCATAGAACAATTTCTAAACTTTTTTAATCACGAGTTTATTTTAAATTTTTTCCTCCGAAGGATAGTACTTTTGGAGAGAGATGTTACACTAAGACATAGAAATATGTTTATCTTAGTGATTCCTCAATATGAACTAATGCACATCAATGATGAACATAGATTAGGCTACAACCTCATCTCATTATGGCAACAAATTCAAGCAGTCATAAATATATTTCAATATTTTCATATGAGATATCTTCTCTTATGCTCAGAAGTAACGAATCTTTTATCGATCAACCATAGCCTCTATGTATCACATGATATGGTCGATTACTACTTTTATAGTTACCTCAATTACGACAACACATTAGATAGCGTTAAACCATATCGATACTTATAGAGACAGTTTGACAACCTCAAGACAAAAAATCACATGCACCCGCGGTATTCAGATGATTTATTCTATAAACACTAGAGTAACCATCCATATGAATATCCTCTAGTCAGGTTAGTTTAATGAACATATTTACAATATTCACCTATGTGTTGTACCAAGTTGTCTATAATAGCTTCAGCACGTGAGAACTATTACCATTTTGGTAAGGCTGCTTAACACTATGGTAATCTCATCATCATTACGCGTTCCCTCTATTCATTATAATGTTAACATTACAGACGTTTTTAGAATAGTCACTCAATACATACATAGGGTTCTTAAAATCAATTGTCTGGTCCTTTTATCACAGTTCTACTATTATAAAGGCATATTATTTGTATAATCATTTAAATAGTCAATATATGAATTGAATAACAATCAGTCATTTTATTAATTATTAATATAAAATTACATCTACAAATATCAAATTCGATTGGCTCTAAGGCACTTACCCTAACACATGTATCATTCATTACGGGTAAAAATAAAAAGAACTCAAACTCATTTGGTTGAGGACTTATGATTATTTTTTAGTGTCAAATAAAGAGATTAGAGAGTGTTGAGTGAGTTTTGGAAGCCTAGAACAAAAAGAAACAAGATGGATTTTCTAAAGACCTTAGCTAAGCCACATGAAGATCATTTAGATGTTATAAGAGAGCTAAGTAGTGTGATTTCCTTTTTGTGTCTTTGTTCTAATTAATTATGGAGATTTATGATATGACTTCAGACTAATTATGCATATGTTTGATGTAAAATTGATTGAATTGTTATACTGGTTATAATACTCTTTATATGTGTTTATGGGAAGTGATGACTTCGTGAACATTAAGATGTGACTATGACTTATTGTTGTCTAAAGCAAAATTTTTAGCATTACACAACCTACTTGTATTGAATTAATTCTATAAATTAAGATTAAGAGTGCCTTGCAAATGAGAATTGAATATATCTACTGATATGTGTGATTCTTCAATTTTGATTTGGTGTTTGATGTTATGATTTGAATGATTGGTAGTATATTTGACCAATTTAATGGTTTAGAGATATGCAAAAATAGATATTCAATGATTAGAGACATTTCATATGCCTGAATTTTGGTCTAGAAGGTCAGAAGTTGTAATCCCAATTAGAAATGAAGTTTTATATAAGCAGCGTTATATGTGTGTGTACAGTGGGATACATGGCCATGTATAATTAGAAATAAATTGTTCCCATGTTAATTTAGGATCAGGTATATGCCCGTGTGGTATGTGACACATGATTGTGTATCTTACCCCAAGTTGCATGTCTATGTATGCAATTTGCATGCCTTGTAGGTTGAACAAATACACCCTCATGTATATTTGGAGAAATTTAGAAATAAAGGTGTATGAAATTAGCAATACTATTATGAAGTTTCTATTAAAATGACTAGTTTACCCCTATTGTTAGTGTATGACTTGTGAACCATTCATGTTATTAGTTTCAAGATATTTTATTTTGTGTATATATGTAATGATTTATTAATAAAAGAAAAAGTTTTTTTATTCATATACATAAATTGTTTCCTTTGTTTGCATTAATATAAAGTTTGTATATAAACTATCTGAATAATTTAGTTAGTAAATAAAACTAAATTATTAAATTATTCCCTATGGACATGATATAAATTGGGCAATAATATTACATAATAAACATATCGAATGCCTCCGTTGAATATAATGAGATGACGTTAGTATGGGTGACAGTGATAATCATCTCATTAGTATGAATTAATAGTTAGTGAACCATTTTTTGAATGTGATCAACAATAATAAGTCACATGGTCATTATATTGTAGTCAATAACTTGTCATATGATTACACTAGTGTACAAAAGATTCCTTTGACTTGAGATATCATGGTCGAATCTCATGTAGATATATATGGTTCATATGATGTATAAATACAGGACCAATCATATTTTGTACAAAATGTCATGTTGGTCATACATTGTTTGTATACAAAGACGAATGATGATCAAGACGGGGTCTATTGCCTCAAAAATATAGGATTTAAGATATCTGCTAACTTGACCTAGTTTTGATTTCTTAAATGAATGTCAATAAATATTAGAAACCAAAATCTCTTGTCAAAGTATAATATAAGTTATGCGAAAGGTGTTTGTAATAACGTTTTTTGAATATATCGATCGATGATTCATAGATAATTGAAATTAGGGTTTTGATGAACTATGAACACGAAATCAATCAAGATTAGACAATGGTAGGATTTTACCGACATAGAATGTACGATTGGTAAATTAGGTTCAATGGATTGTTCCTTTATCATGATTTAGGGGCTATGGCACATTGATAAATATTTACCATTATCGTTGAGTTTCCAAATGTATTTTCAAATTGTTTGAAAAATGGTTCATGACTATGTCACGGTGAACCTAAAAGGTCACATAAATAAACCAAGCATTTAGAGAGTGAGAATTAATTATCCGAGGTTGGCTAGCACCTTCCAAAGTGTAATCAAAGAAAAATCAAGTAAGTGTTATATGGGCGAAAAAGTGACACTTTAAGTGTTAAGGTGATTATGAGATAAAATTAAGATGGCTAAAGTATATGTTTGATATACATCCATGGTCATAGTTTAAATTAAGAATTTACAATAACCAAATAAAAATACATATTTGTTGACTAACCCGCTACTATATAAATAAGATCATTAGTTCATTTTAAAGCATTCAATTTTATTTTGAACTAAACATTCTCTCACTAAAGCACTTTTCCTCTCCCTTCTCTTTACCTCTCGACCAAGGAGGTTTTTACCTTGGTAAGTTTTATTTTTTGGAGGCCTAACACTTGGAAGGCTTCTCTCCATCATCCTTTATCGAAGAAACAAGCTTGGAGTAGGTAATATTCTAACATTTTCCTTGCTTGCTTCCATTGTGCTTAGTTCTTGCATCCTTCTTTGCATGCATGTCATTTTGCAACATTTTCTTCTTCATTTTCTTTTAAATGGTATTAGAGCCATTTTGGCTCCTTGCTTTTTTATTTTTCAAGCTAAATATACGTTATTTGTGCATAAGAGTATGTATATATGACATATGTGTACATGCTTGTTGTTGATTTGCTATGAAATCATGTTTTTCAAGCTTATTTTGACATTAAAGCTCTCACTCTTGGCTGCTGGCTGAGTTTTTCTTTCTCTTTTGTATGTTCTAATGACTTAAGAAGAGGAACATATGATTTAAAGCATGTATATGAAGAAAAGTCCATGGGATGCATGTATACATGCTTCAATGTGACATGCATGTGCTTTTTGTCTTGTGAATTGAAATTTTCAATCTTGGAATATGGATGCATGTCTCGGCCATGATGTATATTATAATATGCATTGTAATTTTTATGTTGTTTTTGTGTATTGTGCATGAAATACATGAATTAAGGGCATGCATTTATGGTGTATCTATGGAAATGATTAATATATGGAGATATGTTATATATAGGCATATATGTGTTGAAATGTTCATATATAAAATTTTGGATTTTTAAATTTTGGTTCAAGCATGCTAAATGCAAGTTTTAATAGTGATTAAAGTAATTTTGGGTGAAGATTAAGTCCTATGGAATTAATGTAATTGCATATAAATTGAAAATATGTTATATGGCCAAAAGGGTTTCATGACGTGTTAAATGGTGTAGTATGTATATGTGTCATGAATGTTTAATGTGATTAAATGATAAATTATGCATAAATGTAAACTAGTATTTAATTGTGATTAAGCGTGAGATATGATTTTAAGCTGACATGAGATGAATGTATTCATATAATATAAGTAAGGGATGCAAAATGTTGCATGTATCCTTATGTGATTATAATGCAATTTAAATATTTGATTTAAAATTGACATGATAAGAAATATATTTATATAATATAAATTAAGGATGTAAAATGTTGCATTTATCCTTTTTCAATCATGAACTAAAATTAAGTAAAAGTTACTTGAAATAAATATTAGGAATATTTAAATCATATACATTATACCATTTGTGCTTAAATGCTTAAATCAATACATTTTATTATATTTGTATTTGATGTGATCAAATGAGTTACTTAATATTTATTTGGATTATGAATGAGTTGATAAAAATATAATGAATATTAATTTAGTTGATAGATGGATGTATTAAGGATGATCATAGGTGTGATTTGTGATTTTTCAAAGTTTAAATATTTGGAATGCAATGTTCTTTTGTTAAGGAGTTTTTAATAAATAACCCTCCATGTATTTTACTTTATCAAACCTGTGTGCCTAAGTTTCGAATGTAATTGGAATAACTGGACAAAGACCTAAAGGTAATTCAGATGGAGATTCGATCGAAGATATAGACCTAGGTGAATAGTTTGTTGTTAAGATGTATTTTCAAAAAACTCATGATCATCCCACCATGTTTTATTTTAAGCATATATGAGATATGTATATGGTAAACTTAATTAATTTTAAGTTAAACCTAAAATCTCCTTAAATAAAATTATTAAACCTATGTCTTCCATTATGGAATAACTAAATTATATAATATAACTTTTAATATCCCAAAATTTCTATTATGTGAGGGATATGAAATTTATATCATGAAAATAAGTTTCTCTTATTTTTGAATTGATATTTTCATCTTAACCAAGATTTCTATTATGTGAGGTATTCAGAGTGAAGGGCAAGGAATACGAATTGAGTTGTAGATAGGGATATAAATGAAAATAGTTTCCTACTTGTTGAATTTAGTTGACCAAAATTTCTATTATGTGAGGTTGACTAAATTTAATAATAATTTAATTCCTCACTAGAAATTTAATCTGATGAAAATTTTTGAATCCTATATAAGGGATTGCAGAATTCGAATAAATTAGTGGAAGCTAATGAATTATACATCAAAAGGTTTAAATTTATACTAGACACTAATAAAACTATCATTTCTTTGCAGTATTTTTTTATTAATTGTGATAAACTAGAAAAATGACCAACAATGTGTTATTACATATTTTGGGTAACAATATATTAACTAGACCGAACTTCAATGACTGACTTAAAAACTTAAGAATAGTTCTCAATTTCGAAAAGACTAGATATCTAGAGGTTGATACGAACTGAACGTAGCCTAAACACCTTTTAGCTTGAGTTCGGCTCTAATAAAAAATAGCTCAGCACAAGTTTGGTTCAAATTTATCGAACCAATATTAAGGATGGTTCAAGTTTAGTTCGAATAAAAATAGTTTGATTCAAATTCAATTTGAGTTTGACTCGAATTTATAGCTCAAATTCATAGCTCAGATATGTGAATCAAATTTGTGGTTTGAATTCGTGGCTCATTGACAAAACAACATCATTTAACAATTATGTAACATAAGTCAAATCAAGCCACAAGCTAAGTTCAAACTAAATCAAACCATTTATTAAGCTCATGAGCCAAACCAAGCCAAACTTTTTATAGCTCAAGTTCGACTAAGTTTTAAAATGAGTTGAACCTTTTAACTCGAACTCAATTCATATTCAAAATAAATGAATTCGAATTGAGTCAAATCGAACCAAGCTGGCTTTCAAACACGATCCAGCTTGATTCGGGTCCAACCCTATAGATGTGTATTAGAAGTGCACATTTTGATTGATTTGTCTCTAGATGCCACGGATCAAGAAAATGAAGTTTTCAAAGCATGACAGAATGATAACCTAAGAGTCTGAAGTTACATGCTAACTTTAATGAACAAAATGCACATGATATACTCGTGGCCTTATAATAGTTGTATGGCTAAAATTCACAAATGGTCAAATACGATTTATGTGTGAAACTTTTTGGAATGAGACTAAGGGAAAGTATGTGTAAAACCTTTGAAAATGGATAAAAGAACCTAGAGAGGGGTGAATAAGTTCTTAAAAATAAGTTCTCAAAATAATGTTATTAATTGTCATTATTTTGATTTCTAATTCTCTTATGTTATGTGAAAATTTAATTCAAGCAAATGGAATTATTTATCTTTTTGCACTTAGGAGGTTTTGAGCATTTTCGGAGTAAGTTAGGCCAAGAAGTCTAAAACTAAAGCAAATTTACGAATCAACAAAATCTGTAATGTTGACAAGGCGTGGGCATGTGAAACAATGAGAACAGATTTCAAAATTTAAATCTAAACGTTCAGATCAGCGAAGATATTCCAAAAAAGTCAAGATTTGCTTCCTAGAAAATAGGTGATTATTAGCTGGAAAAGGGGATTATTTTATATAGATAAGAAAGGATATTTTTTGGGGAAAGATATACATCAAAATATATATCTTTTTTTTTTTTTTTTTGAGGAAGATATATATCACATTTACTTGGTTGGATTAAAGGATTATTATTGCCTTTTATTTCTGGATTTGAGTAGGGGGGAAAATATATATATATATTTTTTATTTTTTTTTATTTTGCTAGACCATCATTATTGTAATTGGAGGAACGTTTTTCTAGAATTTTGGCTGGTTTAGGATGGTATACAGTGGCTAAACTTTTTTATCTTGGTTGAAGGGATCTAAAACCATGGAACTACAAAAATTGTGAGATTAATTTTTGTTCTTTAATGCCTCTTTTAATTATTCAAGTATTAATTATTTTCCTGGATTATTTATTATGATTGTATTAGTTGATTACTAAGGCACATGATTAATTTATTAATTAATACGATCTACTACTAGTTTAGATGCTAAATCCATAATTGTTCAATCCATCTGATCGAAGTGGCAACTAGGATTTATCGTTTGCTGTGTCAGAAACTGTAATTACTAGGGAAAATATTCAACTAAATTAAATGCAGCATCGTATGCTTGTGTTATCTTGTTTTGTTGATCTTTCTAATTCTTAATGCTATTGTTTAATTAAATTCGAGATCGTATCCAATTTATTAATCAATAAGGGCCAACTAGAATACATATTTTTGGTTAACTAATCATAAGGAAAGACAAATAATCAATACCATAACGAATATTTGAATAATTAACTTGATATTTTTAGGTGTCGGTAATCAATTGTAGTTCCAATGGTGGATGTGACCATAAACCAAAGTTTGTTTAATTGATTATTTATTTTAGATTATTTTTGCTGAATTTTTATTTACTGTTTTTAATTATAATTCGCATTCAATTCAAAACCCACTTATTTCCTTTTTTTGATTAGTTTGTGATGACTTAATAATTGGAACTCTTCAAGGAAACGATTCATATTTTTCTTTACTACATTTTTGTTGCAAGAATTTAGAATTTTAATTTGGGTGTCGATGACAACACTTACCAAGCACACAAACAATTAATGCACTATTAAATGCAAACGCTAAACAACAAATAAAAGTAAAAGTAAATTAGGAGAGTTAAGAAATACTCAATTTAAAGTGGTTTGCAGTTTTCTTCTGCAAGCCTTATACGTCCACGTTTCCCAGCAAACCACCTTGGAGTTTCACTATCACTTTGTAAATATTTTACAATTAGTTTCTTAGGGATTTCACCCAATACCAATAGTTATCACATGATTTTGCCCTCACTATTTGATTACAAGAATTTTGTGTGTATAAACTCCTATCTAAGGTTGAGAATATAGTTTAAATGCACTTGCTCTCTCAAAAAAATATAATGAAAGCTTTGTGAAAGTGATATACAATAGAAGTAAGATGAGTGAGTTTATGGTTTGCTTAATAGTTTCTCTAACCCAACTTTAGTTGAAACTTACTCTGTTTATAAGGAAAATATGTCTTGAAATGTAACAAAGTCATTACAATTGAAAATCGATATGTTGAAAATTGAGAGAAACATTGTTCTCTAAAATTTGTGCATGAACAATCAGGATAGCTTTTTCGAATGATCGGTATTGACTATTATAGCTAAAAGCCAACCTTAGTTAGAGCTTCTAATGATCGACAATAAATGCTCCTACCACCTGGTACTGATCTGTAGAACTTGATGTACCAATCATTCTTGCTTTCTCATCTTGGTTCTCAAAAATTCTAAAAAGGTTAATAGGATGAGTAACGAACAAGTGAATGACTAGCATACCAAGTAATTTTTGCATAATGAACAGTCGGTACACTTTTGTTAACTTTTGCTTGCTCTGCTCTTGACTTTGACTTTGACTTTGTTGACTTTAGGGGAACGAGTAACATACCGAGTAATGCTCTCATTCTTTGCTTGGAATTTGTACATGAAAGATCGGTACCTTCTTAGTACTGGTGTTACTTACCATATGAAATTCTTCAAAAATTCCATAAGGGTTAATAACCAAAGGAATAAGTAATGAATGACTTGCATACCGAGTGAATTTTTGCCTTGTATTGGTCATTCTTCCTTTAGTTCCTACATTTTTCATATTTTGTCCATCTTTATAATATTCTAACACATTCTATAGACTTGTTAGTTATTCAAACTTATGTTTTTATCATCATCAAAACATCTAAGGGTCTAACAATCTCTCCACTTTTTATTAATGACAAAAACTAAGTTAAGATAAAATTATTTGTAAAAGAAATAAATCAAACTTGAAAAATGCAATATAACTCCCCCTTTCTTTTACACTCATTTGCCAATTGAAAAAAAAAATGACAAAGTTCCCTTTATTTCATCTCATTCTCCCTTTTTTTATTAACAATCAAAAAAGGAAATAAAGCACAAACATTGGCCATTAAGCATCCAACAACATTTCAAATTATCACACCATTAAAATAATATTTCCAAAGCATAATACCAAAGTGTCAAAATTATGGGCAACGTAATCAACAATATCCATCAACAAAATCAACATCAAGTTCAATTTAATGGTACCAAAGCATCAAAGGATAAAACTCATAAAGGATTAGATAAAAACTAAGCATCATAACAACTAATAAGTACCAAAGTTAGAATGCACAGAGAAAATGATGATGTGCCTAAAAAATTGCAAAAAGATATGAATGCATGGTCATTGAAATTTCTCAATCCATTCTCGAAGCTCTTGTTGAAGGCAAGCTTGATCTTTGATGATCGCATATGTCCTTTGCATACTTGATATGTATATGAAATACACACAAATAGGGTTATAATAGTATGCTTTTAAAGTGAATTTTGGGTTTATTTTGTCAAATTCTTTATGCTTTATTTATTTTTAATGGCTTAATCTTATTTTGCACTTTAAATTATATTTTTAGATACTTTTAAATATTCTAGCCCTCTCAGAGTTAAAACGAAAACTTAAATAAACGAATGAGAAGAGTTTACATAAAAAGGCAGAGGTTAATTAGGGCAATTTTATGGTCATAAGAGTGTCCATCATTACTGGGCGAAAATAAAATTAAAAAAATAAAATTAGGGTTAAATGGCAACTTATAAAAAGAAACCCACTCTTTCTCCACTTATCTGTCACCAAAATACAATAGCCCAAAGGATTTTTAAAGAGTGGGAGCTTCAAGATACAAGCAGAAGAGTAACGATTCAAGATAAAATAAAGAAGACCCAAGAAAATTAAGATTTGAATATCTTAGAGTTTTTCTTATCTCTCTTAATATCTTCTTTCCCTGATTTAAAATGTCCCTTTTTTCAATTTTAGCTCATAGTTTGAACTTTATTGTCATAAATAACTAATTTCCTTTGCTAAGGTTTATGATGAATCTATAAATTTTCAAATATTATGTAATGGGTTTTGATTTTTGATCAATGGTGATGAATGTTTGATTTAATAATTGTGTTTTGAGCTTCTTGCTTAGTGTTAGGATTCAACACCATGCTTGTTTGTAGATTGGGGTATGATATTAAGAAATACATACTCAACTAGTTCATGCATTTACTAAACTTAGGGTTTTATTTAAAGATAAATATAAATTTTTATGGGTAAATTGATTGTCATAGAAATTAATGGGTTTTGATTAACATCATACCACGAAAATAGGTAAGCTTTTAATCTTAACACATTTAACTAAACCTTAAGAGAGTAATTGGGTAAAATAGGATAATGAACTATCAATAATTCATTTTACCATTAATTTTAAATAGATTCATTGCTGATTTTTGAGTAATTGATAGTGAAATCATAAACTTGGGCTTCTTTATATTGGTTTTTCACTTTTAATTTGTTAGGTGTTTATTTTTTTTATTAATTATGGCTTGTTAGTTTACATTTTAATTAATTTTAATTCAATTTCCCTTATTTAGCATTTTAATTCTCTCGCTAATTTAAATTATAAAACGAACTAGTATTCGACAACCAATCCTTATGCGATTAACATCTTTCTATATGACTTGATTAACTTGTACACTTACGAGTCATAGGCAACAAGTTTTTGGCGTTGTTGCTTGGGATTGGTGTTTTGTTGAAATTAGTATAATTTGTAGCTTGACTAGACTAAAGTTTTATTTCATTTTATTTTTGTTTTATTTAATTTCTTATTGTTTTTGTTCTTTTCTTATAGATACTCTATTGGTTTATGACTAGATCTCAAAATCCAAAATTATTGGATTTTGACCCAAAAATTGAAATAACCTTTAAAAGACGTAAAAGAGAAAGATGAGCAAGACAAATAATTGCCATAGAAGATAGCAATAACAATCAGTGAGCTCTTCGTGAATATGTTATAGCTATTGCTTAAGACAGTTACTTTAGTGTTGTGAGGCCTACTATAGTCACCAACAATTTTGAGATCAAACCTTTTTTTGTTAAGATGGTACAACAAAATCAGTTTGAAGGGTTAGCAAATGAGGATCCACATGTCCACTTGTCACATTTCAATTAAATATGTGACACCTTCAAGATGAACAGGGTTCCTAAAGATGCAATTAAAATTAAGGCTATTTCCATTTTTGCTAAGGGATAAATAACTATTTGGTTAGATTCTAAGCTACCAGATACATTTACTACTACCTAGCAGACACTTTCTCAAGCTTTTATTACAAATATTCGGTCGACCGAATTTCACCGACCGAATCAGCTTCCGAATTATCCAGAAGCCATGTATTTTGGCTTCAGAAATTTGGTCAACCGAATTAAATTCGGTCGACCGAATTTTGGTTTGAATTTTTCCAACGGCTAGTGCCACGTAAGCTCCACGGAAGTGTCACGTCACATCCGATTGACCGAATTCTATCCGGTCGACCGAATTGTGCGTTTTCTGGAAAATTAAAACGGCTATCTTTGTGCACAACGGTAACTTTCCTTATTTTCCCCTATATAAACCCAATCAATTTCGTTCGAAAAGAACTTTTGCCACCAAAA
Organism: Mangifera indica; assembly: GCF_011075055.1. Classification (NCBI taxonomy): domain Eukaryota; kingdom Viridiplantae; phylum Streptophyta; class Magnoliopsida; order Sapindales; family Anacardiaceae; genus Mangifera; species Mangifera indica. Next base: position 3,172,201 of record NC_058148.1, read on the forward strand.
ACTTTCATATATTTGAGAGCAAATTAGTTTTGAGCTATTGACTTGCAAATTATTCTCTCTAATCAAAACCCTTGCTTTTACACTTTGTAATTTCATTTGCTTTGGGTTGTACTAAGCTTTAACTTTCATATACACTTTTGAGAGAGATTATATTTCAATATTCATACTAAAATTCGTGTTATAAAAGAGTGAGGTTCACTCTTGGAGAGATTAGAAAATTTCTTGTGAGAGAAATTGTGTTTCAACATTTGTAAAGGTTAATAGCACCTTGAAAGCTATTTTGGTTGTGAAGAAAAGCTTGGTTGAGGTTTAGTCAACCAAGGATTAGTGGAATACTCCAAGGGAGAAAGCTTGGAGGAGTGGACGTAGGCCGGGTTGAGCCGAACCACTATACATCGCATGTTTGATTTTCTCTTCCCTTAAACTTATATTTTATGTTATGTTATTTTGATTGTATTGATTGTTTGAGATATTTTAGTTATTTTCATACATTAGATTAAAAATAGGCAACATTATTTGATTTGAATAAATTGCTTTAATTCTCAAATTTGGTAAAGATAGTTTTAAAATTGCCTAATTCACCCCCCCCCCCTCTTAGGCCATTCGATCCTACAATTGGTATCAGAGCTTGGTTGCTCATTCTTATAAACTTAACCGTTTAGAGCAATGGCCATGAACCTAGGAAAATCCCATACCGTTAGTGAAGGGTTTGCCCCTAATAAACTGCCATTGTTTGATGGCACCGGTTATGCCCATTGGAAAAATCGTATGTCGATTTTCCTTCAAAGTGATTATGAATAGTGGGATGTTGTGCAAGATGGACCTTTTGTTCCTATGAAAGAAGTAGATGGAAAACAAGTACCCAAAACTAGGGAAGAAATGACCCCTCAAGATAAGAAGAATATTGCCATTAATGCTAGAGCTATGAATGTGTTATATTGTGCATTAAATGAATATAACTTTAACAAGGTACAAGCTTGTACCTCGGCTAAAGAAATTTGGGAATTATTGATGGTGTCAAATGAGGGGACTTCACAAGTCAAAGAGACTAAAATTAGCATGCTCACACACTCATACGAGTTGTTTAGGATGAATGAAAATGAAACCATTAGTGACATGTTTGATAGATTTATTACTATTGTGAATGAATTGAAAAATCTTGGTAAAGTTTATACTAACCAAGAAAATGTCAAGAAACTTCTTAGATGTTTGCCTCCCTCTTAGGATCCTAAAGTGACGGCAATCGAAGAAGCGAAGGATGTCAAGACTCTACCTCTTGAAGAACTTTTAGGTTCACTTCTCACTTATGAGCTTACTATGAAGCAACGACAAATTGAAGAAGTGGAGAAGAAGAAAAAGAGTATCGCCTTCAAATCATCCATCAAAGAGAATGAAAAGTTCCTGGAAGAGGAAGAGGAGACATCAAATGATGAAGATGAAGACATTGCACTTTTGAGTAGAAAGATTGGAAAGCTTCTAAGGAATAGAAAGCTAAGAAGAAATGGAAACTTCATAAAAAGGGATGCTTCTAAAGGTGAAAGGGGAGAAAGACAAAGGAGAGAACAAATTGTGTGCTATGAATGCAAGAAGCCGGGACACATCAAATATGATTGCCCTCTCCTCAAAATTGGTAGATCAAAAAAGAAAGCAATGAAAGCTACGTGGGACGATAGCGATGAAAGTGAATCCGAAAAGGAGGATAATGAAGTGGCCAACATGTGTTTCATGGCAACTACAAATAATGAGGTAACTAACTCTAACTCATCTAATACTTTTGATGATTTAGATGGCATAGATGATGAGATAGATGAAAACCCCTCATATGAAGAGTTATATGATACACTTGAAGAGATGAATGAAAAACTTGCTCTTTGCATGTCTAAAAATGCAACCCTTAAAAAGAAAAATTTTAATTTGGAAAAGGAAAATGAGTCCTTAAAGAAAGAAAATGAAAATCTTAACCAAAAAATCTTTAAGCTTAAAGGAAAAGAAAATGAAGAAAACAAGTATTCCATTTTTGAAAAAGAAAAACAAAAGTTTGAAAATGATTTTTGCATAGCCAAAAGGGAAAAAGAAATTATAGAAAATGAAATTGAAGTTTTAAAAAGGGGAGCAAAGGATTTAAGTGAAATAGTTTTAAAATTTAAAAATGGAAAAGACATTCTTGATAAAATGCTTGGTGTGCAAAGGGGAGTCTTAAACAAAAAAGGACTTGGTTATAAACCTTTTATCAAAGCAAAATACTTAAAAAATTATTTTGTTAAAGCTTCAACTTCAAGTGAATCAAATATAACTTGCAATTATTGTGGAAATAAAGGTCATATCTCATCATCTTGTCCAATTCAAAAGAAACATCATATGGGCACTAAGAAAATGTGGGTTCCTAAGGGAACAAAAACTAACCACCAAGGACCCAACATGATTTGGGTACCTAAGTCAAATTCTTGAATCTTCCATTGTGTTTAGGAACCTAAAAATAAAAGGAAGAAAAGCAAATGGTTCCTCGATAGCGCTTGCTCAAGACACATGACCGGAGATATCTCACTTTTCTCAACAATAAGTAAGAAAGATGGAGGTCATGTCACCTTTGGAGACAATGCGAAGGGTAAAATTATTGGCATTGGAGATATTGGTAACAATTCTCATATTATCATTGAAAATGTTCTTTTGGTAGATAGTCTTAAACATAATCTCCTTAGCATTAGTCAACTATGTGATAAAGAATTTAAAGTCATTTTTGAGCCAAATAGTTGCACTATAGAAAATATGAATGATGGAAAAACAAGTTGTGTAGGAAATAGAGATGGAAATGTTTACACTATAAATGTAGAAAATGCATCTCATGAAAATCTATGTTTCTCCGCATTGCATGAAAATAGTTGGTTATGGCATAGAAGATTAGGTCATGCTAGCATGGACTTGATTTCAAAAATCTCCAAGAAGGAGCTTGTAAAAGGTCCTCCGAAAATAGATTTTATTAAAGATAAAATTTGTGATGCATGTCAATTTGGTAAACAAACAAAAAATTCTTTTAAAAGTAAAACTCATATTTCTACATCTAGACCTTTACAACTTCTTCATATTGATCTTTTTGGTCCTTCAAGAACCGCAAGCCTAAGTGGAAAACATTATGCTTTTTTTATTGTTGATGATTTTTCAAGATTCACTTGGGTATTTTTTCTTGCATCAAAAGATGAAGCCCTCCATGCATTTTCAAAATTTATCAAGAAAATACAAAAAGAAAAAGAAATGCATATTTCTTGCATTAGAAGTGATCATGGGGGAGAATTTGAAAATCATTTATTCGAAAACTTTTGTGATGAGCATGGTATTGAACATCAATTCTCTTGTCCTAGAACTCCCCAACAAAATGGTGTTGTTGAAAGAAAGAATAGGACAATTCAAGAGATGGCTAGAACCATGTTAAATGAAAAAGCTTTACCTCAATATTTTTGGGCGGAAGCCGTAAACACCGCATGCTATGTTTTAAATCGTGTTTTAATAAGACCATCTTTAGATTTAACTCCATATGAACTTTGGAAAAACAAAAAACCAAATATTGGTTATTTTAAAGTTTTTGGATGCAAATGCTTTATTTTGAACACAAAAGAAAACTTAGGAAAATTTGATTCAAAATCGGACATTGGCATTTTTCTTGGATATTCATCATCTAGCAAAGCATATAGAGTATTTAACAAAAGGACACTAGTAGTTGAGGAATCCATGCATGTTATTTTTGATGAATCTAATCCTTTAACTAGTGTGCAAGTTGATATTGATAATGATCAAGTGAAAAATGATGACCAAACGGAAATTCATGATTCACCAAATGATGATAAGGATGAAGCAAAACAAGAGCTAGAACATGAAGAAGATAAAGATAAAGATCTTCCTAAGGCTTGGAGGTATGCAAATGCTCATCCTAAAGAATTAATTATTGGTGAGGAAAATCAAGGTGTTAAAACTAGATCATCTTTTAATCTTTGTAATAACTTAGCATTTCTTTCACAATTTGAACCAAAAACATTTCATGATGCATTAAATGATGAATTTTGGATTTTAGCCATGCAAGAGAAACTAAATCAATTTGAAAGAAATAATGTTTGGGAACTAGTCCCTCGTCCGGATCATCAATCCGTTATTGGCACAAAATGGGTTTTTAGAAACAAAATGGATGAATCTGGAGTGGTTGTTAGAAATAAAGTTAGATTAGTGGCTCAAGGCTACAACCAAGAGGAGGGAATAGATTTTAAAGAAACTTTTGCACCGGTAGCTAGACTAGAATCCATTAGGATGCTTTTGGCATTTGCATGTTCCAAAAATTTTATTTTATATCAAATGGATGTCAAAAGTGCTTTCTTAAATGGATTTATCATGGAGGAAGTTTATGTTGAACAACCTCCCGGGTTTGAAAGTCATGATTTTCCAAACCATGTTTTTAAACTTCAAAAAACTCTTTATGGTTTAAAACAAGCACCCCGAGCATGGTATGAACGTTTGAGTAAATTCTTGCTTGAAAAAGACTTTTGCATTGGAAAAGTAGATACTACATTGTTTATTAAGAGAAAAGAAAATGATATTCTTTTAGTTCAAATTTATGTTGATGATATCATTTTTGGATCTGCTAATGTCTCTTTGTGTGAAGAATTTTCTAACCTCATGAGCAAAGAATTTGAAATGAGCATGATGGGGGAACTCAAGTATTTTCTCGGACTAAATATCAAGCAAAGCAAAGAGGGTATCTTCATCAACCAATCTTCATACATCAAGGACTTATTAAAGAAGTTTGGCATGGAAGGACTAAAAGCTTCAAGCACACCAATGAGTTCAACTATCAAGCTCACCAAAGATGAGAGTAGGCCAAATGTTGATGTTAAAATGTATAGAGGTATGATTGGCTCTCTTTTATATTTGACGGCAAGTAGACCCGATATTATGTTTAGTGTATGCTTGTGTGCTCGATTCCAATCATGTCCCAAGGAATCTCATTTAAAAGCCCTAAAAAGAATCTTCAAATATTTACATGGCACTAGATTTTTGGGGTTGTGGTATCCTAGAGAAACATCTTTTGACCTAGTGAGTTATTCGGATGTCGACTTTGCCGGAAGCCAAGTCGATAGAAAAAGTACTAGTGGTACTTGTCATTTTCTAGGTCATGCATTAGTTTCATGGTTTTCAAGGAAACAAAACTCCGTAGCTTTATCAACCGCGGAAGCGGAATATATTGTCGCCGGTAGTTGTTGTGCTCAAGCCTTGTGGATGCAACAAACCCTTAAGGATTATGGAGTTAGCCTATCTAAAACTCCAATCTTGTGTGACAACACAAGTGCTATTAGCTTATCCAAAAATCCCATTTAACACTCTCGAACCAAACATATAGAAATTAGATATCATTTTATTCGAGATCATGTTCAAAAAGGTGATATTTGTCTTGACTTTGTATCCACCGAAAATCAACTTACGGATATTTTTACAAAACCTCTTGGGGAAGAACGTTTTTGCAAACTTAGAGGTGAGCTTGGGATCATGGAATCACCATATTAGCATTTGCACTTACATGTCATTGTGGTTATGGTGTTTTTGCTTGAATTGAAAATGTCAATAGATGCTTTATGCTTCATTTTAATGTTTGATCATATTTGATGCTTCTTTTTGTATCAATTATTATTGCATTGATCTTAATATGCTTGATTTAATTTTTCATCACATCTTTGCATCAAATTACATTGAATTTCATGCATGATTGAATCAACAGTGCATAGTTGAATCATTTGGACTCATATATGTTCAAATTGAGAAAACAAAATGCATAAAACAAGTTGACCAGAATTTTGCAAATTCGACTGCTGAATTGCAAAATCCGGTCGACCGGATTTTCTGCAAAATTCGGTCGACCGAATTGGCAAGAATTCGGTCGACCGAATTGGCCGAATTCCAGCGTAAAAAGGGCATTTTTCTTCATTTTTTCTCACAAACTGGTCCAGCCCTGTTCCGCTTCTCTCAACCTTTTTTGCTCCATTCTTGCTTAATCCACTTTAAACTTGACATTGTTGCATCAAATCAATTCCCCACATCATTTCTACTTGTTTTAAACCAAAATACCCTTCCAAAACACCATATTTTAACCAAAAATTTCCCCAAAATCTCATTAAACCCTAACCCTAGTTTTTTAAATTTCATCCAAAATCCTCAAATTTTGCTGAGTTTTCATCAAATTGATCACAGAATCATCACTCCCGGCATCCTTCTTCGAAGTTCCAAGCATCAATTTGTCCACATTAGCTTTCCATCAAAAACCCCCAAATTCCATACCCATTTTCGGATTTGTTTCCAAAAATACCCCTTTCGATCGACCCTTTTTACTTCTGAATACACCACTGTCATCCTCTCATCCTCTCCTACTGAGGTGTGCAGTTAGTTTTCCAATTCGGGTTCGTTTGTGCGAAATGACGATTCTACCCTTATACGTACATTTGACGTAGCATTTCTTTTTATCACATTTCATCGTGTTTTGTGTGGTATTTCCTTTCTAGCTCTCTGTTTTATCTTTTAAAATTTCAGTTTGTAATCTGTTTGCATAAGTCGTTAGATTTTGTAGTTATTGTGTATATCATCGTATTTTGCAATCATGGTTACCACTCGTCGTAGTAGTGCTAGGCGTTCCCCTAGGCCACCTAGAAATATTAGAACTAGCTCTTTAACACCTATTGCTCAAGGTGAGCTTTCCGAGGCTCTCTTTGATGAGACTCATTTTTGTTCCGCCCAAGTTGCCGCGACTTTTGCTGAACGCTATAGTCGTCGTGGTTTGTGTAAAACTCGACGAGTCGATTTTAACTTGCTCGCATAGTTCCACCTTAGGCCTCTTTTTGATAGATTAAGATGGACTCGTTTCGTCACCTTAGGTGGTTTTGTCTATCCTACCCTTGTTCGTGAATTTTATGCGAACATGGTGTTTGATCGGCTTCATAATGAAGCCACCTCTTTTGTCCGAGGCCATGAGATTCATCTCTCTCCTGTTAGCCTTCGTGTCACCTTAGGTCTTCCAATTGTCCGTGGTCCTCTTTTTCCCCCCCCGAGGGTGGCATTTTACTGACCCATTATATCTTGATGCCCTTCGAGCTATGACAGGCAATCCTGACCTTGATATAGTCTCTCGTCCACCCCATAGGCATCTCACTCTATCAGCCCATCTACTTCATAATATAATTGGTTATACTCTTGCACCAAAATCTGGCCATTTCAATGAAGTCAGCACAGTTGACTTCTATCTGCTCTCACATCTTCTCCAGGGGTCTCCTATAGACCTTTGTCATGTCATCTTTGATTTGATGGTCTCCACACTATCTCATCGCACCTATCTTCTCCCTTATGCCCCTATTATCACATTGATTCTTTCAGAGGTGGGCGTTTCCTTCCTTGAGGAGCCAGATATCGAGCCAGCTGTTGATCCTTATACTGCTTCAAACCTCCGTGTTATGGGCTTCCGTCAGCACAATGATGTCTGGCGTCATATTTCTGAGCTAGTACCTGGTGGAGGAGAGGCTGCCGCCAATCTAGGCGCTGATATGGATGCTGAGCCCCAGGCACCTGCTGCTCCAGCTGATACTGATGACACTGACAATGAGGCAGATGAGGACCGAGACCTTTTTGAGTTCCAGGCGCGTGCTTCTGGCAAGAGATCTCGGATGGCTACTAGAGCGAGTTCATCTGCTGAGCCGACCACCGCCTCAGCTGCTGATCGTATATCTCTTTTATCTGCAGAGCTTGCTGAGGTTCACTCGGATTTTGCTGATTTTCGTGCTGAGGTTCGATCTGATTTTACTGATGTTCGTGCCAGTATTGCCGATCTTCGAGGAGGCATGGATGAGCTTCGAGAAGGCATCGCTGAGCTTCTTCGTCGTTTTCCTCCACCTTCTTAGTTTATTTATATTTTTCATTATCTTTTTGTTATGTATGGACTTTCATTATATACTCTTATTTTGCTGGTTTAGACATTGTCTTTATGCATTGCTATGGTTCTGGATGAGTATCGATATATTTTGACCTTGTCTTGATGATTATTTTTGGACCATTTTTGTGATCATTTGCTTTTCCCTTATCTCTTTGCTTATCTCATTTTATTCATTGCCTTATTCTTTTTGATAATGACAAAGGGGGAGAAAAGTTTGATTGATGATTGATACTTTCATTTCGTTGATATTGTGGTTATTGTAGATATCTTGATAAAGATATATATGTTGTGAATATTTTGATGAGGATATATGTGATTGATGAGATTAATGTTAAACATATTATTATTTGCATATATTCAGGGGGAGGAAACTTGATTTTTTAAGGCGAACTCTTGCAAAATTTTTTTTTTTTTTAAATCAAATGTTTCTTAACTTCAAGGAAATACATTCATTGATATATTTTACTAAATTCCTTGAAGTGCATATGTGTTTGTCATCATCAAAAAGGGGGAGATTGTTAACTTGAGGAGTCATTATGTTCTTATTTTGATGATAACAAACTAATATGTCCCTAAACATATTGACTAATGATTTTACTTGAGTGTGACCTTAGATTGCAAGGATTTATCTAATGCACTTGAAGGAGTTTCAAGATGGAAATGAAATAGAAGAGTCAATTGAAGAATTATTGAAGATTTGAAGAAAAACTCAAGTGTTAGGTAGATATATTTGTAATTTAGAGCATTCGTTTTGATTAGAATATTTATTTACATGGGATAGCTCACTTGAAAACTCATTTTCATATCTTTCACATTTTGGGTTAAAATGTCGTTTTTCAAACTTATTGGTTTAAGCCAATTCTTTCACCAAAGTTTATTAATTCTTTTAAAATGATGAAGTTTTGTGAACTACATTTTCATATCTTAAAGTTGGTTTTGAAAGAATTTTCAAAATTGGGTTAAATTGTCACTTTTCAAAGTTTTAGGGGTCAAATTACAGTTTTTGAAAATCCAGGGGGTAAAATGTAATAAAATTCGGTCGACCGAATTTCACCGACCGAATCAGCTTCCGAATTATCCAGAAGCCATGTATTTTGGCTTCAGAAATTTGGTCAACCGAATTAAATTCGGTCGACCGAATTTTGGTTTGAATTTTTCCAACGGCTAGTGCCACGTAAGCTCCACGGAAGTGTCACGTCACATCCGATTGACCGAATTCTATCCGGTCGACCGAATTCTATCCGGTCGACCGAATTGTGCGTTTTCTGGAAAATTAAAACGGCTATCTTTGTGCACAACGGTAACTTTCCTTATTTTCCCCTATATAAACCCAATCAATTTCGTTCGAAAAGAACTTTTGCCACCAAAAACTTTCATATATTTGAGAGCAAATTAGTTTTGAGCTATTGACTTGCAAATTATTCTCTCTAATCAAAACCCTTGCTTTTACACTTTGTAATTTCATTTGCTTTGGGTTGTACTAAGCTTTAACTTTCATATACACTTTTGAGAGAGATTATATTTCAATATTCATACTAAAATTCGTGTTATAAAAGAGTGAGGTTCACTCTTGGAGAGATTAGAAAATTTCTTGTGAGAGAAATTGTGTTTCAACATTTGTAAAGGTTAATAGCACCTTGAAAGCTATTTTGGTTGTGAAGAAAAGCTTGGTTGAGGTTTAGTCAACCAAGGATTAGTGGAATACTCCAAGGGAGAAAGCTTGGAGGAGTGGACGTAGGTCGGGTTGAGCCGAACCACTATACATTGCGTGTTTGATTTTCTCTTCCCTTAAACTTATATTTTATGTTATGTTATTTTGATTGTATTGATTGTTTGAGATATTTTAGTTATTTTCATACATTGGATTAAAAATAGGCAACATTATTTGATTTGAATAAATTGCTTTAATTCTCAAATTTGGTAAAGATAGTTTTAAAATTGCCTAATTCACCCCCTCTCTTAGGCCATTCGATCCTATACCTCAACTTGATGGTCTTCTCTCTCATCCTTTGGTTGAGATGAGTCTTTGATTTAGAGATCTTCCATGAACTCAATAACTTCGTTTTCATTTCAATTCTCTACACACTTAGAAGATTCATTAAATATCATATGGATAGATTTTTCAACTAAGAGATTTTTCTTATTAAAGACTCTACATGTTTTAGATAAAATAGAGTAACCTAAGAAAATTGCTTAATCCGATTTGGCATTAAATTTTCCTAAATTATCCTTATCATTATTTAGCACAAAACACTTGCATTTAAAGGGATGAAAATATGCGATATTAAGTTTTTTCCCTTGAATAACTCGTAAAGAGTTTACTTGAAGATTGGCCTAATCATGGCCCTATTTATGATGTAACATGAAGTATTAATGGTTTCACCCTAAAAATACTTAGGCAAATTATGTTCACATAATATGTTTCTAACCATTTATACAAGTGTCATATTTCTTCTCTCAAAAACTTCATTTTGTTGAGGGGTCTTAGATGTTGAAAAGTTGTGTTCAATGTCATGCTCATTACAAAATGATTCAAAATTCGAATTTTCAAATTATTTTTCATGGTCACTTCTAATGCTTGTAATTGCATAACCTACTTGGTTTTGCAATTTTCTAATAAATGGAACAAATGCATGAAATGTATCACTTTTATGAGTAAGAAGTAAAACTCAAGTAAATCTTGAAAAATCATCAACTATTACAAAACAATAATGCTTTCCACCAAGACTTGTTGTTCTAGATGATCCATACAAGTCCATATGCCAAAGTTGAAGGAGTCTTCAGATTGAAACACAATTTTTGGTTTAAAAGTAAATCTAATTTGTTTACCTTTCATACAAAAAACACACATATGATCCTTTTTGAAAATCAACTTTAGCAATCCTTTTATTAAATTTCTTTTAGGAAGTTTTTGTAAAACATCAATGTTTGCATGTCCTAGACTTTTATGCCATAACCACATGTCTTTCTTCTTAGTTGACATAAGACATAGGTTTTTAGATTCAATGTCATACAAATTTATAATGTATACATTTGAATACCCATGACCAATGAATGCAATTACATTTGTGTTAGCATCAATATTTCACAACATAAGGAATAACTAATTTTGAAACTTTTATCACATAATTGACTTATACTAAGTAAATTATGCTTAAAGCCTTTAACAAGTAAAACATCATTGATTGAGAAAGTAGAGTTACCTATTGTAACAATGCCAATTACCTTTCCTTTTGAGTGATCTCCAAAGTTGACGTTGTTTTCATCTTTTGCCTTCAATAAGGAGAATAAGCTCCTATCTCCTGTCATATGTCTTAAGCATCCACTATCCAAGTACTAATTGTTAGAAGACCATAATAAAGATTGCAAACAAGCCTACAAAGCAAATTTATTCATTTACGCTCTGGTACCTATATGGTCTTGGGTCTAACAATGTCAGTTCCAAGTGTCTTTTTAGGAATCCAAACCTTCTTTACATTGAAAGGTTTACTATTTCTAATTGGAAAATGCCTAATGGTATGCCAAATGAATGAACAAAATTTTCATTTCATGTGCAATACATTAGGTTTCTTTAAAGGCTTAAATGTGTTTGTAAAGGGGTAACCCCATTGTGACCTAGACCTTATTTGTTTAAACCATTTCTTTGTGAAGCAAACATTTCATCCAACCTTTTAATGTCAATTTCAAAATTTTCAAACAATTCATTTGAACTTGACACCTTTTTCTTTAATTCATTATGTTATTCTTTCATGTGTGGCAATTCATTTATAAATTATTCATTTTCATATGATAAAACTTCAAAATCTATTTTCAATTTATCATGCTCATGTGAGAGAGTGTCATGTTCCATTTTAATGTATGTTATTTATTTCTTTAATACCTTATATTTAGTTTGTATGCTCTTACATTCATCCATTGAAGATTCAAATGCATCTTGTAATTCATTTAAAAAGTATGTGTTTAAGTCACTTACCTCATCTTCCGAGTTACTTTTGGTCATGAAGCATATGCTAACCTTTTCATCTTTCAACTCACTCTCATTGTTTCCACTCCATGTGATGGCAAGGACTTTATTCTTGAACCTCTTCTCATTTTTTCTCTTTCTTCTTTCTCCTTAAAGGGTAATCTTAGCGACTATTCCCTGACTTTTTACACTTATAGCATATTATATCATTGTTGTTTTTTTCACCATCTTCTTTCCCCCTTCTAGCCAATCTTTTTCCTTTAAACTTCTTCATCCTAGATAGAAATTTGCTAAACTTTCTAGCAAGAATGCTTAGATCATCTTCATCCATGGAAGAGTTTCTTTTCTCTTCCTGTTTATTATTCACCTTCAAGGCAATATCTCTTTTGGCCTTTATTTCCTCTTATTAGGGTAGGTGCCTTAGAACTAATAGAATTTGACATTTGTGAATGTAATTTTATATTAATAATTAATAAAAAATTTATTGTTATTCAATTCATATGTTGTAACATGCCTTTAAAATGATAGATTTATGATAAAGGGTCAGATAATTGATCACAGGAACATTATATACACTTTTAGTAGTCATTCTAGGAATTTCTATAATCTTGACATTACAATAAATGAGGGCACATGTAATGATGATGGAATTATCATAGTGTTGAGCGACTCCACCATAAGCGGCGATAGTTCTCACTTGTCGAAGAGACAATTTAGTGCAATTTATGGGTACATGTTATAAATGTGTTTATCAGACTATTCGTCCAGAGGATATCCATATAGATAGTTATTTTAGTGTCTTTGAAATAAATTCTTTGAATACCACAAGTGTATGTGAGCCTTTAACTTGAGGTCGCTATACCATCTTGTGTAAATATCGGTATGTTTTGATATTATATAACGTGTCGTCATAATTAGAATAATTATAAAGGTAGTAATCGGCTATATCATATGATACATAGAGACTATAGTTGATCGATAAAGGATTTATCACTTTTGAGCACAGAAGAAGATATCTCACATGAGAATATTAAATGCATCTATGAAAGCTAGAATTTATGGTTATAATGAGATAAAGTTGTTGCCTAATCCATGTTAGTTGTTGATGCATATCTATTCATATCGATGAACTACTAAGATAGACACTTTTATATATCTTAGCCTTAAGAGATATTGGTTGACAAAATTATTAAATTGTATGTAACTATACTGTTGTAAAAGTTCAAAAGATGTCTATTAACACTTTATTGTCTCGATAGTCATAATGCTTTGCGAGACGTCAATCTTGGTCTATGTTTAAATTCGGCCTAAATTTAGACATTGCCAATTTGATAAAGAGATTATAAGTCACACATATATAGAGGTTGATTTGAACCTAAATGTGAGGATTATTTGGTGATAATCTTAGTGTTTAAGGAAAGTGAGAATCTTGTTGACCATACTTTGACCAAGTCAAACTTGGTGTTCCAATAACATGCAAACTTATTAAAGCATTGCACAGCTAGACAAAATATTATCCAACCATGCAAGGCTTAAAAGGTGGCTTAATTGGACAAAAATTTGTCCAGTAGTGTAAGGTTTGAAAACTTGTTGAGCAGCAAACTTATATACCACTCGTGCAAGTTATGAAACATTCTGGTTATGCATATTTACATGCCAACCGTGCATGTGTGTTGAGAGTGTCGAGTTGGATTAAATCCTTGTTGCAGTTAGACACTTGCACATACTTAAAATTTGTGTTAGAATTAAAATAAAGAGATAATACATATACAATGAAAACCTTAGCCACAGGTTTTTTATTTTTCTCTTCTTCTCATGAACACAATTAATCCAAAAAAGACACCTTAGTAGCTTTCTCCTTGAATTACCTTTTATGTGTTCATGCTCCGCGTGGATACCAAAGTGTCACCTTTCAAGGGTTAGATAGCATTCGAATTCAAATTCAAGACTTAGAGGAGCCACCAATACAAATATAAACCTGAAACACCCTATGAGTGTTTTACATGTTCATAAGTGTATATTTTAAAATGGGTATCCTAGTTAGAGTTTGTAGGATTCTTTGTTTTTAAATTTTTAAATTCAACTGTGTTGCCAGTTATTGGCCCCTTGAACCCTACACCTCTTCCTTTGGTTTTCTCTTCATTTTATAGGCAAAGAAACTACCTATGAGCTTATCCATGCCCATCTTTGTTAAGTTTTTCGATTATTTAATTTCAGTGACCTGGATAGTCCATGAATCTAGTAAGGACCGTAGTATCTTTTTGACTAGTTATAATATATATATATATATATATGTATAAATAACTATATATATATATAGAAACAGGCACATACATGTGAATATATATATATATATATTTAAAATGGGAAATATCTCAAAACATGGTCAAAAGACATAAATACCCCTGAAACATACCTAAGGGTATTACAACTGGTACTTAATATCACAATCATAGTCTTTTACTAACTCGAGACATCGTCTCTATCTCATATTTAACTCTTTCTGAGTGAAGAAATATTTGAGTCTCCAAAGATCTTTGGGTACTAATTTGACATTTAGTACAACCTATTATCCTCAGACAGATGATTAGACGGAGAGGGTTAATAAGATTTTGGAGGACATATTGAGAGCTTGTTGTCTGGATCATAAAGTTACGTGGGTAGAAATGTTGCCCTTGATAGAGTTTGCTTACAATAATAGCTACCAGATGACTATTCAGATGGTACCTCATGAGGCATTATATGGTAGGAAGTGTCGTTTTCCTATTCATTGAAATGAGATAGGAGAGAAAGATGTGTTATCCCAATCCCTTGGGCCCTAGTTGACCCAGAAAATGATTAATGATGTCCAATTGATCAAGCAGAGAATAAAACAGGCCCAAGATTGACAAAAAAGCTATGCAGATCATCGACGCCGAGACTTGGAATTCACTGTAGGTGAATTTGTATTTGTAAAGGTTGCTCCATTCAAGCATTTGATGTGATTCGGAAAGAAGGGAAAGCTAACTCCCAGATTTATTGGTTCATATGAGACAATTGAGAGAGTTGGTAAAGTGGCTTATAAATTGGCCTTACCAACGAGTATGGATTGGATTCATGATGTATTTCATGTCTCATTATTGAGAAAATGCCTTGGTGATCATTCCCAAGTTATGAATACATATCATATTAAGTTATCAGAAGACCTTGGTTATGAAGAAAGACTGATTCAAATACTTAATAGGAGAATTAAGCAACTAAGGAACCGACAGATTCCTTTGCTAAAGGTCCTATGGAGAAACCAGAAGGTAAAGGAGGCCACCTGGGAAATGGAGCAAACCATGAAGGAGAAGTATCCAGAGTTGTTTTTGTGAATTCCGAGGACGGAATTCTTATGAGGGGGGAAGAGTTGTAATACCCTCAAGTATGTTCTAAGGGTATTTATGTCTTTTGATCCTGTTTTGAGATATTTCCCATTTTAAATATATATATATATGTTCACATGTATGTGTGTGTTTATATGTATATATATATATATATATATATATATATATATATATATATATATATATATATATATAAATACAAAAAGAAAAAGAAAAAGAAAAAGAGATAAAGATGTATATAAAGAGTAAAAAAAAAGACAAAACAAAGAAATTTCAAGACTTTTCCATCATCTTCCCGTCCATTCTAGCAGCCACCATTCTCCATGCTAATGTCTTTTGTTTTGTGAAGATAAAGGAAGAACTTAAAGGAGTTTTGGAAGACAAAATAAGAAAAGGAAACAAAGAAGCACTTTGAAAGTCTTGGTAACCAAAAGATCTCCTTCCTTTCCCTTCACCTATGATTATATATATTTGAGACATGTTATATGAATATGTTAGTGTGTTTTGGTATTGATTTAAGGTGATTTTAATGATAAAGGAAACAAGATAAGGAAGAGGAAACCAACTTGCAAAGATTGGCTTGAAACAAGATAAGGGGTATTATTCTTGATATGTTTCATGTTTTATGCTTTTGGTTCCTTAGATCTATGTTATAAATGATGATTTTGAAGTTGAGAAATGTTGTTTTGTCATTTGGGGTATCTATGTGTGTGATTTTGTTCATGACAGAAAGTTTGATAATATTTACAGTTTTACCACTGATTTCGTCTCACGTTTTGGCTGTCTTATCTAATGAATTATGGGTGCTATGATGGCTTGTTGGAATTCTCATTGAAGTCTCTTTTCAGTGATATATAACTTATATGAATTAGAGAACGTTTGGACTATTAAATGGCATGAACAAAAAAACTATCTTACCAAATAAATAATGAAGACAGTTTTTTGCCACTGACTTCATCCCACGTTTTGGCTGCCTTATCTGATGAATCATGAGTTCTATTATAGCTTGTTGGAAAGCTATTTAAATCATATTTCCAATTATATATAGTTTGTATGAATTAGAGATCATTTGGACTGTTAACGATTGTATGAACCAAATGGACTGTTTTACCAAATAAACAGTGAAGACAATTTTTGCCATTGACTTCCTCTCACATTTTGACTATCTTATCTAATGAATTATAAGTGTTATTATAACTTGTTGGAAAGCTCTTTGAATCCTCTTTTCAACGATATATAGCTTGTATGAATTAGAAATCGTTTGGACTATTAAATTGTATGAAAAAGAAGGCTACCCTGCCAAATGATAGTTTTGTGAATAGTACTTCACAGTTTTTGGAAAGAAAGAAAGAAAGAAAAAGAGGAGAAAAAGGAAAGGAAGAAAGAAAGAAAAGAAAGGAAAGGAAAGGAAAGAAAGGAGAGAAAAAGAAAAGAATAAGAAAAGCAAGAAAAGGAATTTGGGGCTCAAGATTCAGGGGTCGTCCCAAAAGTATGGTTTGGTGAGTTATGAATAGATTTAGATGGAAGCAAGATTAGTAAGATATAAGGCATGCATGCATGCTATGAACTATGAGGGGGCACTTTACACTACACTGCCTATAGTAGGGCACGTCCGTAGTAGGACATAGACCCCCTAGTAGGGTCCGTTCACAGTAGAGCATACTCGTAGTAAAGCTTAATTCAGATTCAAAAATGGTGTAGTAAGAGAAAAGAAGAGAGCTCGAGCTTAGAAAAATGTCAAATCCCTATAGTCAGTTTCTAGGAAGTATCAAATAGACACCAGATGTGACAAAGTATGACCCAAATAGTAAAGAATAAACTAGATTATCCCCTCGATTTCTTATGTAGGTTATGATGTGAGGTTGAGTCCCGAAAGTGAGTTAGAACAAGAAAGAAGATAGTTTACTTAATTCTTTCCCCTTACTGAGTTTTCTTATCTCTCATTTCCTTTTCTTTCATGATTACAAGTACAAGTGATCGAGGTAGCTACGAGGCGGGCCAAGTCAGTGAAGATAGACCTAGGCTAGAGTAGGTTATCTCTGCTTGTTCTTATTGACTTTTGACCTTTTTGAGATGATTGTATAGTTGTATATGATTATTCCATGTTTTCATTTAAGATATATACATCTTTTATTCACTTCCAAATTTTCAATTTTCTTAAAATAATTTCTAACTACTTTCAGTAATGAGTTGAGTTCCAAGTAATTTTTTATAAATAAATAATAGATGCTCCGGATATTAATTCATAACATTTCTCCTCTGGTGGGTAGTACTTCTGAGGAGGGATGTTACAAGTTGGTATCAGAGCATAATTTTGGGAACCTAAAAGATGTTTTCTAAAACAAAATGAAGTAATCCAAGTAACACAGAGATGGAATACCCTCCAGCCACATTGACTACCCTTGCAGTCGATCACTGTAAGTTAAGTTTTCACTTATACCTGTTGTGTTTTATTGGAAATATCTTAAAATAGGATCAAAAGACATAAATACCCCTGAAATATACCTGAGGGTATTACAACTATAAATAAATAATAGATGCTCCGGATATTAATTCATAACATTTCTCCTCCGGTGGGTAGTACTTCTGAGAAAGAATGTTACAAGTTGGTATCAGAACATGATTTTGGAAACCCAAAAGATGTTTTCTAAAACAAAATGAAGTAATCCAAGTAACATAAAGATGGAATACCCTCCAACTACACTGACCACCCTCGCAGCCGATCTCTGTAAGTTAAGTTTTCACTTATATCTGTTGTGTTTTATGGGAAATATCTCAAAACAAGGTCAAAAAACATAAATACCCCTGGAACATACCTAAGGGTATTACACTAGTTCTATGGTTTTGAACTTATTCCCTAACCCTTTAAAGTCATTTACAAAATTCGAACATCTCTTGTGCATGTTCGTAATATTTTCTCCTAATTTCATCTCAAATATTCATACTCTCCAAAGAGAAGTTCTATCTTGGACTCTTTAACTTGGCTTGTTCCCTCATGAGTTGTTTAAAGAATATGTCAAACCTTTTTGGTCGAATCACAAATAAATACATGATTGAATTTTGTAGCATTTAAGGCATAAAATAGAATATTAATGGCTTTTGCATTCAAATTCATCAGTTTTTCATCCTTATCATTAGAATCTAATTCACTTCTAGGTTCATTAGTTCTAGAATCCATAAGTATCAAGTCACCATGCTTAATGATTATCCAAAGTTTATAATTGATAGACCTAACAAGCAATTTCATTCTAATTTTCCATTGAGTATAATTTGTGCTACTAAATAGGGTTGATCTAATGGTGCATTAGCCTTCGACAATAATAGGGGTTGATGAACTATCTATTTATGAAGATCGTTTTTATTCTAAAAATTGTTAGATTTTGAAAAAAGCTAGAACTCAAGCACTGACACAAATTATAAAACCTTTGAAAATGGATAAGAGAACCTAGAGAGGGTGAATAGGTTCTTAAAAATTTTGAACACAAACAATTAATACACTATTAAATGTAAACACCAAACAACAAATAAAAATGAAAGTAAATAAGAAGAGTTAAGAAATGCTCAGTTTAGAGTGGTTCAGAGCTTTCTCTTACAAGCCTCTAACGATCACTTCTCCAAGCAAACTGTCTTAGAGTTCTATTATGACTGTAAATCTTTTATAATTAGTTTCTCCAAAATTTTGTTATTTACTAATAGTTATCATGGGATTTAGCCCTCACTATTTAATTACAAGAATTTTATCCGTATAAATGCCTCTTTAAGATTGAGAATACAGTTTAAGTGCACATGATCTTTCAAGAAAATACAATGAAAGCTTTGTGAGAGTGATATGCAATAGAGGTAAGATGAGTGAGTTTATGGTTTGCTCAATACTTTCTCTAACCCAACTTCACTTGAAACTTGCTCTATTTATAAGGAAAATATATCTTGAAACGTAATAGAGTTGTTGCAATTAAAAATTTGTCTATTGAAAATTAAAAGAGACATTTTTCTCTAAAATCTATATAAATGGTCAAGATAGCTTTCTGGAATAGCCAGTACCAACGATTACTGTTAAAGGTTAAGCTCGACCACAACTCCCAACAGTCGACAATAAATGCTCTCGTCACCTAGTATCAATCAATACAACTTGATGTACCTATTGTTCTTGTTTTCTCATCTTGGTTCTTAAAATTCCAGAAAGGTTAATAGAATGAGTAACGAATGAGTGAACGACTAACGTACCAAGTAATTTTTGCATAATGAACAATCAATGCACTTTTTTTTTACTTTTGCTTACTCTACTCTTGACTTTGACTTTGTTGACTTAAGGCAAACGAGTAGCATGCCAAGTAATGTTCTAGTTCCTTAATTGGAATTTGAACATGAATGATTTGTATTTTTATAGTATTGATTATTACTTACCATCTTCTTCCAAAATTCCAAAAGGGTTGACAACCAGAGGAATGGGTGATGAACAACTTGTATACCAAGTGAATTTTTGTCTTGTATCGGTCGTTTATTCTTGACTACCAATCATTTTTCTTTTAGTTTCTGTATTTTTCATATTTTGTCCATCTTTGTAATGTTGTAGCACATTCCATGGACTTGTTAGTCATTCAGACATTACTATCATCATCAAAACACCCAGTGTCCAACAATATACCTCCAGGTGATTATTCATAAAGATGATAAACATCTTGGAGCAGTTGAATGTCTATGGAGTTGTCATTCCCTATGAAGTCAAAGTGAATTTGATTCTTCAATCTCTCCTGAACAGTTATAAGTTGTTTATAATTAACAACAATCTAAATAGAATCGAACGCACTTTTTCAAAGTTTCTGAATGAGATTCAGGAGTTCTACAAATAAGGAAAAGGGCATGAGAAAGTGAACATTGCTTCTACAAGTGGAACAGAGAAGAAGCAAAAACAACCCTAAAAAGGTCCAAAAGTTAGACCAAGTAAAAAGAATTTTAAAAGGGTTGAGACTAATATAGATAAGACTAAAGCCAAGGGGTAGTGTTTCCATTGCAAAAAGGACAGACACTGAAAGAAAAATTATCTTGTTTACCTTTAGAGCTTCAAGGAAAAGAAAACAGGTATATTTCATTCATTTATGAAAGAATTTAAGTTAAATATTAATTAAAATTATCAATCTACATCTCACATAAGTGTATCATTACAAGACCTACAGAATAGTTCTATGTTATCTAAGAATGAAGTTGTTTTAAATATGACAAATTGAGCAAAACTTGTAGTTGAAGTCATAGGGAACTACTAACACTTCTATCTGGACATATTTTGAAAGTATACAAAGTTCTTTATTTTGCTAAAACTATTAGAAATATAATTTATGTATATGTTCTATGTAAAATTAGTTACTATGTATAGTTTAATGAAAATGAATGTTTAATTCATTTTGAAAATTCTCTAGTTGGCAAAATAGTAAATAAAAATGGTTTGTATATATTAGAATTTAATTATGAGTATTATGAATGTTGTCACAAATAAAAAATCTCCAAAAGAAATCAACCCAAGGTTACTTTGACACTATCAATTAGGGTATATAAAAGACAATAGAATAACGAGATTGAAAACAAATGAAATTTTGAATTCATTGAGGTCTAAACCCTATCCAACTTGTGAATCTTATCTTAAAAGAAAAATAACTAAATTTCCCTTTAAAAATAAAAGAGAAAGATCTAAAGAACTACTAGAATTGATGCATTCGAATGGATGCAGGCCATTTAGTGAAATAACAAGAGGTGATTTCCAATACTTCATCACTTTTATTGATAATTATTCAAGATATGAATACATGTATTTGATAAAATACAAATTTGAATAGTCAAAAAAGTTCAAGAAATTCAAGAATGAAGTAGAAAAACAATATGAAAAGAATATTAAAGCCTAAAGATCAAATCGTGAAAGTAAATATTTGAATATGAAATTTCAAAATTATCTAAATGAAACTGGAATCACATCTTAGATGACTCCTTTGTATACACCACAACACAATGATGTATCAAAAAATAGAAACCGTACCTTATTAAATATGATATGCTCTATAGTAAATTTTATGAATCTACTGATGTCATTATGGGGATACGCATTGCTTTATGCTAACCATATTTTGAATAGAGCACCATCCAATTCTAACCTCCAATTCATTTGTGTTTTGTGAAAAAACCTAGTGTAAATCAACAAGCGATGAAATACGAAAGAACTGTCTACACATATTTGTGTATTTGACATTTTATGAGCTAGGTCTAAGTAGGTTTTCTTTTTCTTAATTTGGGAACCCCCGCCCAACTTCACCAGATAGGAAAAGCTTGAGTTAAAGTAACTGAACCAATAATTACTACATCGAATAAGTCAAACATAATTTATTATGATATATTTTTAATCAAACCCAAACTATTCATATCTTGGGCTCTCACCTTTTCATAAGGAAAGGATTTCTTTTTCATCACTTAAGACTAACTCTTAAGATCCCAATAAAGTTTTGCTGTGATGATTGTGTTGTTTATTAAAATTTTTAAGCCTACAAAACCTTATACATATATCACTTCCAAAAATTAAAGACAGATGTATTCGGTACATGAAAATATTGAAATAATTCTAGAATCACCTTAACACTACATCAACACTAAGCAATTAATAAGAACCGTCCACAAACAAGAAACGAAACAGAAAAATTTAAAAAAAAAAAATCACAGCCGTTTACCATCTCTACTTTTCTTGTGATAATTCTTCCCATGAAAGTCCACAAAAAGAGCTAAAAGGGAAGCATTAAAAATAGCATTGAAGCACCAACCCCAGATCCCGGAGCACCCTAATTCTGTAAAATAATACCACAGCATCAAAACCGAAACACAAAAACTAAACACAAACTGCACAATCTGGCAATGCGTCACCAATCTCTTCCACGTGGGCCGCATCCCCATGGCGCACAAAAAATAGTATAAGTACATTATCACATGTACGCTCGCATTACTAACAAGAGCAATAGGAAACAAAGACTGCGAAGTGTTCAGCCACAAATAACACATGATCACAACCGTTGCGTGATGGTAGACGTGGAGGAACGTGAGCCGTCGGATGGAATTACTTAAAACGATCAAAAGGGTATCAAAGAATTCGAGGATTTTGGAGAGATAAAAAAGGTGGGCCCAGAAGAAGAGGGGGCCGGAGGGTGGGGTGCCAGGGGGAAAGCAGACGATGTAGCGGAGGTGGGAAGTGTGGAAGATGATGGAAAAGGTGCAACCGACGGCGAGTATGAGTGAGAGGAGGAGAAGGAGGAGGCTGTGGAAGGCGGAGATGGGTTTGAGGAGGCGAGGAGGGAGGGAGAGGAGGGGGAAGCAGAGGAAAAGGAGGAAGGTGAGAGAGAGGTAGGTAAGGATAGCGGAGATGAGAAAATGGGGAGAGGAGGCGAAGGTGAGAGGAGGGGACCAAGTGAAGTGGAGGATGGTGGGGTGATTGAGATAATGGTGGAGAGCTAAGGTGATTGAATCCATGGACAGAGACGGAGAGGGATAAAGGCTTTTTTTTAAAGAAATGGAGGATGGAATAAGAGGGTAGGTTAGGCTTCCAGTTATGGTGTGTTTGGATGTTAGCTTATTTGAATTCTGATTGGTTGAGTTAAAATATCAAATGATGTAATTTTATATACATATTTATTTTTTATATAATTTAAATATACAAAAGATAATAAACATTATTTTATTTTTAATTTAAAATTGTTTAATTATATATTAATATATTATTTATATATTTAAAATATAAATATATAATATTATTACATCAAATATTATTGCACATATCCATTATAAATTGAAAAATGGCAAAACAATTAGGGTTTATTTCCTTGTGTTTGAGAAGTCAGTGAGTCTTGACCTTGTTGGACGAAAGGTAAACGTTGGAGTAAATCTTTCTTTTTTTTTTTTTTAAATACTAAAATATTTTAAATACTAATTATAAAACCAGAAGTTTTATAAATATGAGATAATATTTGAATCTAAAGTTTCAAAAATTAATCTCAATATTTTCTCTATAAAACTAGTTATTTTATAAATATAAGATAATATTTGAACTTAAAGTTTCAAAAATTAATTTCAATATATTCTTTATAAAACTAGAAATTTTATGAATATGAACAATATTTGAACCTAAAGTTTCTAAAATTGGATGAGTATAATTAAATGAGTTTTTTACACGACTCTGCACTTTGAATAAATAAGTCTTGAAAAATTGATTAAATAAAATAGCTCAAAAGGACAAATACAAAGTTATTATTTTTTTCACATCACATTCTCAAATAATTGCAAGCCGAATATATGGATATAATGATAAATACACTAGATTTGTGGAGAAATTTGAAAGATAAATTTGAACATCTTATTCAATAATACTCCTAAGAGCTTTGTAATTTAGTGCAACTTTGCAATATTCAGAATTTTTCCCTGATTGAAGTAATGTAGAAGAGAAAATATTCTCTACCTTTCATTTTCTATAATATGCTCATATAGTAGTAATATCAAGAAAAAAAATTCTAAATTAATGCTATATATTTTCGTTAATGAAAAACCATCAAACTCGCCTGACAAGTACTATATCATTCATTGAAGTGAATACAACTATCAGTAGTAGTTATCATGGGCGTGAGTAAAGTTATAGATGAAATAATTTTCGATCCGAAGATGATTATAATAGAAAATTTCACTCATACTATTAAAAGTGGACTAAGACTAAAACAAAATAAAGAATAACGTAGAGTAAACCATCAAACAATAAGTGTGGTTGTAAATGTCATTGGTCGCATATTTTTAGTAAACACAAATATCAGGTGGATCTATAATCTGCATTCATAAAATTAAATTTATTGATGATTTAAATCCTGTCAATTAAATGAATCTTGATGTTTCAAAACTTCTTTCAAGAATAAAAATATAGGTCACTTGATTGGTGACATGAATGCCAAGATTTTTATAATTAAAATCCATCATATATAATTATTTTGGAGTCATGAATATTATTTTGTGTTTTCTTATCATGTTCTCCTTCATTTCACTATTTTGTGTACATTATGACTAATGTAATTTTTAAATGAAAGGAAATGAACTCCAAAATTGAAGCGTTGACTTCAAAAGTTGATGATAGGGACATATGTTTGGTGGATAATATAACAATGCACACAATTTTTATGGAAAAGAATTTTGTCTTAACTTTAACATCGATTGAAGCTAAAGTATATATGATTTCAAGATTAATAATTTTGATTGAAGACTTCGAAAGAGTCATAATTTTGTTGAAAAATGAAACCAAATTAAGCATCAATGATATATTATATTAAAGTAGATCTAGAAAACATTTATTTAAAGATATAAGAAATAATAGTTTTCCCATTAAAACTATGAGTGAAAGTGGTGCAAAATTCATATGTATAATTGATAATACGTTTAGAAAAAGGGTTATACTAAAAAAATTGTCTGTTATATCATCTAGTTTATATTATATAATCATAAATTCAATTGATACCTATACAGTATCAAACCATAAGTTCTTTGAACTAAAAGTTTTTTATGTTTTGACATAAGCGTCTAAATCACCCAAGATCTACAATGATATGTAAAATTATTGAAAATTCACATGGATATACATTAAAAACTCATAAGATTTTATTGTCCAGTGAAAAATTTTGCACTATATGTTTATAAGTGAAATTGGTAATCAGAGCATCTCCCTCTAAAATTGGAGTTGAATCTCCATCATTTATACAAAAGATTCAAGAGGATATATGTAGACTCATTCATCAATCAAGTGGGTCATTTCGTTATTTTATAGTCTTAACTTATGCATCTATACAATGGTCTTATGTTTATTTATTGACAACTTGAAATGTTATCTTTGTTAAATTATTAACTCAAATTATCAAATTAAAGATACATTTTACAAATTATTCAATCAAGTTAATATAGTTAGATAATGCTAGTGAATTTACATCCAAAACATTTGATAATTATTGCATATCTATTAGGACCGATGTTGAACATCTAGTCCTACATGTCCACACTCAAAATGGATTAACTAAGTTTCTTGTCAAACGACTTCAAGTAATTGCATGTACTTTATTACTAAAACTCAATTACTAACTTATGTGTGGGGACATGCTATATTACATGTTCTGAAGTTAATTCGCTTGCAACCTTCTTCTTATCATCAATATTCTCCTCTACAATTAGTTTTTTGGTCACCAACTATTATATCTCATTTAAAGATTTTTGGTTGTCTTGTATATGTCCTTATTATGTCTCTTGAATGCACAAAAATAGGACCCTAAAGTTGTTTGAGAATTATATTGGATATAATTCACTGTCCATTATCAGGTATCTGAAACCATTAATAGGTAAGCTTTTTACTACACAATTTATAGATTATCACTTTAATGAAATAACATTCCCACCTTTGAGAGAAAAAAAAGTGTCTTCTAAAGTTAGATATGAATTTACTTGGTACATACCTACCATATCTCATCTAGATTCTTACACATCCTAAAGTGAAACTAAAGTGCATAAAATATTGCATTTACAAATTATCGCCAACTAAATGCATGATGCATTTGTAGATACGACAAAAGTGACAAGATCACATGTACTAGTTGCCAATGTACCAACAAGAATTAATATAACTACTGAACAATCCATTAAAGCTATGACTAATCAATCTACTGCATACTAAAAGCGTGGTAGACTTGTTGGATCAAAGGACACTATCCCTCAAAAAATAAAGGTGAATAATTAAACAACTAT
The DNA here is from genome assembly GCF_011075055.1 of Mangifera indica. NCBI lineage: Eukaryota > Viridiplantae > Streptophyta > Magnoliopsida > Sapindales > Anacardiaceae > Mangifera > Mangifera indica. The sequence goes on from NC_058148.1 coordinate 3,198,269, forward strand.
CAACCATGATGATCCTAAAATGATTAAAAAATTCACTCTCTACTATTCTTGTAAAAGAGGTTATAATTTCTAAAAAGATTCAAGCCCTTAAAGTGACACAAAAGTGGTACAAATTTTTAAAGAATAGGAAAATGAGAATACTGAAATATCTTTAAATTATACTTATACATGAGAGATGTGAAATTGTGAAATGGTTAACATTAATAACGTATTCTCTTTTACAATAGCTACTAAAATTATGAATGATAATGATTTCGAACCACATAATGTGGATGAGTGCAGACAAAGATATGTTGGCCTAAATGACAAGAAACAATTCAAGCAGAATTAGCTTCTCTAGCAAAACTTCAAGTGTTTACGCTTGTACTTCCAACACCCAAGGACGTACAACCTGTTGGATATAAATGAATATTTGCGAGGAAAAAAATGAGAAAAATAAGATTGTTAGCTATAAAGCAAGACTTGTAGTCCAAAGCTTTTTCCAAAGGTCATATATAGACTTTGATGAAACATATGCATTTGTAATTGATATAATCACATTCAGATATTCAATCAGTTTAACAGTCTTTGAAGGACTAGATATGCATCTAATAGACCTAGTTACTGCTTATTTATATGAGAACTTGGATACTAAAATTTATATAAAACTCCTTAAAGGATTTAAATTGTTTGAAACAAAAAGGGTCACTCCAAGAAGTATATACTCAATTAAATTACAAAGATCATTATACAAATTAAAACACTCTGGAAGAATATGGTACGATCGCCTCAGTGAATATTTGAGAGGTATATGTTTAATTAAATTACAGAGATCATTGTACAGATTAAAACAATCTGGTAGAATGTGGTACAATTGTCTTAATGAATATTTGAAAAAAAAAATTATGTGAATGACTCTATATGCCCATCTGTTTTTATCAAATGGTTAGAATTAGGATTTGATATTATAGCAATATATGTTGATGACATGAATTTAATTGAGACTCTTAAAGACCTTTAAAAAACTACTAAATATTTGAAAAAAGAATTTGAGATAAAAGATTTATAAAAAACAAAATATTGTCTCAGCTTATAGATCAAACACAATTCAAATAGAAAACTTATCCATCAATCAACTTACAATAAAAAATTGTTAAAATACTTTAATATGGATAAGACTTATCTTTTAAGTACTCTAATAGTTGTTTAGTCTCTCAATCCAAAAAAAGACCTATTTCATCTTAAAAAAGAAGATTAAAAGATATTCAGTCTTAAAATACTATATCTTAATGTCATTGGAGTCTTAATATATTTGAATCAATGCATTAAACCGGACATATCATTCATAGTCAATTTATTGGCTCGATTTAACTTTGCACCAACCTATTACCAATGGAACAAAATCAAACATATACTCCATTACTTATGTGAAACTAGAGATTTAAGATTATTCTATTATGTCAAATTTCTTAAAAATCCTAATTTGGTTAAATATGTAGATGTCGGTTATCTTTCTAACCCATATAAGCTCGTTCACAGACAAGATATATTTTTACATATAATGACACAATAATATCAAGACACTCCACCAAACAGAATTTGTTTATAACATCTTCAAATCATTCAGAGATTTTAGCTCTCCATAAAGCCAACTAAGAATGCATATGGTTACGGTCTATTATCCATCACATCCAGAATACATGCAGTTTTCCTTCCATAATAGACACTTCTTTTATATTGTATGAAGACAATGTTGCATGTACTACACAAATAGAGGGAGATACATTAAAGGAGACAAGACTAAACATATTTTACTGAAGTTCTTTTACATTCATGAACTCTAGTAGAGCCAAAATATTGATATCAAATAAATATGATCTACTGAAAATCTCGTAGATTTATTAACCAAGAAATTATCAACATCAACATTTGAAAAGTTAGTATATAATATCGGTATGCAACCGCTCAACAAGTAATCAAATTAATCTCACTACAAAGAGGAGAAACACTTATTATAAGGAGCATTTATCATAGGGAGAAAATTTTTGAAATTTATCACATATTAGATAAAATAAGCATTGTATTCTTTTTTTTTTCACTAGGTTTTGTCCCATTGGGTTTTAATGAAGTAGTTTAAACACGTTTAATTCTACTTTACAGAACATTAAATAATTATGTTCTTCTACTTTGGTTTTTTTCTCACCAAGTTTTTTCTTAGTTAAGTTAATGTAATTATCTATAAATGATAGAAATTTAAGGGAGAGTGTTATCTCTGGTAAATTTTTTCCAACACATGAGAAAGACTTTGGCTAAAAAGATAATGTGAATATATTAAATGCCCTTGGAAATTAGCTTTGGAAAATGGCCATTTCATTGACTAGAGGTGCAGCAAGAATTTGCATAAATACCCCCCTCTCTTCCTTTGTAAGATAAACCTACTGATAAATTTTATTCAGCTTACGTCTACTTCATTCATCATCTTCCCCTCCTTAAGTTTTACTTTAATTATAGAATCCTTTACTTAGAAGTCTTTATCATATTTATAACATTCTTCTATATTTTCTCTTAACAGAGAGTTGAGACAATTGTTAGCTAAGTTGTTAACTGAAAATTTTACTAGAATGAATTCAAGATAAAAACTGGAATACACTACGTTGTCAAAAAAGAGAAAACAAAACTAATTGGAAGAATTTGATAACTCTTTACAAAAATTAACTCTCCATGTTACAGTAATTAAAAAGCTGCAGCAATCGGTCCAGGACAAGGAAAACACCATCTCCTAATTGTTTATTGCTTATTGAGGTTTCAAGAGGACTTGCCCATGGTCTTGCTGTCTGGCTGCAAAATTGCACTGAAATGAATATAACAGCAAATTTATGCGGAAATTGCGCTCACCTTCTTTCGGACAATCCTCCTCCTTGGAGCTTTTTGAGTCTGCACTCCCCTTTCATCAACATTAGCTTCGCTACCCCAAATGGGGTAATTTGAATGACAAAAAAGAAGACTTTATGTATAAGGAAGTATAAGTTTAAATCTTCTTTAACGACATATCAAGATTAAACTTTTGATTTATGTGGTTTAATAGTTGTGAAGTCGGTTACTGAACTTGAGGTTTGTTCTATTCGGTGTCAGTGCGGTTAATTCCAATCCAATATAACGATTTGACTTGGGTGGAGTTTCTTGTTACTTTGAAAAAAGAAAAACATTAGCTTGATCTTTCCTCTAATTGAACGCATAAAATCCTGCATTGAACCACATGAGAAGTTACAATGGAAAGATCAGTAGAAGAAACTGGTAAAAAGATATCCAATTCGCCAGATATAGCAGTCAAAAATTGGGTTTGCCAAAGCTCACACTATAGTGAAATCAATCAACTAGTTAAGAATTCACTGTAAAACATAGCAATTCCACGCGAACTTGGAATTTCACACCATTTTTAAATCAATTTTAGCATAAATTAACCTTAACCAGGAAAAAAATCTAATTATGTGTTGTATCTTCTCACTACAAACAGGTTCAGATAAGGACTCCACCTCAGGTCTACAAAGCCTGAGAATATGAGATTAGAGGAAGTTTAATACCTGAAACTAAACAGAGATAGATCTACATAGTTTCATACAAAGCCCATTAAAATAATATCCAAAGAAATAAATAAAAAATGAATCATTTCCCAACCACAGTATCATATATATAAATATATATCCAAATCTAATATAAGAGAAATTTGGACTGTTGGAAAAAAAAAGCTTATCTATATTAATTATTGTAGACATAAAAATATAGATGATCAGTTAGAGAGAGAGTCCTCAAAGCTGTGATCAAGAACAGCATTGAACCTTTTATTATTATTTTACAAATATATGAACACTGCCACAAAAAGAAAAGAAAATTTACTCATCGACATTGATTACATTTCCCTCTTATTAACCCCCAACAAACTTGGCAAGGAACCTTGCACCTCTCATCCACCAGTTAATCCCAAAGCATTACACGTCTACAGTGAGCACATTAATGAGGGCAAGATCCTATTCTTGCTTTATCCTGTCCTGTCATTCATGTAAAGTGAAAAATCATTCCTTTATGTGTTGCACTGAATACTGCTTTACAGTACGTACTGGAGGTTTACTGATCATAATGTGGGAAAGAGAATAATATGAGTGATCATAAAATGTAAAAAACAAAATAAAAATCTTTTAAAAACTAGGAATAAGGCAAATTTTAAAAATAAGATATATATATATATATAGAGGATTACACAAATAATTTTATATAATTTGAAAATAAATAAAAAACATAATTTGAAAAATCAACCCATAATTTTCAAACTATTGTCTTTATTTGTATTGATTTGAAAATGTATATAAATTAATAATATTTAATCGTTTATTTTAAAAATTATCTTTAATTTAATCTGTTTGTGCAAGTGTTTTATTTGAAAAAAAAAGGTCAAAAGACATATTCCCACTCAAGGTTTAATGCAAATTTAATATTTTATCCTTTAATTATCGAAAATCCAAACTCTTACTTATAAATTATTAAAAGTAATAAAAATAATTAATTTTAAAAGTAAAATTATCATTTAATTAAAAATATATTAAGAATAATAAAATATTATATATTTTTCTATAGATTTAAAAAATTAATAATTTCTCTAAAAAATTAAACTTTAAAAAATTATATTTTTTTATTAGGTTTTACATTTTTTGATGATTTTTCTTGGGCTCTCTCTCCATTTAATGACTTTCATCTCCCTCCAGTGATTGTTTTGTCCTTCTTCAATATTTTTGTTTTTGACAAAGACATTCTATCTTTTTAAGAGGTGAAGATGTTGGAGAAAGGTAAAACGATCATCGAAGGGAGAGAGGGTCAGAAAAAAATCTTTAGAAAATATAAAACTTAATAGGGGAAAAATTTAATTTTTTAAAATTTAATTTTGAGAAAAAATGGTTAATTTTTTAAATTTAAGAAGTAAATGAATAGTATTTTATTATTTTTAATATATTGGTAATTAAATAATAATTTTATTTTTGATATTAATTATTTTTATTATTTTTAGTAGTATAGGAGTGAAAGTTTGGATTTTTAACAGGTTGTGAAACAGAGACAAGATTTGCATCACACCGACTAGGGTTGGGACGTAGTCATTTGCCCAAAATGTCAAAAAAGAAAAGGAGAGACGGAATATCTTTTAGTTGATTTTGGTTTGAGGCAAGCACAAAGCAGATGGATTCAGGGAGAGGATTTTCATCTTCTCTTCATAACCCATTGTTCTTACCCACAAATTTAGCTACCACCACGGCGCCGTTTCTTTGCCTTCGCTTCGCACATCAGTTTCCCCTTCTTTCCTCCTTCAGGGTAAATCAATTCACTCAATTAATTTCTAGGGTTTCTTTCCAGTCATTCTCTCTAATTTCTAAATCACCTGTACAAGTACTGTTCACATTTTCTCGCATTTTAAATATATGTAATTTCTTTACAAAAAAACGCTGGAATTATCGAATATTATGTCTTATATTGAATTTTTTGTGCTATGTCCTTCACATGAGCAGAAGCTCTCTCGTCTCTGCCATGTGCCTACTTTTAAGACACCCTTTGAATTCAATGGAATCGAATTTTTCGGATCCAAAAACGGGGCGTTTGCTCGCCAGTGGCTACCTTGCTTATGTTTCTTCAATGGGGGAGATTCTATAAGCAACTCTGGAAATGAGGACACATCGCTATCGAAGACTTCCCTGAGTAATTCGTGGAATGGAAGGCAGTGGACTAATGCCCTCCTTACTGCTAATGTGTTGTGAGAATCAAGTTTTGTTATTGTCCGATAATGTATTTTTTGTCTGCATAAGGAATGCGCTGTAATGGATTTCTCTTTGTTTCTATTGTCTAGAATTCATATTGCGCAAATGGCCAGTGAGGGCAAGCTGATTTTGTGGGGGGCTAAGGTCAGATGCTTGGTATACTGAAGAAAATTTAGGTGAAATTTCTGTTCATCCTTGTAAGTTTCTATTTTTTGGTTACTTATGCAGATTAATAGTCTTATCAACAAAGGAGAGTACTGGAGGCTTGTTACGTCTTCCTTCTTTCATGCAAATATTCCACATCTTATGGTCCGTTTTGAGGCATATGTTTCGGATTTTTTTCTTTTGGTTATTTTATTGCTACTTTTTGTATGTTGATATTAAAATTTATGTGGTTTAGGTTAATTGTTATTCTTTGAATTCCATTGGTCCGACCATGGAGAGAATTTGTGGTCCTAGGAGATATCTTGCAGTGTACTTCTCCTCAGCTATTGCAAGTAACATCTCATAAACTCTCAACAAGAGGAGATAAAATTGTTTACCCACTGTTGTTCTGACTCAGTTGTTTGAAGAAATCAGGTTCAGCAATGAGTTACTGGTTCAGTAAGGCCTCTGCAGTTGGTGCTTCAGGAGCAATCTTTGGATTGGTAAATCATTTTGAACTTTTATTAATTTATTTAAAAAAATTTCTCCTCTTATTTGCACAAGTACTATGTTAAACTTTAAGAGAGCAAATAATCTAACCAAATAAAACTCACCACCATATCTATTCAATCTTAATATTGTTTTCAAGAATTTCACCTTTTGTAATCCTGGAATCATCTATCTACATGAATTATGCCCTTTTTTTAATCCTATGTAAACTCTCCTTTTATTTTCTTTATTGCCGTATGCAGCTTGACTTCAAATTTTTTTAATCTAGCATACACTTTGGTTAGGATTTATAAATGAACTTTGTAATCTTTCAGAACTCACCTGCATTACAAAATCAAACTGTAAGTTTCAGTCTCATATATGTCACACCTAGAGTTTCTCCTAGTTTGACCTATTTTGAATTGAGCAGTAGAAGTGCTTATAAAAATTTCAGATATGTGATATTTTAATCTTGATTTATTGTTATACATTTCCTTCAGCAAGAACTTGTAAACAAGTTGTATTATATTGAAATTCATTCTCTTCTGTCCAAAACCATAAAACTAACAGATCGCACAAATTGTTCAACCCTAAAGTTAAAAATTTTAGTTTTGGAGCAGTGAATCTCAAGGCTCTCACAACTTATATTTATTGAATGATTACAAGGTAATTGATTCTTTTCCCATCTGTTGATTTTTTTTTATGTTGGATTATAGGTTGGATCTCTTGCTGTGTCTGTTATGAGGCATAGAGGTATCAGTGGACATGGTAGAGAAGATCTACAACACATAGCACAAGTGATTGTCCTTAATATGGTATGATTTGGATCTTTATGTCATTTTAAGAAAAAGGTCAAACATTGACTTGGTCAGTATTTGTAATTCTTAAAAACCAATTTATGTAATTTTTGAATTACACCTTGTAAATGTATGTGTAAACCCTCCTGTTCATGTTACAAACTAGTATCGAGTATTTGCTGCAGGTCATTGGACTTCTATGGAAAGGCATTGATAACTGGGGACATGTAAGTATATGAATCTCTCTTTCTCTCACTTTGTGTTTATGTGAAATTTATTCCCTACAAATATGAGAATGGACTCCAATTGGTTAACACCTTAGATGGGGCTTAACTTTATGGGGAAAGGGCTATCCATGTTGGCTTCTTTTTTTACTCCATAGTGCCTTAACTCTCTGCATTGGTTTGGGCATTTTATATACTGAAGCATACTTTAACTTATGCCATAATATGGTACAAAGATTGGATATTTTGTAAGTTATGAAAGACATCCTATGGACTTTTGTAGATATAGATATGATTAAGTCATGTTACCTTTTCTATTGTAGGCAGTTGCAAGCTTGCTAGCATTTTTCAGGCTCTTCACTTAGACTAATGGCTAGGTGTCTTGTTAAAATAATTACACGGTTGGAATTATGAATTGAGAGTGAGACAATGCATAGACTGATAAGTTCCTACAAATAGCCAGTTAACACACTCCAATTTCTTCTCTAAATGCAACAAACCGCAAGGCTAGATTCAAGCAATTTTCTATTTACTCACCACCGTTCTTTACACTCAACTAAAATAATAACCAGAGAGTCAAGAGAAACAATTGAAACTAAGAATAGTAGTATGGCAAATTTGAGAGTGCCAACCCTTATGAAGAAAGCCTTTTCTTGAAAGTTCTCCACAAAATTAGTGGCCCTCTTCCCCCAATATTTTCCCTCTCAATTTCCATGGCATGAGAAAATTCTCCCCCTCCTTTAGCCATATTTCCCTTCCTATGATTGGGTAGTTTTCCAATTTCAGTTATGGCCCCTTAGTGTGATGATCCTCTGTTCTTTTTCTTGCACCACTTATGGTGAACCTTGAAGGCTGAGGTCAGTGTGCTACCATTACTCGCTTTTGAAGTCTCACCTTGTCTTCAAGGTGAAGGTTAGGAAATTGTTTTTTGATGATTTCGATAAAAACATTATCCACATCCTAAAAAAAATTGAGGTTAACATCTTCTTTATCGTAATTAGTTCTCTTTTTGCGAACATACTTCTATGATTTTCCCAAGATTTCATGAGAGTTTTCCTTTTTTGATTTGTGAGACACTTTGACCATCTCATCATCAACTTGTTATGGTGCTTCACCATTGTATAGAATTCTCGGAGTTTCCATGGTATTCATATTTTGTAATTCCAAGGGATTTCTTATTCACTTGTCCTGACAACGTGATTCTAAAATCTTACCAAATTTTTGCTTCATAACATCTCCAAATCGAAAATTTGATGCATTGTTTTTTGGAATTTTAATTCCTTCCTCAATTGCAAAAGCATGAATAGTTTTAGATTTCCCACTCCCAACATACCTTTTGAACAAAAGAACATTCTTCAAGGCAACTCATCAATATTTTTTTGAATTAGACTCAGTTGCATATACATCTTGCATTGTTTGTCCCATTTAACCCATTCCTTTGCATAAGACCCTTTGGCGGATTCCATTCTTCCATGTTTGTTAGTGTGAAGCTTGCATAGATTTATACCCTCCTCCAAAACAAACTTCATATCATCAAGTAGAGGACTCCTGTCATCCTTTAGTAATGGCATTTTGATGGGAGAACCAAAACATTGAACTAATCCACTCATAAACTCTTCATGACGCTTGTCATCATAAAGTTAATAAAACATTAGCAACACATAGCCAACTTTTGGAGAGTTCTTGTCAAGATTGCCCAATGATTAAGTCTTTCAAGCACATGATATATGAAAACAACTAATGTATTAAGAGAAAAAGGATTTGTATTTGTTCCTTTAGAATCAAGTACAACTAGAACTGTAATAGCTCTAGTGTTGCATCACATGCGCTCAATCTATCTCTAGACTTCTTCATTTGAGACATTCTTGTCAACAATCAAAATAGAATATGGTTTTTTCTTCCACTCATCAACAACATTAGCCCAATATCTTCGTTTTATGAGGTCACCCATCAAACTATGGATTCGCATATCATCTTCAAGCCCTCCTTGTGCATTCAATAATTCCTTGTAAAGAGCAGACTTAGCACAACCAAGTATCTCTAGATAGAAAACTATCAAACCCTTTTCATTAAAATCAAACTGAATCAAGCCCACGATCGTCACATTCCAGGTTGCAATATCTTCTTGGCATATCTTCAAATCCTTTTTCAAGCACTCCAAATCACCACTTTGCATATAAGTGTCAATCAACATTTTACAAGACATGATATTTTTCTTGGGTATGGTTCCAAACCAAGCAACAACTCTTCGTGTTTGCCCAAATTTGGAGTTTATGTTGAGAAGATAGTTGCAATTGAACTTGTTTGAGGAACACCCAAATTTTATTATCAAGGAATGAAGTTGTTTTGCTGATGAAAGAGAATTTATGAGTGTGCATGATTGGATGATGTGAGAGAAGAGATTTGGTTTATGTAAACAACAAATATGCCTCTTCCTTTGTGGTTCAGGTCATGTTTTTCATCCCACTGGCAAGATAGCCTTTGGTCAATGCGACTCCATATTCAAGAGTCGCTAGAGATTGCCATTTTGTTGGTTGTCGTTGTGGGGTCATAGGTATGCTAATAGGGCAACAAAAGTAAATTTTAAAATTTTTGACCACATCAAACCCCATGAACCCTTATAGGATCCATTTGTAAATGATCATCACACAACAAATATGCATATAGAAACAACCAAAAAGAAAGATTCAAGAAGTAAACCTTCTTTGGTGGCTCCTTCACTTCGACAATCTCCAATCTTCATTGCAACCTATTTCAAACCCAAGGATAGGGATACACCTTAGTGTCCACACAAAGCACGAACGAAGGGAGTTGTTTTGCACACTCACCATCTGCTAGAACATGATGTATGGGCAAGGGTCTTTGGAGTATGGGCGTACATGATTTGTTATGGACCAAAGATATGAAATTGTGAAATTGCGTCTATATATATAAACGTCATGTACGACTGTGACTCAAGGATCCAAGGTCATACATCATCATTATCTATATCTCGTATAATCTGTGGTATATTCGGATTTTGAGGCAAATAAAGATCATGGATTATCTTTATCCAAGGATTGTTTACGCCTGTGCATGACCCATGTATGACTGTATGTAGTCCAATATTATCCATATGAATTTTATCCTTCTCATATTGAATAAATCTCATCCTTCACAATCCACATCGCATTCAAACACTTTAGGATTATTATACTTTAATCCCTAGTTGCAATAAATTGCACTTTAAGTCCAAAGACATCTCAAGACTTGAAATTGTCCATTTGAATTCATCTCAAATAATCAAATTCCTCTAGAGTTTGAACAACTCCTTTTGTGTGACCTATAGACTTTTCGTTAGATCGGTAGTGGATAGATTTGTGTCAAGCTCTAGACCTTGTAGTCATTCAAACACAGACCAAAATTAGTCTCTAATAAGACATTATGGCCACTTAACTAACGGATTGTTAGCAATGAACTTTTTAACCTATCAATAATACAGTTACTCATACAATTAGACCCTTATGTCCTACAATTCGATCTTTTTTTTGGGTACAAAATCTCTTCAGGGCTGAGACACAACTTTACTGTGTACTTTTGGGTAGCCTCGATGTGTATAGATTGATGCATCTATCAACGTTTAGACAATATTGGATTAAGCAATGACTCAATCCTACTGTGATCATAAATTTTATTAGTTGTCGATACTTATCAATTTAGCAGATTAGAGATATTTATCTCTGTGCTAAAATAAGACAAATAATTTATTGATCTATCATAGCCTTTATACATATCTCAATACGACCAATTACCACCTTTTGGCAATCCTTTATAAGAACTATGTTGGTCTGGTGTTCAACCATTTTAAGGATATTTGTTTTAACATAAATATATCCTCTTGCAAACAAAGAAAGCTCCAAGAAATTACACATACAACCTTTATTCATGAATTTGTATCGTCATAGAAATTGACTCTAAGGCACCAATCCCAACAATTGTGACTCTCTCTAGTCAAAAACGGAGAACTCACTAGCATTGTTATTGTTTGGCTGAACTTATTTGGTCGATATGAGAGAGGGGTCTAATTGGTGTTAGACGGTTCATGGGAGTTGTAAACTTCGATTGGAATTTTTTGGGAATTTGTTGGATTAATTTGGTTTAATGGAGATGGGTTATTTGAGTAATTAGCTTGGGTTGGAGTACTGTGAGTGGTGGGTTTGAATGAAATGGTTTAGGTTTGGGTAATGAAATTAGCTATTAGAAGAGTGACACTTGGGATTATTGGGTTGGTTTAGTGTGGGCTTGGGTTTATTGATTGATGGAGTATTAGGATATTCCAATTAGGTTTTGGGTTGGGTTTATTGGTTGGGCTTGGATATTTAATATGTGGGTTGGAGTAATGGGGTTTGGATTAGGTTGTTTTGTAAGTGGTTGGGCTTGAGCTAGATGGGATTAAGTTTTAGTGTTGAATTGAGCTTGGGTTTTCTTTTTTAAATCAGCCCAAATTACATTTATGGCCAATATTTGTTTCAACCCATATTCTTCCCAAAATGAATTTTATAATCCTTCGTCTTTGTCTTCATCTCCTCCGTCAGCTACATAAAAGCCAGCTTTATTCCCAAAATTCATGGTTGTATCCACCTCCAGAGACGATTGACAAAAAATAGGTAGTTGTTTTATGTCATATTCTATTGATTGAACCCCAGAATATGATGATTCATCCTTCTGGTCCATTGAAAGCTTTGTAGATTCATTGAAAGTTGTTGACTTGTGGACGAAGTCAATAAGATCTATCAATTTCACCTTTTGGTCATCAAAATCTATTGCTTTATCTTCGAAAACTCCCATCTCAACCAAATTAGCTTTACTCTTCTCTATTAGATCGATTTCTCTCTTCTTTTGTTTCTCATCGCTCACGATCAGAATTTTGTCAGCGTATGATATATCCGGAGCACTAGTAACATTGCCAACTGTTTGAATATACAGTTGTGATTAGAATTGAGTTTACCTTTACAACAGAGACAAATTCCTTTCTCTAACATATTTTGAGCTTCCAATTCCCGTAGTTGTTGAAACTGTAACCAACACCTATTCTCATCCAACATTAAATCGATTTGTCCTAATCTTGTACTGTTGTTATGCCAATTTGATAGGTTTCTGCAGTTCTCTATTTGCTTACCACCAGTCTTTACACAACTAAAATAACCATAAAATGAAGAGAAGTAATAGAAACTAAGAATAATAGTCTGACTAATTCAAGAGTGTCAATCCCTCCCCAAGGCAGAAGCCTTAACCTGAAAGTTCACCGCAAAATTAGTTGCCCACTGCATTCATCATTTCCCCTTTTTATTTCCATGATGTGGCAGAATTCTCTGCCTCCTTTAATCACGTGTCCCTTCCCATGATTGTGTAGTTTTCCAACTTCACCTTTGGTCCCATGGTGTGATGATTTTCCACTCTTTTTCTCATGCCACTTATGGTTGACCTTCAAGGCTGAGGTTAGTGTGCGAACAGACATTTCAGGAGAGTCTAGAATATCAAGGAGATGAGTCATTAGCTATTTATGTCAAATGCCTCACAATCACTCAAGAGTATCCGTGGTTTGTGATGAGTTAAAACTAGCAATTGAATGGCATGTTTCAATGATTCATTCTGACCAAACATGGCTTACAAATGTAAATAACATTTAGGATATGTCAGGGAGAATGCTTATGCAATGTTCTTGGAAGCACATCAACTCCTCTAGATGTACTTAGGTGTTAGTATTAAATCAAATACTCTTTAAGCAATCCTTTAGAACTATCAATCATGTGACTGTGGATGCCCTTCTTGGCTCCTACCAACTGGGGACGTTTAACATGTTGCTGACATTCTGTGTATTTGGTTTCTTCCTTGTTATGTTGAATGCTTGTATGGCAGCTTGTGTCGTGCTCTTATGGATGCTTATGAGGTATCCTAATCTGATGTAAGCTATTAAGATATTAATGTGGCATATTGATGGTCCAAAATTTTAAATGGTTTTGGAATAAATAAATTTGTTAAATCCCTTCACATGATTTATTCTCATGTTATCATCTTATATTAACATTATCTTCATTTATCAATTGTTTGAATTATTACTATTTTTATGCATTCTATTATGCATGTGTATGAGTGCCAATGTTTCATCTAATATTTCAGCTAGGGGGCTTACTTGGTGGAGCTGCAGTGTCATGGCTTCTTGGACCGGCCTGAAAGTACAAGTCTACAACCAATGATGGTTCAAGAATTTTCACTGACAAGGCACCAGTTTTCTATCTCATCAACAATAAAAGCATCCCCAGGCAGCTCAAACTGAAGATATAGGGTTGAGTTCCCTTACTAAAACCTCATGTCAGAGTCATTGGAAATAAAAGGGGCTCTTATTCTCGTTGTTTGGACACTATTGAAAAGATGCATACTCTTTATTATACTTTTTGTACATAAACTTAGCTTATACTTTGAATTTCAGATGAAACGTTTTTAATGTCAGATTTTATGGCCGAAGAACTTATATCTCCAAATGTCGGTACCATAAATATTTGTGTCAACCAAATTGGTTGCTATCTGGTGATGTTTTTATATTTTATTTTGTAGCCCGAAAGAAAAAAAAAAATGGTACGTTCTGTCTTTTCAGTTTGGAGAGTTTGGGATGTTGCATTTAACAATCACAAGAATCAGTTCTCCGAGGCTGCTTCCTTGGAGTTCGTTTGTTCTATTTTGCTTTTAATTTCTATGCGTTAAATTGATGATTCGATGATTTGATGATTTATAATTTTGTTATGTATAGAGTAATTTCTTTTAAGGTTCTATTTTATTAATAATAAATACTTATATTTTATTTTTTTTAATTTCAATCTATGGAAGTCGCCTGCCAGTATTGATCTTGTAGTACGCTGATCCTTTTTTGGTTGACCTGTTGAACTCAATCAAAGAGTAAAAACGAAGGAAACTTTGTTAATTAATACTAGCGTTATTCTTTTATATTCCGAGTGAGGAGTGCTAAATTAATTGCTTTCACAAATCATTCCTGAACTTTCAATATTTAGACTTGAAGTAAACAAGTTTCTTGTTTGTTCTTCTACTTGATCAGGTTCCAGTTGCAGAACTCCATCTTCTCAGGTCTCAATCTTTTTTCTTGTACTGTAATACATGAACTAGCCATCAACATCAAGTACAGGTGCCTTCTAGTTAGCCTCTCTGCTCTTTTCACATTTAAACAAATTGTATCATGTCTGTATTTTTTCTTACCATGCTACACACAAATTGAACCTCATGTCAGTTAGCTTCGTAACAGTTTATCTCTAGATTTGATGCCTTTGCGCTAGGAATTGTTTTTCTGCCTTAACAGTTTTCCCCTAATAAACTTACCTAACCTTACGCAGAAATTACGGTATTATTATTGTCAGGTTAAAGTATCATATTGAGTCATTTTCCCTGGCCTCCCTTTAAGTTTCAGAGTATATCGGGATCCCATATGAGAAATCTTTTCATGAACGGTAACCTTCTCTTAGATTTGGAAAAATGTCATTTATCTCCCTTGTACGGTGAAATCTGTTGGTCAAAATTAACAAGGTAATGATAATTTTCTGAAATGCGAGGGGAGGTGATGGAAGATTTATATTACTCAACTTATGGGGGTTTTGTTTATGTTTACTTAAGCTTTAGGAGAGGCCAGAGATAATAGGCCTATCATTTACTTGTTATTATTTTTGTGTTTCAAGAATTATTTCTCTCCTTTTTCCATAAAATGAAAGCAGTTGTCATGATTGTATATGGGTTCAATGAGTTGGTGTTTTAGAGCAAGCAAGTATTGTCAAAAGGCAGATAAGGAGGTATTTATATTGAAGAATGGCAAAGTCTTAGTTGAAAAGTTAGTTGCCTTTGGTAATGGTGAATTTAATCTCAGGAGAGCCACAAATAACTTCCATGAGAGGAAAATCATTTTTCAATTGATTTGGCTATTGATTGTATAATGGATTAATGGATTTCAAGGATTGAAAAACCAGATCGGATCGATCGAATTGTGAACCGATGTTACAGATGGGTGTTGTAGTCCATAGAATCGTATAAAAGTAAAGTTCGGATTGGACCACGAGCGAACCGGCAGTTCGCACTTGCTTCGCGGTGCAATCCGATTTTGGTGGTTCTCGGTTTAGTGTTTTATATAAAATCTTTCCTTTTTTTTTTTTAACCTTCCATGTTGTTGAGTGTCGACGACTTTCTCCAGCTTCTACATAAATTCAAAGCACCGTTGATTGATCTTTTGCCGACGACGGTTTGAAAACTTGTGTCAATTATGATGGCAGTTGACGATGATGATGACGGGTATTGGATTCGATCACATGCTTAGACGATGACAGATATTAATGGCTATATTTGCAACTGTTGCAGATGACTTCACAAGCTCAGACGATGGTAGACGATAACGAATTCCTGTTACTACTATGATCAATGTTTCTTCTTTGATGATAATGATGACAGGTTAGTTGTTGTAAGGTTTGTTTAAATTTTGAACACATACAGTACAATGTTTTGGCTTTTGGTGCACAACTGATTTTAATAACTTAATTTGTTTTTATACTTATTTAGTTACTGTTTTGGCTTTTGGTGCTTAATAACAAGTCAATTTGTTATTGTTAATTTATAATTGATTTATTGTTATTGTTAATTTGTAATAGACTTATTATTACCGATTTTGTAATTTTATGTTACGAATTTATAATTTTATTATGTATATGTATTAGATATTTAAATAGACTTCATTTGTGATGTGATTGGTTTTAAAGAATTTAGAAATTAATATCGTACTTTTGTGACATCCTCTCTCTCTCTCTCTCTCTCTATATATATATATATATACAATAAAACTATGTGTATCCACTTTGGGTACACAAATGTATACACATTTATATGTGTCATCATGTGATTGGATGATTTTGAATTAAGAATAAAATAATAACCAATCATATGATGACACATATGAATGTGTATACATTTGTGTACCCAAAGTGAGTACACATAGTATTACTCATATATATATATATATATATATATATATATATATATATATATATATATATATATATATATATTTTCAATATGTATTTGATAGTGGGGCAAGAATTGTTTTCTAAATTTATAACGTGTTAATGAAAATAGTTATGAAGGAAACAAATTAGAATTAATTAGTACTCTATGTAAAGTTGTAAACTATAGTATAAGAATTTGTAGTAAAAAGAGATATTTAACTTGAATAAGTTTTTATACTACACAAATTCTTACGATAGCTTTTTGGAGGACCTTTTGTAAGTGTTATTATAATAAACCAATATATAACAATCTTCTTCTCGCAAGTCAACTTAGTGATTAAATTACAAATGTATGAAGTTATGTATGTTGAATATAAAACTTGATTATGAGTTTTTGAGTCTTCAACTTTCTCATTAAGAATATTATTGTTAAATTTAAAAATTAAAAGTTATACTTCAAAAGGCTAATTATATAATATGATAAAGATATACACATTTATTTACATAAATGATATTTATTATTTACTTTAATGCTCATATACAAAATTATAAAAGTTTTCTATTTCTAATGCCTAGTATATATTTAATGAAAAAATATATATGGTACATGTTTTTATGGTTGTTTGTTATTGTGTGAAACAAATAGATAAGTGGAAGTATGCCATCATTCGGGGGGTGGGCTTCTTCAACACCATGTTGAGTGAAAGTTAATATTGTTTGGGCACATGTTTCGAGAATATTGATAAAAATGGAAGGAAGATTTTGAATTATTTATATTATGGTAAGACAACTAAAAGAGGTAGTATATATATAATGAAGCAACGTTTGACCTAAAAAAAGGGTGATGTTAGTCTATGTACTAAAGTTCCTCATAATTTTAGATATCATATAATAAATGCATTAGATGAGATTGCTACAAAAAATAAAGAAAAATAAGATTTTCGTAGGCATGTAACTACTTTTGGTGCTAGCTTATCTCTATTTGAGGGTGATACTGCACGTGAAGAATTTGAGAGGTTATCTCCTCTAATGAACATGAATGAAGGTAATACTAGGTCTTCTAAAAATGAAAAGAAACCAACAAATGATTCACAAAGTAAAAGAGCAATTGGGGTTGGTATTTTTTTACTCCAAGGACTACTAGTGAGTCTCAACCTTCAATAAGGAGTGTTTTGACTAGAAAAGAAACCAAGTAAAGAGTCAGCATGACTATTGTGAGGTTTTTATATGATGTTTACATCCTTTTTAATGCATTAAATTCTATTTATTTCTAACTTATGTTAGATGTTATAACTAAAATTAGGTCTAGTTATAAGCAACCGACATATTATGAAGCACGAGTGAATTTGTTAAATGATTCAAATAAGGAAGTTCAATTACTTGTTGATAGTTACAAAAAAAATTGGGAACTATACACTTATGTTTGATAGTTAGATAGACATTTTGAGTAGGTCGTTATATTTTTTAGTGTACTATCCAAAAAGATTTGTTTTATCAAATTAATGGATGCATATGATGTTGTAAAGGGGGTAGACATATTATGTGGGTTGTTTAGGGAAATAGTTTTCTGGGTTGGGCCTAAAAGTATTGTTTATTTTGTGACTGATAATTGAGCTAATTATAAAGCAACTAGAAGATTGTTGTCTGAAAAATATCAAAATATTATTTGGTCGCCTTGTGCAGCACACTGTATGAAAGATATTAGTGAAATGGATCACATTGTTAGAATTTCCAAATATGCAGCTCTTGTGATAAAGTTTATTTATAATCATCTATTATTGATAGCATGGTTGAGAAAGAGAGAAGGATGAAGAGAAATTATACAGCCTAGTGCAATCCAGTTTGCCATGACTTTTATCACATTGCAAAACCTTTTTGAACATACGCATGACTTGCAAGCAATGGTCTTTGACAAGTTTTTTATTGATTCCAAATATGCGAAGAGTAATAAAGGCAAAAAGGTTGTGACCATAATTCTGAATAATGATTTTTAGAATGAAATAGGTATAATTGTAAACAATAAAACTATGTGTACCCACTTTAGGTATACAAATATATACACATTTATATATGTCATCATGTGATTGGATGATTTTAAATTAAGAATAAAACAATAACCAATCATATGATGACACATATGAGTGTGTATACATTTGTGTACCCAAAGTGGGTACACATAGTATTGCTCAATTGTAAAAGTTATGGGTCTATTGATAAGTTTGTTATGTATTGTAGACTCAGATAAAAGACCTTTATTAGGATATGTCTATGATAGAATATATAAAGTTAGGATGGGGATAAAAAGTTGTTCAAGAATAAAAAGAAATTCTACAAGCCTTATACTCAAATAATCAAGTTGAGGTGGGATACGATAGTATGTCGAGGTATTCATGTAGTTGTGTATTACTTGAATCCTGTTTTTCAGTATGATCATGAATCTTTTTGTGCAAAACCCGAGGTATTGCAAGTTTCCTAGATGTTGTTGAAAGTATAACATGTATGTTTAATTTTAGCAAGACAAAGTTAGTAGAAGGGAGTAGAATGTTTGCAATTGTAAGGGGAGTTTCTCATGCAAGCTTGCTATTGAAACATGCAAACCATACGATCTGGGATGAATTAAATTTATATGTTTTTTGTGTCTCAATTCTTTTTTTAAGTTATGAAATTATATTGCATAATTATTTACGTATTATTTTGTATCAGATGAATGATAGAGAATATATGAGTACATACTCCCAATTTACAAAAATTTGCAATTAAAATTCTTAGTTAAACTTTAACATCTTCAGGCCGTGAGCATAATTGGAGCGTTTTTTAACACATACATACTAAGAAGAGAAATAGACTGGAGCATCAACGTGTAAATTATCTTATTTTTATTTATTATAACTTACGGTTGCAAAATAGGTAACTATTGGATCCGAGTCTACCCATGATGAGTCGACCCAACTCGGTTTAATGTAACTGCCATGGGCAGTTATGAGAAGGAGTTGGAGGGCAGTTGGACACATATAAATTGTCCAAACTGCCTCCTCAAGTATATAACGTTATTTTGTAAAAAAAAAAAATGAAAAAAAAGGCTCTCTCCTCTCTTCTCCTGCCAATGCAATGCACAGTAGATCATGTCTCCCAAATGGAAATCAGTACGTGGGCAAATGGTGTTGTGGAAATAGACTAACGTCAACACCTCGCCCAATATTCGAAGAAACTTTATCAAAAATCAATTTCGGGTACGCAAATCTTTATTTACAAATTTCACAGAATTTGATCCTGGTATGTTTAATTATTTCCAACATTGGTATGAGAGCCTAGGATACATATTTGTTATGTTTTTCTATGAATCGTATTGCGTATATTGTGAAAATTAAAAATCTGCATGTTGAATTTCGTTTTCAAAATTCGTTTTTGGACATGAATTTAATTCGGCTAAAATTGCATGATATTGGTGTTGGGAAATATATTGGATGAATGATTGGAATGGTATTGCATGTTTTGAATTGAAAAAATGACTCGAATTAACGTTGGAATCGATGAAAATTAACCCAAATCTAAGACCCAAGGTGTGTTTTTCTGCCTCACTGTTTGACTGATTTCGACGTCGATGGTGCCAGAACTTGGAACGATCAGACTCATCGATGACTGGGCTACAAAAACCCTATAGAATCGTCATTGAAAAGTAGTCAAAAAGTAGTCAATTAGATGGACAGGAAAACTAGGGTTTATACGTAATTCCGGGTTGAAATTGGGTTAGAAAAACTCGATTACCTGACCCAGTGGTCAACGGGTTGGTCAAGACTTATCGGGCAATGGGTCAACCCATTGAGTCAACTGGGTCATCCGAACTGGTCAACAATCCATCGAGTCAGTTATCGATCAACAGTCAAAAGGTTGACCAAACCATTGATAGACGTGTGTAAGTGCGTGACAACATAGTTTGACATGTGGAAGTGTGTGAATTGAGTTGTTCAGCGCGTGACGACGCGTGCATTGAGTTGTTTGGCATGTGGCGGCGCGTGTGCGAGCATGATAGCCTTATTTAAGCGCGTGACAGCGCGTTTGACTCATTCCTAGTGCGTTGAAGCTTGTTGCAAACCCTTTACGATGCGTAGAGGCACGTGTGATGTCGAGTCGACATGTGAAGGGGTGTATGAGCTTATTATGGCCCGTGATAGCACGTGAACATCCATTTCTGGCTTGTCTTGGCACATGAAACCTGTTTTCTGATCCTTGGATGTTGTGTAGTACTCGGATCTAAATATGAGATGTGTTTCATTGGTCTTATGGCGCATAATGACATGTAATATCTTATTCCGACCCTTGAAAACATATATTAGTGTTTTGAAATACATGTTTCTACTTCATGCAAGTTTATTGACTAAGGACCATCGCATTGCATATCGAAACTATGAATACTTTATTGAATTCTCTTAATTGGAAAAGAGATAATATCCATTCATGAATATAAGCCCCGTAATCAATGATCTTATTCAGGACATAATTTGAAATTTTTTGGGACTGAGTGGATTTATTACAGCTTACTATAGAGCGACACTTAGTAATGTACGATAGAATATCCATTATTTTATCGTTATTCCCAAAACTAACGTAATGCGAGGTATTTGACCTAACGCAAATGTAATTGAAACTTTATTATGAATAAAGTGACTCAAAGATCAATACGGGTTGATGAAATGGTCTTAGTCAAAATAGATGATGCATTCGTTGTATCATATATATTAGTTAAGTGTGGGAATTCTGAGATTGGTAGAATTTAATAAAATTTTCATCCAGAATTAATATTGGCGCAATTAGATTAAAGTTTAAAATGTCAAGCATTTGTGTCATGGAAGATGATTAGGAATATAGTGAACTTTCGATTCTGTGCCTTATGTGAGATATTTTAAAATTTTAATGCGTAATTACAACAATTGATGTGTATTTGATTGCATTGACAGCGTTGTGTCTGATAGATATGTCTCTGTGATCTAGTTAACCATAACATCTTAGAAAATGATAACTGATTTGAATGAGAATGATACTGAATAGAGAGAATTAAACCATGTGACATTTGAAATGCACAGTATCCTAGATGAGCAAAAAGCTTTGGAGGTTATAGATCAAGTTAAGATAGAGTTGTGACTAACTAAGGGATAAAAACACAAATGAGTGCCTTACACAAACGTGATGTGGACGCATATCACGCATGTAAGAAGCAAGATCCATTTCGTGTGATATCTTGATCAGTGTCATGAATAACGATCTAGTATATGAGTACTAGTAATGTTTAACTGCATATGCCATAAGTATGGTTTTAGTTTAAAAGATTGGAGGAACTGTAGTCCCCAAATAAAGACAGTTGATTATTGAATTTGATTGAATGTCAAATTTGATTATGAAACTAAAGTCAGCTACACGTAACCTGATACATGAACGGTAGGTTTATTTAGAAAAATGATTTCTTCTCGATAGTGGGAGCGTATAAAGGTACATATAACCTAGAGTGAGGAAAGAAGGACTTTTGTTAATTATTCTAGCCACTTAAAATTGGAGAACAAGTGCCATTGGGGCAGCTGAATTTAGTACTCATGCATACGCTGCAAAATCAACTTTTAAAAGTGAGTAGCTCAAGTCCTAATACAGGACAGAAATTGTTTAATGCTTAAAGAATAAGAACAAGGAATCGAAATGAGAAGAGTGGCAAAAATACTAAAAGTAGAGACGAAAACAAGATAAATAGTTACAATATAAGCAACAAGAATTATATCGCCTGTGAATGAACAAAGCTGAAAATGATAGTCTTGTTCAACATAAAGTGATGAAACTTTGATTTTCTAGTACTGTGATATTAACTAAGTTTTATCCTACGTAGATTATGGACTCAAAAGCCACCGACCAAATAGTTCATGATAGAAGATATTTAGTAGATTTCTATCGAATTCTGAATAAAGTGAATTGGATATATATAGGCAACAATACAAAGGTTGTAGTAAGAGGAATAGACACGAGCAAATAAGTTTTACAGATGATCGAATCCTATACCTACACGAAACCCAATATGCTCCAAATATTCAACAAATCTTGGTTAAAGTACTTGTTCTTCTTAAACTAGGATATAATTTGAATTTCTTTGGGTGTTTTATTGAAATGTGATAGAATTGATTTCTACAGATTTGGTTTGTTGGTTGAATGGTTATATGGTGTTTGTCACCTTACATTTTTTATAATGTTAAGTTTTTTCATTATTTCCTTCTCTTATGTATATGGAAATGAATGCAAATATATGACATGTTACATTAGGGCATGTTGGCCAAGATGGGTTGAATAAATTGGCTTATGAAAGTTTATTAGGAACTTTCACATAAATAGAATTGTCCATATGTAAGCATTACCTAGCTGGAAAAACTTCTAGAAAACCATTTGACAAAGCCATATGAGTTTGACTTCCTCTATGAATGTAAAGTTTGAGAATATATCTCATATTTCATTACTAGTGATGATAACAATGCTCGATTCAGTCTTGTCTACTTGATCTCCCATAAGTCAGAAGCAGTAAACTACTTTAGACACTATATATAATTGAGGTTGAAAATCAATTAGACAAAATAGATAAGAGTTTTATGAACTCACCGAGATCTTGAGCATTTGTTCCAAAAGTTCAAGGAACTAAGTAATGAAAGAAATAGTATAGTAAATAGTAATTCCAAAACTTCACAATAACCAGTGTAGTGAAGAAGAGTAATTGAACTCTATTGGAAATAGTTAAGTCAATGAAAGCGCAAGCAAAACGTCAAGTCACTTTGTGATGATATGATATTAATTGTTGCTTGAGAACTTAACCGACTACCTATTAATCCAGTTGCTTCCACTCCCTATGAGTTATGGTCAGGTAGAAAATCTAAGTTAATTGATTGCAACCTTAGTGGTTAGCAATATCAATCCATAACTTTTCCCATAAATTTGAATAACCAGGACTGAGAAGAAATGAATGTATCTTTATCAGATAGACTGAGCACTCCAAAGGGTATGTGTTCATTAAAGAGGATTTCGTTGGAAGATTAATTGAACTTTTATTAGAGATACTACATTCATAGAAGATATTTTTCTTAATAGGGATGATGTTGATAAAAGGTTTCATCTGAATGAAATGAGAAAAGAATGAAGATGGGTATCTCTTAACGACTATTAGTTGAGTCCTAAGATATAAGACCTATACTTGTTCTAAATAATGGAAGCAAATGCAATTAAACTCCAACCTATTTCGAATAGTAGGAGTAATGATCTTCAATTATTTGTTTTATTCATCTCACCCTAGTGGGAGCATTAAAATTAAGCTTTAATCTATTTCGGATAGTGGGAGCATTAATTCTCAATTGCATTGGAGTAAACGTCCAAAAGTATTCAAGTGATGTTTTTTTTAAAGTGAAAACAAGGTTTTCATAACTACTCCCCAAGATGATGAAGAACCTGAAATAAATGTCTTATCCTTTGATAGGAAAATTTTGAAATGCATTGTAAGAAGAGATGGAATACAAAGAAAACAAACCAATTCTAGGTTTTGGTTGACTTATCGCCAGATCGAAAATTTATTAAGAATGAATGAGTTTCCTGAATTAGTCATAAGGCGGATGACTCAATAAATAGATATAATTTCGCTTTATAGCGAAAAATTATACCCAATGAGAAGGTATAGATTATGTAGAAGGATATTTTCGTCATTTATAATATTTACTTCAATGTGTTTGGTTCTAGCTATAATAACACATTTAAATTTAGAATTACACTAGATGAATATCAAGACTATTTTCCTTAGTGGGAAACATGACAAAGAAATCTGCATGAAATGAGATATAGATCTCATTGTTATAGGTCTGAAGTGCAGAGTGTGTGAGCTTCAAAGACATTGAATGACCTAAAACTGTCATCTAGATACTGGTACTTGAAATTTGAAATGATTAATCAAGACCATCATATTTATGTGACAAACTCTGATGACAAATTTGTAATTCTATCAATGTATATGATGATGTATAGATAGCTAGAAATAATTTGAAGTAAGGATAATCATCAAAGGATGGTTGTCCATATTTTTTGACTTTCAAGATATGGGAAAAACATAATATATATTGTGAATTTATATTTAGAGGAATTGTTCAAGGAAATTTTTAACTCTGTCATAAGAGTATAATATTCAAAAGATTCTAAAACAATCCAATATGGTATACTGTGAACCCGTTGATATTCTTGTGTCAAATGACGGATTATTGAGCCAAAAGAGATATGTCCCAAAACTTAAGATAGAAGTAGAGAAATGTCAAAGGTTATCTATTTAGATATCATCAGATGTATTATGTATGCTATGGTACATGCATG
Source organism: Mangifera indica (assembly GCF_011075055.1). Lineage (NCBI taxonomy): Eukaryota > Viridiplantae > Streptophyta > Magnoliopsida > Sapindales > Anacardiaceae > Mangifera > Mangifera indica. The sequence goes on from NC_058148.1 coordinate 3,223,096, forward strand.
CCCATATATTTATTTTTGATTGGGCTAGTTAGTCGATATAAGTAAATGTTGAAAAAAGCACTGAAAGGTTGTATGTAGAATTTTGATATTTTTAAGGCTCTGTGGATGATTGATTATGTTATTAAAGATCAAACTTGCGTTAGATTGGCTATTGAGATGCCAGTTGGGGAAGTGTTTTTAAACCAACGCAAATTAAATTACGGCTAAGTTTTCTTACTCCAAAAAGGCCCATATCTTGGAGCGATAAGAAACAGAGATACGTAGCCGTGTCTACATCAGAAGCCTAGTGTTCAGTAAATGTGCAAGAAACTGTTTGATTGAGAAGATTCTTCATGAATTTGAGTAAACAGAACAATATTGTCGGAGCAATAGTTGTTTGTTGAAATGAAAGATCTTGAATTTTATAAGATAACCAAATGTATCGACACTAGACACAGCGTAATAAGAGACTCAATTTCCAAGAGGAAAATAAACGTACAATATAATTCTACGCATTGTATAGTCACTGATCCTTTAACCGAGATTCTTCCAAGAAAAGTATATCTTGCATATGTTAAATTTCTTGGATTGCATAGACTATGAGTGATGAGTATTGAGCTTATATATTGTACTAATGACATAACGTCGAAAACCATGAATTTAAGTTCATTTTATGTTTTGAACTTGCGTCTCGAAATTCTTGAGTTTTCACTATATGCACATCGTTATTAGCTCAACAAGATTGTAATGTCACACAAGTTAGAGATTGGTTCACTCACACGAGCAATCGCCTTTAGCACTGAGAAAGCGAGCAAAGATAAGATATTATTCTTGAGAATTGTAATACTGAGAGAACATACCAATGGGAGACAAATTTCTCAAGAAAAGAATTATTGAAATAAAAATGTCGCCTTGATAATTGATCAAGATGAGGTCATAAATAGATACATTTGAAAAATGACCGATTTGGATTCCCCACTTCCAAATAACTTGTGAATGCCAGATGTGAGTTCTTAATATAGATAAATACCTGCAAGTGTGAAGATGATTAAAAACTCAGGTTAGGCGCTAGGTGTAATGACTGAACTAAGATCTGTGCAGTATTGTGAATGACATTTGAGAAAATACACACTGTAACACATGATTCATACCATGTGTACATAAGTAAGATGACCAGTTAAATTAGTTGAAGGATGAATCCCTGCTCCTTCATTGTGTGAGACTTTAAGAGGATTACCTTATGTTGGTACCCTTTGACTCTCTACTGTTGTTCAATATTTACTCTTAGTGTTGCTATCTTAGCTTGGAACCTATGACCACGCATGATTCAATCTATGGAACATGACTAGAAAAGCAGTTAAGTTTAAATTGAGAATTTAGAGTAGAAGAGGAAGACTTATATATATTACATGTATCCATTGGTCGGCCGATCATGTCACTCATATGGAGATTGGACTTGATCATGGATACATAGGAAAATAACACAATGAAAAATAAGGGATTAAAGGGAGCTAGTGTTATCGAGTAAGTCTAGGGTGCTGCAAGCCTAACGCTTAATTTTTTTTTATTCGAGTTGAAGCGGCTATGCTATTCCTAACAGATGCATAGTATTTAGCTCCCAAGTGCAAGTTGCTCACGAGGTCGCACCACACATTTGCAAGTATGAAACATACTGCTGTATGAGATTTCTGTGGCTAAGCATTTGGTTTAGGTCTTCCGTCATGTGTGAGTGGGAGATATTGGATCCGGGTCTACCCATGATGAGTCAACCCAACCCGATTTAATGTAATTGCCATGGGCAGTTATGAGAAGGAGTTGGAGGGCAGTTGGAGGGCAGTTGGGCATATATAAATTGTCCAAACTGCCTTCTCAAGTATATAACGTTATTTTGTAAAAAACAAAATGAAAAAAAAAAAAGCTCTCTTCTCTCTTCTCCAGCCAATACAATGCACAGTAGATCATGTCTCCCAAATGGAAATCAGTACGTGGGCAAATGGTGTTATGGAAATAAACTAACGTCAACACCTCGCGCAATATTTGAAGAAACTTCATCGAAAATCAATTCCAGGTACGCAAATCTTTATTTACAAATTTTACAAAATTTGATCCTAGCATGTTTAATTATTTTCAACAGTAACACAATTGCCAATTATTTTTTAATATTTCTATTGAGACTATTTTATCATGTTTATAGATTGTTTACAACTTTACTTACGATTTTACCTTATTTAATGGCTTTTGCTATATTGATTATTAATCTTTTAATTTTTTACTTCTTATCATTTTGGTCATTTAGGTTATGTTACAAAAAAAAAAAATTGATCCAGTTGATTATGAAAGTATTGGTAAAATCAACTTCTAAATAGTACACAACAAAGATGTGTTTGGTGAACTTAATACAGATGAATTGAAACAAATGTTTTATGGAGAGGAATCTATTATTTTCAATAATAATCTAACCAATTATGATTTCTCACATAATTTCTCAGATAAAAACATTTTTTTGGTACTTATACATATATTTACACATTTGCATAAATGTGGATTTTTAGGCTAAAAGAAATTAAAATGTTCAACTATAAATTTTGTAAATCATGCTATTGAAGAGCATGACGTAGAAGATGAACAAATGATTGAAGGTGCAACAAGAGTGATGACAAGATCTTTTAACATTAATGATAAAGAAGAATGACCAATTACTCATTTATTAAACTTTATGTTATACCAATTATGTTTTATTGAATTTGATATGTTTTGTTAAATGTTGAATTGGATATAACTTGTTCAATAATGGTTATGTTGGTTGGTTAGTGTTATATTTTGTTTAATGCATACATTATATTTGTGTTTTTGCCAAACTTCAATTTGTTCTTGTGTTTTGTTTAATGTAATAGGTTTGATTTTTTTTTTATTTGTGTTGTAGTGGTAGTATTGCATAATTTATCTGTAAAGTATTTCAACACGTGTTTTGCAATGTTTAAATTGAAAATTATACATAGCATAAAATTTAGTGTGTAAAACACATGTAATTAGACATAATTAATTTTTGTAGGTTTTTATACAAAACTGGAAATCTAATCAGACCAGCCAGTCATAATGGTCCAACTGAAACTACTACACAAAACGGTTTTTATCTCGATCCAGTTCTAAAATCCTTTATAGATTTTACAGGCTACAAGTTTATATTATGAAATTTGTGGACTTCTTTAAAACATATTTATTTTGTATCAACAACATTGTATTTGCATCACAAATGAACCACAAAAATATTTTGAAGTTGATTGGATTTTGTCTAGAGACAGATTCTATTTAGTTCTTGAGTCAGTAGAGTTCGGAACTCTCACTCTTCATGTTGTCTTACCACTTATCTTCATTTTAAGCACTTATTATTTACACATAGGCTAAAGATTGCAATGGAAATAACTAATGCCATTGCATATCTTCACTTCGGATACCCCAGACTCATTCTTTTTAGAAATCTAAAGTCGTCGAATATCTAAATCTGTAAACAAATAGTTTTTTTTTAATTTTTTTGTTAAGTTTAAATTATACGAAGCATAAGCCCGAACTATTGAAAAAAGGTTCAAAAAACAAAAAACTAAACTTATCTTGTCTTACTATCTTTATAAAAGCATAATAGCCTAACTATACAAACTCAAAAAACAAAAAATCATAAGCAAAGTTTAATTTACAAATCCACCCAGGGGGATAAACATGCTACCTAAACAACTAGGAGAAATCCAAAAATTTGAAGTAACAACTCAACTAACACTAGACAACAAGTCGAGAGACCTTAATAAATGGTTGATCGAGATGAAAAACTTTTGTTTTCAACAAAAGACCTTTTTACTGCAATCCAAACACATAAGATGATAAAGGTGTTTAAAACTAATTAACCGAACCAGTATAACAATTTTTTTAAACCAATCTGGATTTTCGATTTGAAGAAAATCATAAACCAAAATTAAACTGATTTCAAGATTAATCAATTTTGAACTAAAGCGAAAATACTAATTAATCGAATTGAAATTTTGGTTAACTAGTTTTGAATTGAATTTTAAAGGATTTTCCTATTTTATTATTTTTTCGATTTTTTTTGAAAATATATTCAATTTTTTATTAACATTTTATTCAATTTTTTAAAATCTGGTTCAATTCGGTTAATTGGTTTTAAAAATTCGACAAACTAATAACTGAACTGAAAAACTAATTTTTTTTTTTTAATATTCTGAAACCAATATCTAAACCGATTTTTCAAATATATTTTTTATTCAATTTTTGGTTTGAATATCTGTTCGGTTTGGTTATTAGATATTTTTAACACCCTTACAAGATTATCATGACAATAGCAAGCAACTCACAACAATAACCAAAACATCTAGAAAGAAAGAAGATACAACTATCAAATAGAGCAGATTAAATAAAATCTTCCCAGGATAGTATATACTAGTAAGCAACCTAGATAAGAGTAAGACTTTACAGTTGCCAACAACTAGCATAAAAGGAAAACCGCCCTTCACTAAGAAACACCTTATAGCAAAGTAGCAAACGGAGGCAAGCAACAAAGGAACCAGCTTAAAGCATCTCAAGAAGAACCTGCAAAATAACAAAAACATGTTAGGAAAATAAATCCATTCACGACTATACATAACATTATGTCGTATGATTTTTAGGAATATCATAACTGTGATTGTCCTTGGTACCGTCATGCATGACATTTGGAACCCTATTTTTAAGCTATTCACTATCATTTTTCATAGCTAACCTTTTCCTAATGGTTCCATATGCATTACTCGAATCTTTAACACCTTAAAAGCACAAACTTAAGTCTACAAACAATGGATCTAAATTAGATGTACAACTATTAGTGTATATCGATGAAAATGATAGTTTGAAGTACACTGGGTCGTTGTTAGTTGCAAGTGAAAGAAGGGATCAAAGTGTAGTTGTGTCACCTTAGTATAAAAATGTGGAAAATATCCGTAAAACTTTTAACTTTCTCATTTTTAATAAAAACAGTTTTCTTTCTCTTGTTTTAGATCATTTCTTGTTTCTTCTCCATTTTTAATTTTCATCTAACTAATTAGTGTTTTTGTTTCACTTATTTTTCTCAAAATCACGTTACATCAACTCACCTCCATATGGAGTGCTAAGACATGTGTAATTTGTCCTAGTACTATAAGATAACATGATTTCCTCTTTGCGATGGGGAAAATGCTTGCAGTCAAGTTTCGTACTCTACATTCGTTGTTCATCTATTGAATCTTTACTCTGTAATAGTTGTTATCTGTTTTTTTACCTTGTTATTGTTTGCTATTGTTTGTTACTAATTAAACTTGATGTGTGTAAATTAGAGTTTTTTACTTGCATATTTATACTGTTATGGCTTACTTCTGTACGATCTGTGAGGTTCTTTGATATTTCTTGTATCATGTTGTATATTTGACCTAATTTTTGTGTAGATCCAAGCTTTACACTTATAGATCTTTACTATAACAACTTGTTCTTGTATGATATGTACGATTCTTTGATATTCCTTGATTTGTGATAAATAGTTGACTTGAATTTTTTTTTTCTTGGTTAACCAAAGACCCGCCTATATTTGTTGGAAGAGTAAACCCAAGGCATGGTGATCGGACCTATAACCACTATAACAAGTAAATCAAGGTTTCACAAGCATAATAGAGGTTCAAACCCAAACCCTCACCTCAGAAGTTTTATTGCTCCACCGATTTTGCTTACCCTTAGGGTCAGTTAACTTGAATCTTATGTGGTTCTAAACTTAACACTTATAGTTATACATTGTAATATTCTACTCTTATACAATTTGTATGATTTTTTGTTTTCTCTTGAATCTTTATGAATATTAGACTTGATTCATGTATAGATTTGAACGTCTGTATGATTTGTTTGTTGTTCTTGAATCCTTATGAATAGTCTTCTTAAATCTTGTATAGGTTTGCACTATAAATCTGTAAAGCTATGCTATAATAGTCTTGTTTGGTATGATTTGTAAGAATTCCAAGTTTTCTTGAACGGTGGTACATATATGACTCAGTTCTTAGTGAAATTAGGTCACGTGTGTGCAACTGTCATGGTTTTTTTTTTTTTGTGTGTAAGATTTGTTCTATATTCCAGTTTTTTTACTACTTCAACTTGAATAGTTCAAAGTTTATTATAATTGGTTATCATTGCTACTTGATGAATTCACTATTGCTTGTTTCTCTTATTTCACTACTATTGTAAGTGACTTGATTTAATAAGCCATGGATCTTACTGCCTAAGTGATTGACTTTTGTTGTTGTTGAAGCCTAACTAGAATCTATGTATCATCTGTGTAAGGTTTTAGGGCATTGTTAACCAATAGTGCAGCAAAATTAAAAATTAAAAAAAAAATCAAAGATCTTAAAACTCAACTAAAATACTTGTTTTAATGTATAAATTCATGAACATGTTAAACACACATAGGGTGTTTAGAAATTATACTAGTGTTGTTAGCTTTTCCAAGACTTCACGTAGCTATGTAAAAATTGTTATCCAACTCTCTTTAGGTAATGCCTTGGTATCCATGCAAAGCATGAATAGAAGGCGATCTAGAAAAAAGGTTGTTAGGGTTTTTGTCAACTAGATCTTGGAAATTAGATCATAACAATGGAAGCTTATGTCAACAAGATTTTAGGCATAGAGATGTGTGTTTAAGATATATGTGTTTTGGATTGTTGTGTTAAAAAATGACTTAAACTAAATACATTTATATATAAAGTGTATATGAATCCTAAGTTAGGACTCTAACTACTTAGGTGATAAAGTGTCTAAGAGTTTTTATTAAATTAAGACTCTTTCATTGAAAGTTTTAATGCAAAGAAATCTTAATTAAATTAGAATTCCTACTCAATTTAAACTTTTTATCAAACAAGAACTTTGAATTTATTGGAAGTTTTAATGCATGGGAATCCTAATTAAATTAGGATTCCAACTCAACCTAAACTTTCTATCACACAAGGAGACTTTGAAGAATCCTTGTTTAACTAAAACACCTTGCCCATGAGTTAACTCAGCCAGTTGACTCACATCTATCATTTGGCCTTACTTGGTTGGACTCCTAAGTAGGTCTAACCGAAACCATATAGTGCATTTGTATGATGTCATATGACATCGTGCACACTAAATGATCCAGTCAAAACATATTTATACGTTTCTCTTTTTTCATGGTCTTAGGATTGTCATCAAATGATCCTTGTCTCTTAGTTCGTATTAACCCTTTAATGCATGTGACTCATAAGCTCTATAGGAAACTAGTAGTGTCTAAATTCAGATCAAATTCAAACATAGACCAAGATTGGTCTCCAGTAAAAGATAATGGCCACCCAAACAACAAAGTGTCAGTTAATATCTTTATAAGCTTTTACAACATCACAATTACATGCAATTCAATCATTTCATCAACTGATATCTCTAGAGGTTGAGATATAAAAGTGTGTCTATCTCATTAGTTTCTAGATATGAGCTGATACATATTAATAACTTACATATATTAGGCTACAACCTCATCCCAATGTGGCCATAAATTCAAGCATTCATGAATATCTTTCAACATTCACATGTGAGATATTTTTTCCTATGCTCAAGAGTGACAAATCCTTTATTGATCAACCATAACCTCTATGTATCTCACGATATGGTTGTTCATTACCTTTATAATCCCTCTATTATGGTGATACATTGGATAATGTCAAACCATACTGATCTTTACATGAGATAGTCTAGTAACCTCAAGTCAAAAGATCACATGCACCTGTGGTGTTTAGAGGATTTGTTCCATGGATACCAAAGCAACCATCCACATGTTTGGTGGGATTAATCCGATGAACAATTTATAATGTATACCCATATGTTACACCAAGCTATCAGTAATAGTATTAACACGTAAGAACTATAGCCACCTTTCAGTAAGATCGCTCAACATTATGATAATCCCATCACCATTACATACACCCTTGTTCATTGTAATGTTGGGATTACAAACATTTTACAATGATCATTTAATGTGTGCATATGATTCTGTAATCAATTGTTTGATCCCTTTGTCACAATTTTACCATTCTAAAGGCATGCTATTCACATAATCATATAATAGATAAGTATATGAACTAAATAACTATAAATCCTTTTATTAATTAAAAAGATGAATTACAATTACAAATATCAAATCAATTGGCTTTAAGGCATTTACCTTAACAATCTCTTACTTGCATTATAACTAATAGGTCATGTATTTAATGCTCAATCTTGCTACGTGTCTATTGTGCTTTGCTAAGATAGAGACTTTGTTAATAGGTCAGTCAAATTGTCATTTGTATTAATCCTCTCTATCTATATGTTATCTCACTAAATAATCTCTTAGATAAGATGATATCATCTGAATATATGTATGGACCTTTGATGCGATCGTGGTTCTTTTGCTTAAGCAATCGCTCTATTGTTGTCGTAATAGAGCTCAACAGCTTAGCAATGGTTGGAACCACTCTAAGTTTTGTTATAAATTTCTTAATCCATACAGCCTCTTTTGCTATTTTTGAAAGAGTAATGTATTCAGACTTTGTTGTAGAATTAACCATTATACTCGGAGCTTTTCTAGCTTTCTACACTACCATTCAAACAAAACATAAACCCAGAGTGTGATTTGAAGTTATCTTAATCAATTTAGAAATTGACATTATTATAGCCTCTAATAATGAGTTTAGAATTCTCTCTATAAGCCAAGAATACATCTTTAGTCCTTCTTAGGTACTGTAGAATGTTCTTGAAAACTAACAAGTGTTTTTCACCTAGATTAGATTGATATTTACTGCAAAAGCTCAAGATGTATGAGACATAAAATCTCGTACATAACATGACGTACATAATTGATCATACAACCGAGACATATGGGATCCTAGTTATCTTATCTCTCTTAAATTATGAAAATAAACACATTTCTTTTGAAAGATATACACTATGAGACATGGGTAAAAATCCTTTCTTGGATTCCTCCAAAAAGAATCTCATCAACACTTTATCTATGTACGTTCTTTGACTTAGGCCCAATAATCTACACTATCTATCTCGGTAAATTTTAATCCCAAGAATGTAGGCTACTTTTCTTTAGTCTTTCATAGAGAAACACTTGGATAACAAAGCCTTTACTGATTACAAATTCAGTATGTCATTTTTAATAATGAAGATGTCATTGATATACAATAGTAGAAATGCAATTACACTCTCACTGACCTTCTTATACACATATAACTCCTCTTTGTTTTTGATAAAAATCGAACTCCCGTATAACTTTATCAAATTGAATATTCTGTCTTCTAGAAGCCTATTTAAGCCCATAAATGGATATTTATATCTTGCATACTTCACTAACCTATCCAACAAGAACGAAACCATTAGGTTGTATCATATAGATGTCTTCTACAAGGTTACTATTCAGGAAGATAGTTTTGACATCTATCTGAAAGATTGCACAATCATGGTATATAGTAATAACAAACATAATCCTAATAGACTTAAACATAACAACTGACAAAAAAGTTTCATCATAGTCAATGCCATATTGTTTTGTGAAACCTTTGGCAACCAGTTTTCTTTTTGAAAACTTATTTGCACCTTATAGATTTTACTCCTTTGGGTACATCCAACCAAAGTCCATACTTGGTTCTAGTACATGGAGCCTATTTTAGATTTCATGGCATCCAACCATTTATCAGAATCTAGACTCAAGATAATGTCATCATAAATCTTAGGTTCATCATCAAAGATGACCAAGACGTCACCATGCTAAGTCATAAGAAAACCAAATCTTTTTAGCTTGTGATGTAGAGCTACGTAGCTCTTATATGCTGTAAGGTTATTCCTCTTGTGGTTAAGGAACTTCCTTATGATTAACCATCTCTGATGACAATCATTCTGTCTAACATCTATTGTATCTTATGATACAAGAACTTTATCAAGTTCTACCCTCTTTCCACTAGTCTTCTTAAAAATAAATTCTTTCTTAAAGAACATGCTGGCACAAATAATAAAGACTTTTCACTCCTATGGGTGGTAGAAGTAGTATCCTTTAGTTTCCTTTGGGTACTCCATAAAGATACACTTTTTGGACTTAGTATTCAACTTGTTCAAAGTTAGTTTCTTGACATAAGCTTCATAGCCCTAAATCCTTAAGTATTTTAGATTGGGTTTTTGCCCAGTCTACAACTCATATGGAGTTTTATCTATAGATATAGATGGGACACGGTTCAGTGTATAGGTAGTAATCTCTAAGGCATGTCTATTAAAAGATATGGGTAAATAAGTAAAATTTATCATAGACCTGACCATTTCTATCAAGGTTCTATTCCTCCATTCAGATACACCATTATGTTGTATTGTACTAGAAGGAATGAGTTGAGAGACTATCCTATGTTCCTTCAGGTATCCTCTGAATTCAGAACTTAGGTATTCACCTTCATGATCATTGCAAAAGATTTTAATTTGTTTCCTAAGTTGCTTCTCTACGTCGTTCTTGAATTCTTTAAATCTAAGCATTCAAACTTAAGTTTCAACAAAAACACATAGCCATATCTATTATGGTCATCAATATATGTGATAAAATAGGCTTCCCCATATCTGGTATGCACTATCATGGGCTCATACATATCACTGTGAATGATCCTTAACAGTTGAGTCGCTATTTCATTATGTCTAGTAAATGGTGCTTTGGCCATCTTATCCGATAGACATGATTTGCATTCATCATAAGATTGGAAGTCACATTATTGCAAGACTTTTGATTTGTGTTTCAGTTTTATGTGGCCTAACCAACAATGCTATAGATATGTGGTATTATGTTCATTTGTTTTCAAACATTTATTATTTTGCACATTGAGAATTTTATTATCTAATTTTAGAATGTACAAACCATTATGCAAATCAGTTGTTTTATAAAGAATATTATTAAACTAATTATTATTATACAACCAGCAATAAAAAATGAATATCCTTGTCTAAAACAGACACAAAAATTAAATTTCTAGAAACAAACGAAACATAATAACATTTATTTAATTCTAAAACAAGCCTAATGGCCAACTAAGATAATAAATTCCTATGGCTAATGTAGCAATATGTGTTTCATTTCTAACTTGTAGGTCAATCTCTCTTTTGGCAAGCAATTTGTTATGCCATAGTTTCTACATATCAGAACAAATATGAGTGCTATTATTGGTACAAAAATCGTAGGGTAGATATTGCATGGTTGAAACGTTGTTCGCCAAAGTAAAAAGTATAATCGAATAGAAAAAATTTACAATTTACAATTTACACCTATTCGATTATTCAAATTTGTTTGCCAAAGTAAAAGGTATAATCGAACAACCTCAAATTTACAATTTATACCTATTCGATTATTCAAACTTGTTCGCCAAAGTAAAAGGTCAAATTTAAGGTTGCATGATTGAAACGTTGGGTTTGACATGGTGATTGTTTGATTTTAAATTAATCACCCAAAGACTATAATCTCAAGCTAGGTTTTGTTCTAATAAATTATGCAACCTCAAATTTAACCTTCAATATCAGTAGGTTAGATATTACATATCACCTTGCATTGATAAATGCATTCTTTACTCATACCTCTAATATACTTCTCCTTCGCTTTGGTGAACAAACAAAGTACACTAGTTAAATTGGACCTAATATGAACATCTCATAATTTTTCACCTATTGGAAGTGTACCCTTGCTTGGCAAAAAAGGATTCCAATAAAGAGGGGCTTAATTAGGGCATTATATTAAAAGACACCAATTTAATCTTAGACTTAATATTTGAATTGAAGGTTTTTAATAAATTGGTCTCATCAGATTTTATGTCATGTGATAAGTGATATTTGGATAAATATAACCAATCACATCATTCCAATAATGTAAAATTAAAACATGTCAATACACAATCATAACTAATATCAAACCTCTCGAGCTAAGAGAAGTTTGACTAATCAACTTAAGTAAATGTTTTATCCTTGGGTCTTCATCTTTTTGCTTGTCCTTTTCACCTCCAATCTTCAATAATTACATGGTTTTATTTCCTAGTTTCATAATTATGAAAAAATAGAATAACAACCTAGTTTAAAAGAAGGGGGATTAAGGCAGCATATGCAGACCTTATTTAATAATTGTAACTCAAATAAAATAAAATAATCATTCACAGTGGTTCATTGGTTGCGTATTGGGCACCATGCATATATACATCCATACATACGCATCTAATTAAATTTTAATTATTAATTAGCCAAGTGACAAAAATTACATTTTTGTTCTAAAAACTTTGCAAAATAATCGTTCAACCCCAAGACTCAAGAAAATTTTAGTTTTGGTTTCAATTCAACAAAACTCAAACCAAAAGCTAATTTCTAATCTCGAAAGGCATGTAGGCATCTCGGGATGCACATTGAGGGTATGATGGAAAATGACCATACATGGTTTACACCAAAAATAATCATGACTTAGACAAAAAACCTAACCGGCCATGCTTAAGTTCAAGGTACAGTAAGTGCACCAGCGATAATGCGCAAGCTAGGCAAAACTGCCCAAATGTGTGTCGTTTGATAATGCACCAACCCATACCTTAGGAATGACTAAGGGTTGTTGCATTATCAAACGACTATGTCCTAGTGGTCAAAGTTTAGGCTACCACTCGCATTGACCCGCAAGACATTTTCTGTCTGGGTGCATCGCGACGTAAAACATATTTATTATGTCTGATACCACCCTACTTAGTTTTCATTCTAGCCATGCAGAGTGGTGTTTCTACCCTCAATTTTTAGACTTTCCAGTGACAAGAAATCTAAAAGCCACATGTAAAGGCAAGTCAATCATTGTGTGAGCAATAGTGGCATGTAAACCATGCTCACATGATAAACCGACTATCAACCTTGAATTTAATCCTATATCAACAAGTAAACTCAAGACAGTTTTAAGAATAACTACTCAATAAATTTACCACATCTTTACGTTATTTTTGAACTTAACAAATCATGCGACAACACGATTGCGAATAAACTTTACTAATTTTAGGTTTTGATTATTTATCAATTACATACAACAACATCTAAATATAATCAAAACTTGTAGGGTTTTAGGGTGTCGTTAACCAATAGCGCAATAGAATTAAAATTTTAAAAATCATTAAAGATCCTAAAATCCATCTAGGATAACCATTTTAATGCATAGATTCATGAATATTTTAAACACACTAAGGTGTTTCTAAATATTACTTACATTGTTGGTTCTACTTCACATAGTTATGTAAAGATCGTTATACAACCATATTGAGGTGGTGGTTTGGTATCCACATGGAGCATGAATAGGAGATGATTTAGAGAAAAGGCTGTTAGGGCTTCTATCAACTGGGTCTTGGAAATTGGATCACGGTAAAGTGAGAAAAAGGTCATGACAATGGAAGCTTCCGTTAACAAGGTTTTAGGTGTGAAGATGTGTGTTTATGATGTATGTGTTGACTTGTTGAAAAAAAAAATTGATTCGAATTAAACAACTTTATTTATAAGGTGTGCATGAATCTTAAGTTAAGACTCTTAGGTGATAAGGTGTCCAAAAGTTCTTGTTAAATTAAGACTCTTAATTTATTAAAAGTTTTAATGTATACCCATGAGTTAACTGAGCCAGTTGACTCAACCCAAACTTTCTATCACACAAGGACTCTGAAGAATCCTTGTTTAACTAAAACACCTTACTCACGGCCTTACTCGATTGGACTCTTAAGTGGGTCCAACTAAAACCATGTAGCATATTTGCTTAATGCCACATGGCACCATGCGTACCAAATGATTCCGATCAAAACGCATCCAAACATTTCTTTTTTTTTATGATCTCAAGATTGTCGACAAATGATCCTTGTCTTTTGGTTCATATCAATCTCTTAATGCATGTAACCCATAAACTCTTTATCAAATGAGTAATGTTTGAATTAAGATTGAATTCAGACATACACTAAGATTGGCCTCTAGCAAAGCATCATAAGCGTTTACAACATGGCCATCGGACAACAAAGTATTAGTGAACATCTCTATAAGCTTTTACAACATCACAGTTACGTGTAATTGATTCCTTTCCTTAACTGATATCTCTCGAGGCTGAAACATAAAAATGTGTCATCTCAATAGTTACTCAATATAAGTTGATACACATTAATGACTTATACAAATTAGGCTACAACATCATCCCATTGTGGCCATGGATTCAAACAGTCATGAATGTCTTTTAGCATTTGCATATAAGATATCTTCTTTTGTGCTCAAGAGTGATGAATCTTTTATTGATCAACAACAACCTCCATGCATCTCATGATGTGGTCATTCATTACCTGTTATGATACTTTATTACGACGATACATTAGATGGTGTCAAACTATACTAATCTTTACATGAGATAGTCTGGCAACCTTAAGTCAAAAAATCACATAGACATGTGGTGTTCAAAAGATTTGTTCTTTAGGCACTAGAGCAACCATTCATATGGATATCCTCTGGTATGGTCATTCTAATGAATATGTCTACAACGTAAACTCATGTCTTACACCTATCTATTAACAAATAGTGCTCTTCCCGACTTCTTATTATTATTTTTCTTGAGGAGTGCTTAGTGTTTGCAGATCAGACAATTGCCCTTTGGTTTTCTAGGGTATCATCATGTTGAATTAGATGTCCAATGTGGTGGATTGGTCTTTGGTGTTAATTATTATAAATTAGAAGTTTTGAGACTTGTAGCTATAATATTGGTGAATGTTATGTGGTTGATCATGTGTTGTTATGGAAATGAGTTGATGTAACACGATTTGGAGAAAAAAGAGTAAAATAAAAACCCTAATTAGCTAGATGAAAATGAAAGAGGAAAAAGAAGAAATGAGAAAATGATTTAGAATAGGAGAGAGAAAATTGCTTTTATTAAAATGAGAACTTTAAAGTTTTATGGATATTTTTCGTACTTTTATACTAAGGTGACATAATTACATTTTAGCCCAGTGGCATAATTTCACTTTAGTCCTTCTTTCTCTTACAAATAATAGCTACGACATAATGTACTTCAAACTATCATTTTCACTAATGTACACTAGCATCCCTTCTTAAACTTAACTCCATCTAGTTCTTAACATCACTAACATTCTCTTTTGAACTTGACTTTCTTTAGATCTCAACACTTCCTTTGACAATTGAGTTTGGCATCTTATGATAGATTTTCACAATTGGGAGTTGGTAGGACTGACTCGACACTGTTTTTTTGTCAATTTTTTATCATTTTTTTTAGAAAAGTTAAAAGGAAGCTTGAAAATATGCAAAATTAGGATGCATTGAACCATTAGAATAGCTAGGAATAACAGACTAAGACAATGTTAGTGAATAGTTATAAAATAGTGTATAATGTTGTACTGGAGAAAGACATTGATGCTTGTTTTGAATACACTAAGAGATATCTACATTTGGAAGCAATAACAATAGAACATAGTTAATCCATGAATTTAAGCCATTTTGATAAAACTGAAGAGGTTCAAAAATGGATAACCAAATAGAAGTGTCCACTAGTAAGAGTATTGATATTCCAAAAGAACAAGTGCATATAAAGAAAAATTCGTGCACAAATAAAAAGGGCAGATTACTAAACCATTATGTCAAAACTATTTGTTAAATTCATAATGTTAGTTATAGTTAATGGAAATTAACTTCATCCTGACAATCTAATTGCAAACATTCATAATATAATGTCAAATAATCTATGACATCATCTAATTTAAATCTAGGATCAAAAAAACATGTAACAAGAAAAAGTTCTAGAATTATTTTATAGTAAGTTAACCATTTTGTTTTCATTAAAAAAAATAGCTTCTTGTAGAATAATATCTTGTTCAGCTTCTTGTAAAGCCCCAATAATATTAATAGCTTCATTTAAAAACAAATGAGAAGTGGGATAATAAACCCTACTTAAAGTATAAGTTGCATTATTAAAATTTCTTAATACATTTAAAATTGTTTTACAAATATCCCAATATTGGGGATATAATGTAACTTGTGACACATTTTTTGAAATAAATGAGCATAATAAATCCCTATAATCAAAAGACTCGTTGAGTAATTCATATGTTGAAATTCAACGAGTCGACACGTCTTTAGGAAATCTTTTTGGTCTTCTATTATGTTGTTTACAAAATTTACCTCATTCTTTTATAGTTTGGGGATGTGTCCATAAAAATAAAATTGTTATTTTTATTGGACTAATATAATTATTAAGACAATGTAAACCATCTTGTATACATAAATTTAATACATAACATGCACATCTAATATGAAAAAATCTACCACCTAAATTAGGTTTGCAAATATTAATTAAATCATTTATTGAAGCAGTATTTGAACGTGCATTATCAAATAAAATTGAAAAAATTTTATAAAGTAATTTATATTCTTCTAATATTCCTTTAATTATTCTATAAATATTATCGGCCGTATGTCGTTCATCAAATATCCTAAATGCTAAAATTCTTTTTCGTAATAGAAAATTGTCATTTATCCAATGACAAGTTATACCTATATAAGAGTGAACTTGTCAATGGTCACTCCAAATATCATTACATATAGATACACGCCCATCAAAATTTGTAAAAAATTGAATTAATTCTTTTTTTTATATATATAAACTAAATAATGTTCTTTTTAATGTGTTTCTTGGAATAGTTTTATGTGCAGGATTTAATGCAGTTTTACAATAATTATTAAAACATAAATTTTCACCAAAACTAAATGCTAAATGATCTATTGCTACCATTTTTGTAAATTCTTCTTTACTTTTTTATCACTATACATAAATAAAAATTTGTGTGTAGAACCATACCCGGTTATTTGTGTTTGACCTCGGCTTTACCCCATTTTTTCCAGATGCTTTGACTCCAAGTGTCTTTTGAATGTCCCATATCCACTTCTTTGTTTGAATTTATAAATTTGCGTACAATAATTGCAAGCAACATCGAAATTACCATCTTCCTTTTGTATTTTATTGAAATGAATCTTGAAAATATCGGATGTAGGAATTTTTTGAGATTATTGTTTCATCTCCATCTATTGTTGATGTTGTTGTTGTTGCTCCACCTCTACATATTGGTTTTCACTTTCTTGAGTTGAAAAATCATCTATAAATTGATTTTCATTCACATTTAATATATGTGAATATTGACCAAATCTCCTATTACCGGAAGAATTTCTATTACTTGCCATTTTTTGATAATAAATAAAATTAATTATATAAATAAATTATATGATTAATTATGAAAGATAATAAAATAATAATAAATAAAATTAATTATAGAAATAAATTTTATAATTAATTATGAATTGTATAATAAAAATAGAAATTGGAATTAATAAAAAATTAAGAAAGAATTTAATTAAATTTAAGAGAATTTGATTGAATTAAAAGATTGAGAGAGTATTAAGAGTTGAAAGAATGAGAATGAGAGTTTGAAGGATTGAGTGAGAGAGTGGAGAGATTAAAATTTGAATGGGTATATATAAGAAAAAAAATTTTTGAAAAAAATTAAAAAATAGGGGGGTGAAATGTGATTTTAAAAATTGTAGGGGACCAACGGTCCCCTGCAAAAGCTCTGAAACCAAAGCCAACTGTTCCCTATGCAGGGAACTGTTGGCTTTTTAATAAATTTTAAAAAAATAAAAAAATTCAAAATTTTTCGGTTCAGCACAGTAAACCGCCAGTTTATATGTCAGTTCATAAACCGGATGTGAACCGCGGTTTCACAGTTCAAAATTAGGTAAACCAAAACCGAACCGCTAAAATCCGATTTCGGTTCTAGTTCGGTTCGGTTCTGGGTTTGCCAATTTCGGTTCCAGTTTTATCTGAGCCGATTTCAGTCCGGTTTACGAGCCAAACCGGCCCGTGGCCAGGTCTACCTAAACCCAACCAACACGTGTATAGAGTATATCGTATAGTTGACATTAAGGATGTCACATGTTTCATTAGACGTCGAGGACATCATTTTACATTGTTAGACATTAGTCATTAGAGATGACATTGATATTGGGAACAGACACAAGCTGTCAAATAAATCGAATAGACATTTAAGATACTGGAAAAACATTTGGAATATCGTAACATTGATAGATTTGGAACACCTGGGAGATAATAAATGATAAAATGTTATATGCTTATCTACTTACTAAATGTGTTTTACTCACCATATTTCTTTGTGATTTTACAAGTAGATTCGTGAAGTAACGAGGCGACAGCGGTTCAATCTGAGACGTTGTATGATGGGTAGGGGTATTTTCATCTTTTTTGCTATTTTGGACATTGTTTATCATTTTATCATTGTTTATGATTGTATTTTCATGTGTATTGGGATCTTTCTATACATGTTTGTTGACTATTTACTTTATGGACTTTAGTTTATTGAATAGCCATTACACTTTTAGGATTGTGAATTTATATGTTAAGAACCATGCATTCTTTTATTATTTGTTGTAATTATTACTTTTAAAAGTTAAAAGTAACTCGTCCCTTTCAGGTACTTGCTTAGCAAAAGGATGGGAAACCAAGATTTGGAAATTATAAACAAGAAATGAACCAAGAATTAGCTTGTTGACCACCTGTCCAAATTAGAACAAGATAAATATAGGGGAAATGAGGAAGATTTGTCAATTGATGACTCCTTCCCCAACGAGCAACTTAATCAAGTCTTACACTAGAATGTGTCGTGGTATGTCAATATAGTGAACTACTTAGTGTGTGAAGTACTACCACCAAGGATAAGTTTCCATCAATGCAAGAAGTTTCTCTAGTTGGTGAAGACTTATTACTAGGAAGAACCCTTATTGTATCACAAGTCCTAGAATTTGTCATGCAATTTTTCGAGTCAAAATCCTAGTTATATGCATCAATAAGAACATGAGGTAGGCACAATTTTTCATTAACCTAAAAAGCCATATGATATTTCCCTTCATTGTCCCGTTATACACATTGTCAATTGCTATCCTTTTAAGCCTTGAATGCAATATATATATATAT
Organism: Mangifera indica; assembly: GCF_011075055.1. Lineage (NCBI taxonomy): Eukaryota > Viridiplantae > Streptophyta > Magnoliopsida > Sapindales > Anacardiaceae > Mangifera > Mangifera indica. The sequence continues at coordinate 3,242,177 of NC_058148.1, forward strand.
ATATATATATATATATATATATATATATATATATATATATATATATATATATATATATATATATATATATATATATATATATAATGGTCTATACAAAAATTTCCTTGTGTAACCCACATTTTCCCTTACATGAGTACATTTGTATAGACAGGTGATTCACACAAAAAATCACTTCACTTCATCCAAAGAAGGAAAGTGCACAAATCAAGAGAGCTTATCCATAGAAGTACAAATATTAGGAGTATACAAGAAAATAGGGTTAAAGGAGAAATGAAAGAAAGAAAAAGAAGGGCAAGAGTTAGTTTGATTTTTTTTTTTTTTCAAAAAGCATATTTTGTAAAAGGCCAAAAGTTAGGGGATAAATCGAAGAGTCCAACCACGATAGCTAAGGCTTACTCACCTTCTCTTGATCATCCTTGTAAGAGTAGCACCGTAAGGGCCCCTTACTAAGGGGATTAATTGATTTGGAGGCAAAGTCGATCTTGATCTTGATCTCATATTCTCACCATAACAAAATTAATTTTTATTTTGTTGAGATGAGAAGACAGTGTGGTTGTGGTAGTGAGTGCTAACTGGTGGTGCTGGAAAAGTCAATTTAATTTAAAATTAGAGTATTTTGTCTAAATAATTATATAAGTAAAATAATCACAATGGAGGTTTAGGTTATTTTAATTGAATACAAGAATGTTGTATCTTAAAAATTTAATGAGTAAAGGTAAGAATATAAGTAAAATTATTTTGATAATATTTTGATGGTTAAAGTGAAAATAATACCCTAATTACTTATTATATTATTTGTTTTATTATTTAATTATTAAAATATTTTATTATCTGACAGAACTAAGACAATCACAATAATAATTTATAGTAAATATGTTCTCTATTATGCTTCAAAAGTTTCTTCCAACCCTAAAACCAACTATAGTAGTAGAGAATTCTTAAAACCCTAAACGCCAAGAAACTAGCAGGAAAAGCGGCGCCGTTTCAGCTGTAAACGCCATGCCGAAGTCAAAGCGTCACCGAGCAGGTACTCCCTCATGCATTCTCTCGTTCTTCCGTGTGACCAAAATTTCATGTAGTTATTTAAAATTTTGTTTTTCACATGGGGAGTTTAATTTTTAGGGATATTAATTTTTTTAACCATATTTTTTCCCCTTTATACATATCTAACCACTTTTTTTTCTATTTAACTACAATTTGGTTTGGTTTGACTTTCTTTTTATAAGGAGAAGAGTTTAATGATGGAAAATATCAACCGCAGATATAGTTTCTTCCAAAAAAAAAATTTATCAACTTTCTCATCTATTTGCTAATTGACTTTAATTGTGGCCAGAAAATTGTAACATATCAATTGTAGATATATTTTTTTCAAGAAAAAAACTGATGGAAAGTCATATATGAATCAGAAAAAAAGATGAATCGAAGAGATGCGGCCTCTGGCCAGCCGACCAACCAACCCCTTTGGCCAACCCCTCCAGCCATGGTCAGCCAGCCAAGCCAAGCCAACCCCTCCTTATTGGCATATATGTTTTGTATCAGCAACAAGCAAGAGAGAATTCTAGCTAACAAGTATTCCTTGAAAGACATAACTACTTGAAGCTTGTGAATCTTTTATTGGCTTTCCATATTCCTCTAGACATGCTGATGTAGCCAAGCTAATACCGCCATCAGGTTTGCCACATTGAATAATCGAATCTTAGCTAACAAGTATTCCTTTCAAAACACTAAAAAAGGAAGACTCTTAAGCTGAAATTTTTTGAAGCTGTTATTTCTACTGTAGGTTTATTTGTCTTGATTTGGTGAGTAAAAAGGTTTCGCTAGCTGAGTTTGAATTTCAAAAGGCATTTGGATTTTTTATGTTTTGGGTTACATATGTATAATATGAAAGAAGGTGGTTGTGTATGCATATAAGTGCTAAATTAATTAATATCCCAAATTTTTAACTTTGGCTCAAAATTTTCATGTAACAGTAAAAAAAACAAATGTAGGTTTTGTATGATATAATTTTTTTTTTCTAGCAATAAATCATTTATTAGAAACTAATATTTTTAATTATCATTTAATAAATAAATTCAAAAAATTCAAAAGTTGAACTCAAGAAAGTCGAAACATGGATCAAGTGCAGACATAACAATGGATCATGTCGGGTTAATTTTGGCATAGTCTATCAGACCTACAGATCGTGTTGAGTCTAAGGTTTGTATAGTCATTGGCTTTTGTGTCAGGTTGGCTTACAAAAAATAGAAGTCTACGACATGATCCTATATTTATAGGTTCATGTTGGGCCTTGGTTGGCCGGTTAATTACACAAATAAAAAAAATAAATTTTCTTTCAAATTAATATAATCAAAAAATGTAAATTGTAAGTCCATTCTTTCAAATAACATTTTGTTTATATTTATATATGATGTAAAATCATTTTCTATTACTAATTATTTTATATAATTAAAGAAAATTATTTATTATATCAATGATGCCACAATAGACTTGTTTTTCTCTAATTACGTCTTTTTGGCTTACTTGACACTTGAATTGAGACAATTATTTTTCATACGTTTCGATAACAAGAAGAATCGAGTCATTCGTATGTCTAGTTGTCCAACAGTGTCTCTTGCATTTTTTTTGTACCTACTACTATGGCCATTTTGTTAATATCTATTGATAACTTAGTTTCTATTTTATTAATTATTATTTTTTTAAATATTTTGATAATGAAAAAATGTTCACACAATTGGGATTAGAGGTGTCAAAGGCATCGGGCCAACCCCAGGCATGACTCAAGCCCTTTTATTTTAGCTCGGCTAAAGCAAACCTGACCTGGGGGCTAGTCAGAGCATGCCATAGGCTTGACTTTAAGGTGCACAATACTTTGCTGAATATATTAAAAATAATTATTATTATAATATAAAAAATTATAAAGTTTTGATAGAAATGAAAACTTTGAACTTAAAAAAATGAGTTGACTTTCTTTGGATCAATATCACATATGTGAAATAACCAAAATTTAAGTTTTGTTGAAACATGATATTTAACATTTATTTATAGTAAGTAAAGGAAATGAGTATTTGTATTCTTTTATATATGTAGCATTTTTGCAAAAGTATATAATACAAAAGTGTCTCACATCTAAAAGAATACAATCACTCACTTTCTTCACCACTATAAATAAAGACTAAATTTTAACTAAACTCAAGTTTTGGATTTCATATTGGGAAAATGACTATTTCCCAAGCAAATTTTAGTCCAATCTCAAAAGTATACCAAGCTTGATGAAAAGTTCAAACACTCACCCATGTGTAAACAACTGTTAAATTTTATGTTAAATATAAAGGTAAAATCGTTATTTTATTGTTTATATTCAAATTATATAATTTTATCACATTTTTCTCTAATTTTAAAAATTAACATTTTACCCTCATACCTTAACTTTGAAAAGTAACTTTCACCTCCCCAAATCCCTAATTTTTTTCACTCTCCCTCCGACCACCGACAACGACGTGGCTGAACGAAGAATGACGAGCATCATCTTGTCATCCAGATCTAAATGATGGTCATCCTCCTTGGACGATGATCATTATTCAAAGGTCGACCTCTAACGAAAACTCCTCCACCGTCAGTCGGCCGTCACCGTAGAAAGTGACTGGATTTCAGAGAGAAAAAATGAATTTTTTAAAACTTAATTCAGGGGAAAAATATTAGTTTTTTAAATTAAAGGGGGGAAATGAGATAAAATTTTAATTATTTTAATATTATTGATAAAATGATGAATTTGCCCCTTAACCCTAATAGAAAATATGTAGATGTGTCCTAATAGATTAAACTTTGGGTGGATGTTTAGGGTTTTCATCAAGTGTGGGTATACTTTTGAGATTAGACTAAAACTTAGGTGGGAAATTGTCTTTTTCCCTTTCATATTGGTGAGATTGTTCATAATAACTTAATTTATCTATTATAAATAAGTTTGACTTCTTTCTAATCGCAATTTAGTTTCCTAATATGTTTTCTTTTATTAGAAAATATTATTTTAAAATATTATTTTTTATTAAAATTAACAAACTGATATGTTAAGGACTTGACACAGCATGCCCTATATAGAGGCATGTTGTGAGTCTTGTAATTTTTGCTAGTTGGCTTGGCTTGAAGGCCTGTTATTTTGCGGGTTTTGGGCCCAACCTTAGCATGACCCATTGTCGTGTCTAATTGGGACGACTTTCTTTTTGTAAAATCAATTGATCAAGAATGGGTGCAATATAAACATTGTAACAAAAACCTTACAAGGTCTCTGTTACAGTGTTTGCATTGCATCTATTTTTAATCCATTAAGTTTACAAATTGAAGTCCCCATCGCTTGTACACACTTTCTGTTTAGAACATATTAAGTTTTTTTCATTATTAAAATATTTTAAAGAAAAATAATAATTAACAAAATTAGAAAAACCAAAAAAAAAATTGTTGTTATTAAGTAAATATTGGTAGTAACAAATGCAACAAAAATTACAAATGGTACTATTTGAAGGGCATGTGCATGAGTTATTCAATTCTTCTTACTGGTCAAGTGTTAAATAAGCTAAAAAGATATGGTTAAAAAAAGTAAGTTTATCGTAACGTCACCGATAAAATAAAGAGTTTCTTTTCATTAAATACGATAATTAATAATAGAAAATAGTTTTATATCATATAATTTGGAGGATTAACTTATAATTTATGATCTCTAGTTGTATTAATTTAAAAGAAAATTTCTATTAACAAATTTAAATAATTATTTTTTAATAAAAAACTAAACACAAAAATGAATACAAAAATTGAATGAAGAAATATAAAGAGAAATTAAAATTGAAATTAAAATATTAAAATTGAATAAGGAAAATATTGAAAAAGGAAAGAGTGCAGAGAGACATTAAGAAATTAAGTTAGATGTACGTGGATTAGAGTGTAAAACAGAGAGGGTTTGCAGAAAGTTTTTAAACTTAACAGTTACTGGCTGTCGTGTAGGCAACCTGTTTTAATTTTTTTTTTAAAGGGTATACACAGTATTAGACCTGGTCAAGTTGACCTTAGGGGCCTGATGACCAGGCTTGTAGCGTGGCCAGAGCAACCCATGGGTCGGGCACAATTGTTACAGTAACAAATCTTGGCCTTTCAAGGGTGTTGTTTAATATTAATTGTACATCAGTCGATCTTATCTATTTGTCAGGTCTAATCAAGTGTCCCAGTTGAACATCAATCCAACAATGCGTGATGTCATGATGGACCATAATTTGAGCAGCCACTACATATTTATTTTTCTTTTCAAATTAACGTTAAGTAATATTTCACCAACTAATAGAATGACTTTACTTTGACTTCACAATATTTAATGCTATAGAATTTTGAGTCTTTAATATTATTATATACTTTATATAACTATCTTATAATTATTGAATTATATTATAAAAAAATAATTAATTATGCAATAATCATTTTTTACATGATTGATATAATTTAATAATTAGCATAATTTAATTATGATTGCTTGACAAATAATTTTTCAAACTAAATTCAGATATGTAACCATATACTAATACATCATTAAGCCTAAGTTTTTAAAACTAAATTCGAAATGTATACTTATTTTTTTCTTTTTAAATTATAAACCAATTTTAATGAAATATCATACTAAGAAAATGTATTTATATCTCTCAAGCTAATTTATTATTTTACTCCATAATTCAAGAAAAATATAAAATAGAATATGAAATTTAAAATTTATTAAAAGACATAATTTATGACTACATCTAATTTATTCGTCAACCAGGAGAGAAAGAAGAATTCAGATGGTGAACATCTTTTGATTAGCAATTTATGATAACTAGATTATAATCCATTATGCATGGCATGCTTTGCTTTGCTTTGCTTTGCTTTCCACTAAAATTGAAGATAGATACTCACTAAGAACCTTCATATTTTCACACTTTGATTGCTGCTACAGGATAAAAAACGATTCTTCTTAACCTCTTAAAAGAAAACACTCAAAATGACAAGACTGGCCTGCCATCTTTCTGGCTTTGACCTGCCTTCTCTTCTACTTCATTTACACTTGTGTCGATCAACCAAAGCTGAAAGGGAAAATGAAAAACCTGGAGAAACTTTTCAACAGAGTTTCTGCCAGAACAAAACTAGGTGTTTAATGTTGTTACGCTTTGTGGTGAAAAACTGTTTAGGGGTTATTATGAGAATGAACAGTTGGTTTCAGTATGGCAGGCCAACTAAGCATATGAAACAAGAGTGGTCCACAAAATCGGAATGACCACATCTCCTTGAAGAAAAGACCAACTGCTGAAGCTGCAAAAGCACACAACCAAATAAATACATACATTCAGCACAATCAGATGTAGTATGATTAAGGCAAGAACAATGTCACATGCAATAATTATAAAGAACATGGCACCATAACATAGAACAGCAATGGAATTTGCTTCAGCCAAAGCCCATTTAAACTTCCTGTATTTGGTTAGTTGCTTCAACTTTCTCAGCTTTTTCTTAGATAATTCTCATTTAAGCCCTAGGGTTTACATAACTCTCGGCAAGATACTGGACAATGCAGTTTATCGGTAACCAAAGTTACAATGATGAGACTTTTCACTGCTATAGTAAAGGTGCCGTGGTAAGGAGAGTTGAGGCTCAGATGCATTCTAGTAATCAAAATACTCAACCATCAATAATAGGAGCAAGCACGATCCAATAAACTTCCACACCCAACTCCCAAAATGAATTTTATTAAAATCTTCATTTGTATATATTTAGCATATACACACTCCTGTATAATCCAGTTTCTGCATAACAATCTTCTAGTCCGACCTTGGTTTGCTCAACTCAAAGGTCCCTCAATAAATAAACCACTTTTCAAGGCAAACCACATGCAAAATCTTTCAGTTGGATGGCAGAGACAATTAAGGCTATGCTATTCTCCTTTCTACCCATGATCAAATAGCACATAACACAAGAAAATCATAAAAACCAATAGGAGAGAAGTTGAAGCTCAACATACAATAGTAAATCTAGTTTGAATAAATAGTATTTAATGAAGGTGCTTAGAAAAACATAAAATTTGGAAACAATAGAAATGGCTCCAGGAATCATTACAGATACATTTATAATATAACACCATGAACTCCATAGGCATAACCCTCCAATACTAAGATAACAGATAAATATGAGTAAAAACAGAGAAACCAGTTAACAGTTACACGAATGTAAAGATTAAATATACTAAAGACAAAAGCAATATTACCTAAGAACTAGGTGCCATGTAAAGATAATCAGGTGCACAGATAGACCTAATAGTGAAACAGAAGAACCTATGAGGCAGAGAACAAGAAAGCAATACAAGAATAAGAACCTACAAAATATTAACTACGATACTATGCATTATCAAAAATGTTGGAACTATAGAAGTGCTTTGAGACTCATGTATTAGGTAAGAAAGAAGGGGAACCTCCTCAGAAGTTCCCAAGAAGAAGCCCTTTACAATCAAAAGTTGTTCCCATTTTCCCAGCATATACCAGAACGTGCTTTGAATACCTTGTTTCATTTATTTATTTCTGGTTCAATTTGAGGTTTACTATCTTAAAGTTGTATGCAACAGAATTTATTAGTAAAGGCCATAACTTATATAAATATATAAACAAAGCCTGTGGTTGATTATAAAAAGCCAAATAAACTGACGGACTTATTGGCAACCAAAGTTGATACCAGTCGCTAGTATTTAGTCCCAAAAGCAAAATGATGCTACACTATCAAGACATAACAAGCAAAATGAGATACAATTTATTTTTCATGACCAATTTACATAACAAGAAAAAGAAAAGTGAAAAAAAAAAAAACACTTGCACCACCTACCAACGTTACTAAGCCTTAGATCAAGACTTTAATACTCGTCATTTTCATATGATAATGACATGTATTTGTATGATATTACATTGTAAGATGCACTAAAGCTGAGTTTGATACGAATAAATTCATAAGGAGACACTTCATAAGAAGTATCAGTTAATAAGCCTTCCCAACTGCTTGCTTCATCATAGTAATACTGATGAAGACCCAATAGATATATTATATTAAATAAATAATACTAACAACAAATAAGAAGTGTCAACTCCTCCCCTCAGATCGTAGCCTCCCTATTAGCCAATGGCTACCCAAATAACCAAATAACAAATATTTTTCCTCCCCTATTACAATCCTCACTCCCCTTTATATAACTCATTAAATATTAACCTAATAATATCTTTTTAAATGTTATCCTAATATCCTAATCTTATCATAATATTAAATATTTTATCATAATCATATATTTTATCCTAATCTAATATTATCGTTATTAAGTTCTAACATTACCTGTCCCTAAAAAACCACTTTATCCTTAAGGTGGAGATTCTTTTGAGGGTTTTTTTTTTATACATCTCTTCCTACCCAATTTGAAAAAAATTTCTCCCATTTTGCCAACCCAAATGTTATCCTAATAGCCCAAGTCATGGGAATGACCCAAAATATAGTGGACCAAAATGTAATACTAAATCAAATGTGAGAAACAAGGGATTAAGCCCTTAGAGGAAAACACGGGCTTTGCGTCTAGGCTAACACACCAATGAAATCATGCTTTAAGTACCTCAAATTATTCGCAATACACCCCATCCTCAACCATACAATCAACCGCCCAAACAAAGTACACAAACCCATACAACCTTACCCAAGCCCAATTTATCAAACCTAGTATCAATACCCAAACCCAACCCAACCCACATGGTCCAACCCGAATCCAATTCCATTCAAACAACCTTCCTTCCCAACAAATCTAAGCTTTGACTACTCTCAACAGTCGAAAACTCGAGACAATGACACAAAAGAGGGAAGTTGACAACTCCTTTTCCTTCAACTCACTAATGTAGAACTCCAAGATCGGTATGCTAAAGGACTCTACTGCAGGTGTGAAGAAAGTTATGGTCCAAACCACCAATGCCAGAATAAGTATTGCAGATGCTACTTGTCACTAAGGTTGGAATCAAACCAAGCTAGCTCGAGCTTGTTTGCTAGGTTAGCTTGAACAAGTCTGAAATGAACTTGGCTAAGGTGATCTTGAGCTTAAGGGTTTTACATTGCTGAACTCAAGCTTGGAGGGTGCTCAACTCACCAAGTTCGCAAACCAAAAAAAACTCGATTAGAATTGACAAAACGATTTTGTTTTGATCGATTTTAGCTTAGGTACAATTATAAGTTAAGCTTAGCTCGCACTTGGCTCAATACTGTAACTGAATTTGAGCTCGATTCCCCTTAAGTCGAGCTGAATTCGAACTAGTTTAAAGGAAGCTCAAGTGCTAAACCACCTATCATCAATGTACCAAAGAAAGAAGGGCATGGTGGAAATTCACCACAAGGTGAGGTGGAGTCAGTTAAAGAATTAGTTTGTGGATTGACACCTTGGAGATAAAGAAACGGAAGGAAAATGTGATAAGGCTGGAGCATTTAAAAAGGAGCAGGAAAGAGAAATGGATTTTTTAGGGAAAATGTAAAGGGATAATTGGGATTCAGGGCCTAAGGCCTAGGAGGATCTAGCGCTTCTATTGCCGCAGTATTTTCTTTTGATTACTGTTTATTTCCAAGATTTTATGCTGTGAACTGAATGTAGTGAAACTGACTATTTGATTTAACAAAGTATCTTGTCACTGTTTCATTATTTTGTGAGTTATTGTGAGCTGTTCTTTGTGTTTGTGGTGGAAGGACATATTGCTAGTTGAGTGATTTCCTACAGTTTGGTTGTGTTGAGATTATGGAAGAGCGTAGTTGAACAGAGCAGGGCAGACTATTGAATCAGGTATCTGTCAAATAGCAACTATTAAAAGCTACACAGTAACACAAATGATTTGAGAAAATGAATAAAATCAGTATAGGCAGCGCAGTCATTGTCAACCCTAACAAATTTAAGGAACCCAATCCAAGCACTTAAGCATGTATTAAGGGGCCAACCGGAATTACAATGCATGTTATGATATAAATTTATGAATGTATTTTTTTTTTTTATTTAAAAAAAAAAGCAAGTAATCGCAATTATTAAAAAGTTGCAGCCCCAAGGTTTATTTTAAACAAAACAATTGCTAAAAATTGCAATCCAAAAAATATGCATAAGCAATTAACACATACACACACACACATATATATATATGCAATAGAAACTTACATGATATCATTGGGGAGACTGGGGCTGTTGCACTTCCCATGGCATGGTCTCGACTAGAGTCATAAGATATTGTTGGTGATGTTGGTAGACCAGGAGCCGACTGTGGTGAACACATTGAGGATGAACGAGCAGGTATAGGATTAGATGTTGGTGAAGAGGTTGGAGGAAAAAAAGGAGGGTTTGCAATTGCAACTGCAGGTGCAGGAGAGGGTGCAAGAGAATAAGGAGAATAAGGAGTTGGAGATGGGGATGGTGAAGGAGTTGGAGGAGTTGCATGAAGTGTACCTTTTAAATAAGAAGATAAAACAACACTTTTAACGTTACCAAAGACTAAATTATTAAGCCCAAGATTCTTAGCTGGAGATTCTGTGATTGTTTGAGCTAACTGCTTCAATCTCTGAGGCAGAAGGCTCCCCAGATCTGACATGACTGATACCTGGACTATGACTGGTGGAGTTATTGTGGAACCCTCTTTGTTTGTTACTTGCACATACAAATTCTGCATAACATAAAGAAGCATGGAAAGAAATTAAAACACTGTATATGCAGTTCACAAAGGCATCAATCATTTATCATAAAAACTCTATTTTGTTAACCACACCAGAGCACATGGTTAAACTACCCTCTCCCCTCTGTGTGTGCACGCATGTGAAATTTGATTAAAAAAATAAAAGAAAAACAAGAAAATGAACAAAGAGATTATTCAAGATTTGCTTTATTTGGTATACAAATGTCATGATGTGAATCTGATAGGCAAAAAAAACATGTACAATTAAGGAAATTCCTTCTATTTTTTAAAACATTAATAGGCTAAGACTCATTTCAAAGCCAGTTTTGAACATAGCAAATAACTCTTTACAATATCATATCTTTTTACTGACAACTATTTAACAGTCAAAAGGCTGCAATGGATCTGGATCTACATGTCAGTACCCAACAGTAAATAAAACTACTCCTAGTTATCTCCTTTCTCCTTTCTATATTTGCAGAAAAACATAATGCAATTGAACAAGTATATATCAGCCATCAATCTCATGCCCATTTCTAAACCTGATGATAAGTAGACCTATATAAATGGAAAAGTATGAGTACAACAAAACAAAGCCCATCCAAAGTACAAACAGTCACAAAAAGCTGCATGCCAAAAGTTGAAAGAACCAGTGATTTACCTCATAAGACCTCAGATTCAATCCAGACTTCAACTGATCCCTCAACTCAAGAAAGTTTGCCTCTATTTCAGATATGGAATTATTAAGAGTAAAATTAAATAGAACCTGCGTTATCTGCAAAATGGACAAAGGTTGCAGAGGAATAACAGTTATCCCCCCTGTAAACTTCAAAATCTGAAATGTAGAAGGCTGCCCGAAAATTGATGCTGTCAAAGTTAGATTGGATTGCTGAAGGAACAACTCAATTAAAGATGATCTAAGCACACTTAGGTACACAGGATTTATTGGAGCATTTATAGGACCAGGAAGAACACCAAATACTACATTGGTCCAATTTGAAGCACCCAATTGATGTATAGATAAGATAGCAACCTGTAGAAAGCAATTGAGGAAGCAGTTTTTACATCAAACTTCTGCAATTCTAACAATTAATTAAAATAAATAAATAAAAAGAAGAAAGAATAAAACTTGAATTGAAACCTCTGCATCTGGAACACCTATTTCATTGTAGAGATCATACTCTAATCTTTCCATATGTGGAACAATCTCTGAAACCGGTATCTCCAGTCTGAAGGATGCTTGAACTGTTGCTGTAAAAATGGAATAACAAACACATAAGAACCAGCAGCCAAAGCAGGCCAAAGACTGAGTCATCTTATTACTGGAATACAATCAAATACTAATAAATTTTGTTACCTATCAACCAAAACAAATACTTGTCTCAATTAAAATCTTACCATAATATGCAAACAACTTAACGAGTTTAACCAAAAATGCCCTTTACAAATTAAACCATGAAGGATATACTGCTTTTACATCTTTGCATGCAAAAATAGAGCTACAGTAAGACAAAATTGTACAGGTAATTTTACACTATCAAATATCCATGGTCAAGCTACTAATTTTTCTTTCATATTTAATTAGTAATGATCTAAATTACTAGCCCTACAGATGCAAATTTACATCAATATCATTACTCAAAAATCGATTATGAGAAAGCTGACAAATGCTCTCCTTTCTTATTATTATTAAAACATTTTCATGCTTCATTATATTGTAGAAGCGTTCAGACAAAAAAATTATAGTGGACAAGTGAAAGCAACTTTGTTTTTATGAGTTTACTCTATGTTCTAATCAGATTACTAATAAATGCGTTCAAATACCGACACCAGATTTTCTGCACACACTAACAAACTATTGTATCATTTGACAGGAAAATTCCAAACCATCCATTGACTATAACAGCTTTGCTTGAATGATACTGCAGAAAAAATTGAACACATGAACAATTCTGAGCATTCCAAAATTTATTTTGCCCATCAACCAAGCTAAAACAAGTTAAAGTCTTAGAGCAGCAACAAAAATTTAATGACCGCTCAAAAGAGACTATAGTTATCATGATCACAATCAAATGCCGTGTTTGAACAAAACTGAAAAGAGGGATATTTCATTCATCCATAATTGTTACAGAGATACATGTATATATACAAATTAGGAATCCTAGATTAGGAAAGTATAATATTTGATTCCTATAATTACGATCCTATAATCAAGCTCTACCATAATTAAACCCTTATAATCAAACCTCATAATCTGTATAATCTACTCCTACATGTTAATATACATATTTTATAGATATTGTAACACTCCCCCTCAAGCTAAGACATAGATGTTAATCAAGTCTAGCTTGTTATAAATATAATCAACTCAAACCACAATTTATACTCTTAAAAAAAATATCTCCTAGTTGTTCTCTAGTCTTCACATATCTTGTAGAAATCAAATTTTGCTTTATTTTTTCTTGAATGAAATGACACTCAATTTCAATACGCTTAGTTTGTTTATGAAACACAAGATTAGAAGCAATATGAAGAACAGTTTGATTATCACACCATAATTGTGTTGGTTATGAAATCTGGAAACCTACTTCAGTCAAAAGTTGATATATCCATATTATTTCACACAAAGAGTATATCATAGCTCTATATTCTAATTTCACACTAGATCGGGACACGACACTGTGCTTCTTACTTCTCCAAGATACCAAATTCCCTCTAACAAAACACAGTAGCCTATGATAGATCTTTTATATATCTTGAAATTTGTCCACTCTACATCTGAGAAACATTCAATGTGAGCATGTCCATGATTTCCATAAAATATGCCACGTCCAGGGGCTCTCTTCAAATAGCACAAAATCTATTCAAAAGTTGTCCAATGATTGACTGTTGGAGGAAACATGAATTGACTCACAATAGTGATAGAATATGCAATATCAGGATGAGTCACTGTAAAATAATTTAACTTTCCCACCAGTCTTTTATATTTTTCAGTGTCTTCAAACAATTCATCATCTTTTGTAAGTTGCAAATTAGAAATCATTGAGGCACTATATGGTTTAGCTCCCAATTTTCCTGTCTCAATCAATAAGTCGAGTACATATTTCCTTTCAAATAGGAAGATACATTTCTTGTTTCTTGTCACTTTAATACCCAAAAAATATTTCAACATCTACAAATCTTTTATTTGAAACTGAGTGTGAAGAAATTATTTAAGAGAGGAAATTCTCATAGTATCACTCCCAATAATGACAATGTCATCAACATACACAACTAGAATACCACCAACTTCGGACTGCCTATAGAAAATTGAACTATCACATTTGTTTTTTACCATGCCAAACTTTTGAACTACCAGGCTAAATTTTTCAAACCAAGCACGAGGACTTTGTTTTAAACCATACAAGGATTTGCAAAGACGACAAACCTTCTCATATTCCCCCTGAGCAACAAACTTAGGTGGTTGCTTCATATAAACTTCTTCTTGAAGGTCACCATGTAAAAAGACATTTTTTATGTCAAACTGATATAAAAGCCAATTATAGGTAGTTGTCATGGAAATAAATAAACGAACAGATGTCAACTTAGTAACAAGAGAGAAAGTATTAGAGTAATTCACTCCATATGTTTGGGCATATCCTTTAGCAATAAGATAGGTCTTAAGTCAAGCCACTGATCCATTAGAATTAATCTTAACAGCAAACACCTATTTGCATCCAATAACTTTCGTTCCTACAGGTAAATTTACCAAGTCCTAAGTACCATTATCATCTAAGGCATTCATTTCTTCCATCATAGCAACATGCCAACCAGGATGTGATAAGGTTTCATGAATAGCTTTGGGAATAGAAGTAAAGTCGAGAGATGCAATAGAGGAAAAAGAAGTAAAGGACAAGTAATCATAAGAAACAAAAGAAGAAATAGGGTAAGTACATTGTCTTTTACCTTTTCGAAGAGCAATTAGAAGATCAATATCACTAAAGACTAGATCTAACGATAAAGAGATTGGTCCAGGACATGTATCTGGAGATTGTTGACATTTGGAATAAACCTAAGTAATAAATGGCCTGGCAAGTGTAGACTCATCAAGTGGAGAAACCTCTAGAGAACTAGAAGGTCGAGAAACCCCTGGAGGGTGAGAAGATGTAACAGTATATACTAACAAATCATCCTCCTCCCCCTGAATGAAATAGGTTAAAAAGGTAGAGAAGAAAGGAGTGTTCTCCAAGAAGGTAACATCAACTGACACAAGATATCAATTAAGAATTGGACAAAAACAATACCCTTTTTGAAGACAAGATTAACTAAGTAAAACACATTTTAAAGACTCCGGTGCAACATAGGGACAAATATCATAAACAAAACAAGTACTACCAAATATCCTAAGTTCAATAGGAAACAGAGATTTATTTGGAAAGAGAACACTGTAAGGAATCTAACCTTGAAGAACTGATGAAAGCATGCAGTTAATCAGAAAACAAGATGTGGAAACAACATTAACCCAAAATTGTTTGGAAATTTGCATTTAAAACACGAGTGCTCAAGTTGTTTCATGAAGATATATTTTTCCTTTCAGCTACTCTATTTTGAGATGATGCAGCAGCACAAGAGGATTGATGAAATATATCATTTTGAATCATGTACGACTGAAAGGATTCGAAAAAATATTTTTTGGCTTTATCACTACATAACATATGCACAAAAACATTAAATTATGTTTTTATTTTAGCACAAAAGACACAAAAATGAAAAAACATCTCAAAACGATTTTTTATTAAATAAAGCAAGTCATACGAGAATAATCATCAACAAAAATAACAAACTATTTAATTCCAGTTTTAAACACAATAAGACAAGGAACCCGAACATCTGAATGAATGAACTTAAAAGGAAAACTAGCCTACCTAAAGACAGGTGATGATGTTTAGCAAACTAACATGATTCACACTCTAATAAAGATACATGACAAAATCGAGGACGTAGTGTTTTTCAACAAAGGTAGAAAAGGATGTCCCAACCGACAATGAGTTTTGAATGAAGTTAAGGCACTAGGAACAAACAATAGATCTTGGCACTTGCATGTCAAAGACATAAAGACCCTCAGATTCATGTCTTCTACCAATAATCAGTCTTGTCATAAACACCTGAAATAAACAATAATCAAGGAAAAATGAGACACAACAATTAAGGGCACGAGTGAGTTTACTTATAAAAATTAAATTAAAAGCAAACTTTGATAGACTCAAAACAGATGACAAGGAAATTAATGAAGTTAGATCAACAATGTCAAAACCAAGAACATATGATATTGATCCATCTGCTAAAGTAACATTAGAAGGGGATACATGTGACTTAAAAGTAGAAAATAGACTAAGATTACCTGTCATATGATCTATAGCACCAGAATCAATGGCCCATTTGAATGATGAGAAAATAAGACGTGTTTGGTTTATCTAACTCAGCAATGGCAATAGTAAGAGTCGATGAAGATTTTAGTGATTCCTAATACTAAGAGAATTTGACATATTTATCTGCAGAAATCATAAGTCTCTCAGATGATGAATTGGCAGAAGTGTTAGTGGCTACAATATGTGTTGATTGAAATTTCGAAGCCCAATTCTACAATTTTCTACAAATGTGTTTTGTATGTCCCAGCTCATGACAGTAATAGCACACAATCCCTCTTGAATCCTGACTCTGATTATCAATAACTTTGTCACAGTTGTTGGTTCCACCTCGTCTATTATCACTCTTATTATACAAATGTCCAATTCCATGTGCAATACTCTAACTAACAAGAGCATTATTATTCTAAAATGATAGGGTGATTTTTGTGCGAAGTACCCAAGTAAATGTGTCATGCAAAGATAAAATTTCAAAACTAGTAAGTATTTTAGATTTAGCAATTTCAAACTCAAAAAAAAGACTAGCTAGGAAACTCATGATGGCCATTTACTCTCGTCGAGCTTGTTGAACTTTCACATCAAAACTAAAAAGTAACAACATATTAAGTTATTTATAAGTTCTTTTGAAGTCCATAAAATAAGATGTGATTGTCCTATCTTTTTTTTTTGCACGATAAAAAGTTTTGCACACCTCATATATGCGAGAAAGATTACCTCTTCTAGAATACAAGAAATCTAGATATTTCATTAGTTCTTTAACCAAGTCATAGTGATTAATTAAACTAACTATCTCACTTTCAATGGAATTTCATATCTGCAGGAATAATCAGGCATAATCTCTTAGTGATGCCTGTCTAGTACCATCCATAGGAGGGGTTTGTGTAAGGTAATCAACTTTCTCAAGGCTCAGCAAATAAAATCAAACTGTCTTATTCCATTCCAGATAATTGGAATCATTAAGCTTGTGTTCCGTGGTTTTTAACATATACAAGAACCATATTAGTCATAGTTATAGGTTTATTATCAGTTATAATAGTACTTGAAACAATCAAATATAAGATACAACAAGAAAATGTCTGACCGAATGATTTTTGCGGCAATCGAGTACATGGATGTGTTGTATGGAAAAAGAGGATAGTAGAAAAGGTGACTAGAATCTAATCAAGGAGAAAAATCCAGCGAAAACGACTGTTCCAACAATTGTGACAGAGTGTGCGATAGCGAATGGTGATAGGATTATGGGGTTCTGATCACCGACATTGTCTGAGTATGTTGGTGCTGGTAGTGAGACCTGATGCTCATCAGAAATGGAGATCGAGGAAGGACGTTACAAAAGAAACTTGCGGCGCATGCAGGTCATGCACTGCTCTTCCAACGACTAGATTCTAGGAAATGATCAGTCATTAAGGTGCACTCCTTCCTAGGCCGACGGTGAGATGCAATAGTCACTCTACAAGGGTGACCTACGAATTTGCTCACTAGGGTAGAAAGAAATTTACAAATTTGATACCATAAACAAAATTGAAAAGAAGGATATTTCATTCATATATAATTGTTACATAAATACATGTATATATACAAATTAGGATTTCTAGATTAGGAAAGCAAAATATTTGATTTCTATAATTACGATCCTATAATCAAGCTCTACCATAATTAAACCACTATAATCATGCCCTATAACTTATATAATTTACTCCTATATGGTAATATACATATTTTACAGATTCTATAACAGTGTTAAACCCTAAACTAGCCATTGACTCTTATTTATGATACTGCAGAAAAGAATTGAACACAGAAACAACTCTGGTCGCTCCAAAATTAATTTTACACTTTAACCAAACTAAAACAAGTTAAAGTCCTCCAGCAGCAATAAAAATTTGACGATTGCTCAAAGAGAGTGTAGTTATCCCGATCATGATCAAATATATACAGCCCTTGATATCCAACCAGATGCATTGAAACAATCCATATCACTCCACCCAAAGAAATTTCAATTACAATAGAACTTGTGCTAAAAACAAAGTGTCCCACCTCTTCAAAATTATTGAACAAATTAATATAGAACAAGAAGTCACAACCCCTGCCAAACAGCACAACAATGGGCACATAAAACTGTACGAATTATATAAGAATTATAAACCAATGAATCAAAAACTGCAATAACACACAACATAATCAGAACAACTTAAGTAAGACAACAAAGTCCTCACAATCAACTCAAGCATCACAAACAATAACTTCACTATTAATTTATATAGCTCCAACAGTTAAAGCATTACATAACAGAGAGTTCAAGTACCAAATACCCTCAGTTGCTCTAAGCATCAAAAGCATGATAATACTCAAAGACACATTTGCTTTAAGCACCAAAACTCCAATTAAAATCTGTTCGCTTAAACCATAAAAAATTTTAAAAAAAAACCGTAATTAAAGTAGGGGAGAAAAAAAAAAAAAAACTCCAACCATAGTAAACAATAATATTGTAACCCAAACTATTCAACAGATATTTTGCAAATATGTAACATATCCATTTGCTCAAAAACAGTGAAAACTAAAAAAAAAAATAGAAAGAAGAGAGAGAGAGTGAGAGATTGCATACAACTAAGCTTAACTGCATCTTTGGCATCAAACCCAGATAAGAAATTGTGAAGAGGAAGGATCCAGAAGATCCAGGAGAGAGAAACAGCTAAACTGAAGAGCAAAACGACGACGCATTTGAGACTAAACTCCCTCGAAATCACTGAAAAAACCAAAGAACATCTCTGACAGGAGAACCCATAAGACGAAGGCAAATTAGAAACCTCAAGAGACTGCCGTTGGCGCAGACTTTGGTCACTTTTCCCCATTGAAAGAGCATCTGGGTTGAGCTTCTCAGAGTAATTTGATTCAATAGAACGAAGAAGTAGATGGAGATGAAAAATAAGAGTTAATGGTGGGCATATGAGACAGACAAAACAAATCCAAACCAAACCCCCCCTTCTCCCCTTTATATTTCTCTTCAAATGTCTAGAAATTATGGCTTTATGGCGGTGATTGTCGCTGCTGGCACTAGTTGGGTTGCAATGCGAGGTCTAAAAAGAAAAAACTCAAACAAGAGGATTAATTTACGGAGTGAACTTTATTTTCCCAACTAAGGTTTAGACTGCTTCAGCCCGTAAATAATACAATCTCACTCAAGAAAAAACAGTATTTTAAAATAAAAATATAATTAGAGCAATTATATACTTACACATTTTAAATATATAAAATAAATATATAAATAATATATTATAATAAGATTGAATATTATTATTTATTTTTTGTTCTAAAAATATGTATATATAATTTTATTATTATTATTTTATTTTTAATACATTTAAAAATGAATCATTTGAATATTCAAATTATGTAGGAAACCACTCACTTTTTTTTTCTTTTACTCTCACTTATTTATAACAATCTCTAATTTTTTAAAATATAAAAAATGTTAATGAATTTTTTTAGAGGTTTTAGAACATTTTTAAATTTTAATATGTCTCTTAATAGTTTTGAAAATGAGAGTTACACATCTAAATAATTGAATATAATTCAAAATGAGATTAGTTTTATTTTTTAAAAAATAAATAAGGATATAATTATAATAAAATTAAAATTGTTTTGATAATCTTTTAATACATAAGAAAAAAATGATAATTAGATTATCTTTTATATTATATGTCATATTATAATTTGTTTAAATTTTTTTATTATTTATAAATAAAATAATATAAAAATAAAAAATAAAATATTAGAATAATATTTTTATCACTAAGACCAAACGCTTCTTAAATGTCTTAATAAATGAGTTTGAAAATGGAAGCCATAATGCGGTGGCCAAGTTGAGGCCTCTTCTGTCTCACAACTTTTTTTTATTCAATCTATTTGCTCTGATGTGAGAGAGAAATTAAAAAAAAAAAAAGAAAAAAATTTAGCAAACGATAATAGCGTCAAAATTATTGAAATAGGAGTTATATTTATACAATGGTTTACCTTAAAAGTAAAATTTAGAAGTCACAGTCAGAATAACAGAGTAAATTTTATATTATAATAAAAAATTTGTGTTAATAGAACATTTATTAACCAATATTTTCATAATTGTCATTGACATTATTTTTTTTAAAGGTATTATTAAATGATTTTATTATTAATATTATTAAATTTATTATTCTTTATATAAACAATGAGAGTTAGGTCTAAATCGAGCTAATTTTGTCTCAAAAAATGGCTTAGTTTAATTTGATTCGATTTGACTCAAATTCGTTTAATTCAAATTCAAGTAAAAAGATTTGACTTATTTTTTAAATTAAGTCAAATTTGAGTTTAGCTGTTTAACTAAAATTTGATTTGAATTTGTAGCTCAAATATATAGTTTGGATTTGTGACTTAAATTCACGGTTTGAATCAATAACTTAAATTCGTAGCTCGGATTCGTAATTCAACTTTATAGTTCATTAACAAAATAATATTATTTTATCAAAATAATGGGTAAAATAATATTGTTTTGTAAATAAGCTAGAAATTCAAACCATAAATCTGATCCATGATTCAAATAATAAATTTAAGTTGAACTAAAATAAACTAATTTTTTTAAGCTGATCTCAAACCACCCTAAATTTTGATTTGATAAACTCGAGCCAAATTAAAGTTATATTATTTTTTATTTGAAACAAACTCGAACCAAAAAAAGTTTAAACTTGGTTTGATTTGTATTCACCTTTATAAACAATTGAATTATCATTCATCCATGGATGAATTTATTAAATCACACATAAATCATGAATTTTTTTTTTTTCAAATTAAAGAGGGTCAAATTGACATTTTTGTAAATTTGTGAACTTTTTTGAAAATTCAAGGAGAGTCAAGCGTGCGGGTGTGTTTTTATGGTTTTTAGAAATTTTAAATTATAGTATATATTCCATATCTATAAATTGATGAAAAGATTAAGTGTTATTGAAGTGGCTAAACTTAACCGGTTCAATATTAAATATACAAATAAGAATAATGTTATATATATATATATTTTTAATATACAATTTAAATATGTAAATGATATGTTATTATATAATTAAGTATTATTTTATTTTTAATTTAAAATCATTCAATTACATGATGATATATCATTTTTATATCAAAAGTATATATATATAATTTTATTATACAAATAATTCAACTTAATACTTAATGAATATTATTAATTATTCAATTATTTAAATTAATGTAATAAAGAAATAAAATTAATTGAATATATTTTTCCATTTTTAATGTCATTTTCTAGGCATTAAGTTGTATTTGTTATGATATGTAGGGTAGATATTTGGATTTTTAGTAATTGATTGCAATTTATCTTTTGCTGTTGATTCAATTTCAATATCAATTTTTTTCCAAGTTGTAATAAAATGGAAAAATGCATCAAGTAAAAAGGGTTATTTATGTTAATAGATGTATTATTGAGATTTTCTTTTTTTTAAACAAGGAAGGGAATACAAGAAGTCTTATGGAATGTGTCCAAAAACAATTTTTAAAAATTGATTTTTGGATAAAAAATAAAATAAAATAGAGCCTTAGTTACATTCTCACTTCACAGAAAAAATAAAGACCCTAAATAAATCATAAATAAATCTTTTTGCTAAGTAAAAATTTACATTATAAAGAACAAAGTCTAAAGGTCAAACAACCTAAGTTCGCCCTTATAATGGGAGGACAACAAAACACAATAAAACTATAAAACAATCTTAACACAAATTAAGAAAGGGATATTGAATATTTTAACTTTTTTTCTTAACAGTGTATACATATATACCACAAAACTCATTGACTTAACAAAAATATCATAATAATATTCCATTTTTCTAAAATGCCTCAATTGACATTACTCATATAGAGAGATTCTTTCTTTTTTTTATCATCCTTCTAACAAAAGAAAGAATCTCTACAACTCTGAAAAAAATTGAAGCAGACACATGTGATTGAACAATAAATCCCATGAAAGATATATAGAGAAAAGAATCGCTAGCCATTATAAAGGATTCATATAAACAAAAGGGAGGAAGAGATGAAGATTGCTGCTAACCCCTAGCTTTTTGCCAACCTGTTCTTCAACTGGTTTTTATCTAGAACTGAATTTTTATATTTTTTAACCATGAATACAATATTAAACAATACAACAACATGAAATCATAGTATTAAACAATATTACCAACATGAAATCACAATAAAATTATATTTCACATGAAGTCATAAACATAAATCTATTTTACATTATTTCATTTTCAATTGTTAAAGAAGAAAACACAAAACATAAGGGTTTGAATCAAAACTGACTTGAATTTGGATGATTTTGTTATAAAATCTTTGTAAGAATTGTGAATTCTCTAAAGAAATTTGACAATTTTTATCTCTTTCTCCCTTTTGTTTATATGAATATTTTATAATAGCTACCGATTCCTTTCCCTAATTTTTTTTCACAGATTCCTTTCCCTAAATATCTTTCATGAGATTTATTATTCAATCACATGTGTTTGCTTTAATTATTTTTCAGAGTTATAGATATTCTTTCTTTTGGTAAAAGGATGATGAAAAAGAGAGAGAATCTTTCTACATGGGTAATGTCAATATGGGCATTTTAGAAAAAGAGAATACTGTTATGGTATTTTTGTTAAATGAATGACTTGTATGGTATATATGTATATATGGTTAAAGAAAAGGCTAAAACATTCAAATCCCGTATCCGTAAACCTATAAATAATGATCAACTCCCGTATCAGTATATATATGAATATATACTAATTATAATGAACATACCTCCTCCTAATTTCCAGCGGAAACATTCTTTCGTAAGTCCTTTATCTGTAAACTAATGTCCATGACCCTTTTGCTACAGCTTGTGATATCAATAAGTAACCACAACCGCTCATCCTATAAAGGAGAGAAAACATTTTAAATGAACATAATAATTTGAAAAACAAATTGATCAATGATATTTCATAAAAAAATGCACTACCTCTACGGCTGGAAAAGGTGTATGGGGTGAACTCTCAATCGAAAGTGTCTCATGGCCAATACCCTATACAAATGAAAATAACAAATTGGTTAATGATATTTCATATAAAATATAATAGCTACAATTATTTTCATACCTCAGGTGCAAGATTTAAAGCAACCGAAGGACCAATGAAAATACCCTCATGAGTAGAACCCTATACGAATATATAAAAGGAATTAATCAATAACAATTAATTAAAAAATATAGTAACAACTATAAAAGATATACCTTAGATCGGAGAGGTAAAGTAATAGAAGGGCTAACCGAGACCCCCTCATAGCAACTACCCTGGGGATATAGTATTAATAACTTGATCAGTGACATTTCATATAAAATAAAATAAAAATATAAAAACATTTAACATTAAATGTCTCTAAAAAATTAAATACAGACCTCATAAGGGTGACGGGATGGAATCGACTTGCCAATAGGAGTGGTCATTCGAACACCGTCATGCGTACCTTGCACGAAGTCAATAAAGATGTTAGAGTAATAGTGAAATACAATTTTTATAAAGATTAAATGAGATGTAGCTTTATAACCTAATTAACTAGAGTTGGGCATATAAATGTGACGATTTCCTCCAAACGAGTCAGACGATCCTCTGATCGACTTATCTGAAAAGACATGTCATCACATAATCGAGTCATCTATGAAGACACCTTCTCACGGAAACAAGAAATCTCATGCAAAATTATAGTGCCCTAGTGCTCCAATGTAGCATTTACTATGGATAAAATGGGTGATACAGACGAGAGACACTCTTATGTGATAGGATGGGTAGCAGGGTCCTAAACCCTAGGTAGGTATATGATCTCAATGGCTAGGTCTGAACAACCGAGAGACATAAAAGTTGTTCTATAATAAGAGGCTGAATAGACTCTTTAAGTGTCTCATAACTACCAGCTAGTATATTTACTGGTGGCATAATTAGAGAAACTTTATCTCCTATTAGGTGGGCACTGAAGACGATGAGGAAGAATACGGATCCGATATACTTGGTATAGAAGAATGTCCACATACCATGGTCTAGCCTCCTCAATCGGTGATAGACAGAGCAAGAATGTGACATCATCTTATTTATTGAGATATATAATTTAACATATTTGCAATATTGAAGGTATTAATTAACTTATTAATTAACGATTACATACCTGATCACTGGTAAAAATAGGGTCTATATGACTCCAAGTCGGAATATAACGTGTACGCCGTCAAAAAATCCGTTGAGACGCATGAATATCGAGCATATCCACCTAATCATACAGGGTGTCCATCATCTCATATATCTAATACTATAATATAACCATTAATGGTTAAGTTAAATCTATTTATATTTTTGCCAATTAATATATATAATCAAGAAATATAAACTTACCTGAAAAGCGAAAAGAAATCTGTAAAGGTCATATTTACATATTTCGAGCATCTAACTAAAATAGACTCTGTCACTAGCCTGGGACATCGACTCGTACATCATTTGCCTCATTAGAATGCCTTAAGGATAGGAATTAAACTCATCCAAATGATCAACCAACTGAAGGTATTCGACAGATACCTTTTTTCGTCGATCATTGCCTAGCAACACCATATCGAGACAACATAACAAGGCCATCTTGACAGTATCAATATCATCATCCTATCATGGCCTAGCCAAAAAAACACGTTCGATATCATGATACTGCACTTTTTGACAGCCCCGAAAGTAGGTATCTCTAATCCTGTATCAAGATGCAGGGGGAATATACGATGAAAATGCAGTGTGTTAGTTGAATGATAGCCTCGTCATCAAGGAAAACTCGAATAAGTTGAATCTCATGTTAACCCCATTAACCCTGAACCATAATTCATCTTTGATTAAGGGTCGATATAACTGTTGTAAAAGAAATGCATGTACCAACACTCCAAAAAATTTAGTATCTGGCAAACAAAGTAAATACTCGAAATATGTCTTCTCGAATAGTTGAAGTTACTCCGGGGTCAATGTGGACTTAATCTTGGACATGACAGTACATCGGACATGGTATATTACCCTTGCCCGAAGTGTCCTAAGTTGTTGGGGATTCGTAACTCGTCTTTGATATGTTTTCTTTTAAGAGATGTATCTTGCAAAAAAATTTTAAAAGTTTGTAAGAATTTCATCAAAAACAGATATATAAATAGATATGGAAATGACAAATAAAAAAACACAACTAAAATACAAAAAGTCCATGTTGGAATAACATAAAAAGATAAAAACTAGAAAAACGAAAAACAGTACTGAAATTTGAAATCTATATGTTGGAATACCTCAGAAGGGCAAAAACCGAAAAATCGCTTGAATATTTGAAAAGTACAAGTTAATATATCCTAAAATGGAAAAAATCAATAAAAATATAACTGAAATTTGAATTCTATATATTGAAATACCCTAGAATATCAACAATCAAAAAATCGTTTAACAATCAAAAAATTCAGAAATCTAAAATGTATGAGTCGATTTTTTCAAAAATGATAAAAATCTGAAAAATGGAACTGAAATTTGAATTTTATACGTTAAAATACCCTAAAATATTAACAATTGAAAAATCACTCAGAAATCTGAAAAGTATGAGTCAATACTTTTTAGAAATGGTAAAAATTCAAAAAACGAAACTGAAATTCAAATTTTATACTTCAAAATACCATAAAATGTCAACAATCAAAAAATCACTTGAAAATCTAAAAAGTATAAGTCAATACTTTTCATAAATGACAAAAAATTGTAAAACAAAATTGAAATTCGAATTTTATACGTTAAAATATCCTAAAATATCAACAATCGAAAATTCGCTTGGAGATTTGAAATATACAAGTAGATACTTTCTAGAAATGGCAAAAATCTAGATTTAAGTCTTCAATACTTAATAGCTATATGTCTCTTATCTTCGACAAGGACTACATCAAAGAGAGATTTAAGTAATCTAGATTAAACACTTTTAAGTTTAATCTAGCAACCTTGAACCTCTCCGATAAACATCAAAACTCATTTTATTGAGCACTTTGAGCATATTTGTGTCTAATAATATCATTCAAAAGGGATCGCCACTCCATGTAATTATTTGACCTATAAACAAAAGAAATAAAGGTTTTAAAATGGTTGACAAACTCCATCACCTCACGAAAGATCACTTGATCTTTTTTTCGATAATATTCACCTTCACTCTAGCTTTTTCCCAGGCCCCTCAAATACACCTACACGGATTCAAATCATTATTATTAATAAAACTCCAATTACCAAAAGTATTACCGCTTATTTTGTCAATATTGTTATCTTTAACTCTTGTTTCAAGAATTGTAACAATGTCAAGCTTATTACTGATGATAAAGGATCTAACATCTTTTAATTTTAGGAGATTATTGAGACCTCTAATATTCCAAGCTTTGTAATTAACCATGGGAAAAAGTTGGAGTTGTTATCCCTCAGCTTTTCTTAGCTTGCTTTTTCTTTGCTTTGAGAGATTTATTAACCGGAGAAACCAAAGGAGTCACACCTACCTCAATCACCACACTAACTTGCCTTCTTGACATAAGAGTATACCCTTTTTTTAGATAAGAAAACTGAGTTAACCTTTGCCAAGATAGGACATTTCAGCATATCCCCCAGCATTTCTAAAACTTTGTGAACCCTATCTCTTTCACCTACTTCAAACACACTTGAGGCATGAAACATGGGGTAGATAAGGTTCCATAAGGTGCTCGAAAGACCAAGTAGAATCTGTAAAGAGAGAAATACCACCATCCTTATTTGCCAACTACAACTCTGAATCTAAATTGCCAAGAACAGAGAATTTGTTGCTTTTAATCGTCAAGATGTCGTCGGCACCTTTTGGCCCACCTACTTTAGACTTCCCTTTATCCTTAACAGAGGAAACAACACCTGACGTAGACACTGGGGAAGATTCCCAAGATTATTATTGACATTCTTTTAATTTGGTTGAGCCATTGTTTTCCTCTTTACCCATAAAGGCTTGCTTACCAACCCAACACTCACCACTCACATGCTTGAAACATTTACAAGTCGAACATTTGAGAAGTCTGCAACTATATTCGACCTTTAACTCTGTTGTCTTGCCATTTGAAAGTTTAAAATTAATTACATCCAAAAAAATTTTGTCAAGGTATATTTCAAAACTAGCTCTAGCAAAATCCAATTTACAACCTTCTTCAATCATTGCATCCATTCTAAGAGGCCAACCAATTCCACTCGCTGCGTAGCTAAATCATTTAAGATTCCAATATTCTATTGGAAGCCCATAAATCCAGACCCAAATAGCAACCTTTTTAACATCCTTCATCGTTATGGTCAAGTTTGGCACTTATCTCTTTAAAAAGAATGGTTGACCTACTAAGAAACAGGGCTCATCATTAATAACCTTTAACATATCATTGCACTCTTTAAACTTCAATAGAAACATTCCTTGGTCATTTGATGTTGTGACACCCTTCTTCATATATATACCCTTACTTGGAATATGACTTTAAAAGGCATGTATGAATGGACTACTTAATTTAAAATCTCATCATTTAATGCATGATCACAAATACTCAAGCATGTAAAAATGTGTGATTGGAATAAACACTGAATAACCTTGTTTATAGAAATTCATAATTAACTTATAAATGTGTGATTAGAATAAACACTATACATGTAAAAATGTGTGATTGGAATAAACACTAAACATGTCTAAAATCAGTATGCATAATAATTTATAAACTGTATTGAAATAGCAAAATACATAAATGAAATAAAGCCTATAAAAAGATAATTTTACCCCTTACCCTCACACAACTGCTCGTTAGACCATTGCACTCCTCTGCATGTCCTACTACTTACCTCTACTTGTAAAACAATAAGAAGGAACACGTGAGTGAAAAGACTTAGTAAGTTGGTAAACGTGACATTCCATTTGTGAATTTGCATGTGGTTAGAATTTGGTACTCTCGTGTCCTGACATAGGCTATCCACCAAGGTTACTAAAGTCAAAGTTGAAATTAACATGTTTGATACCCTAGTGAAAGCGTAAGACACCTTATGTGTCACTATCTATCATGCCTTGTGTATTTACCATACGACTTATTGGGCTAGCTAATTGGGACAACTTGGTCACATAGTGAATAATTTGGTAGTAATCTCTTCTCTTATCACATGAGCTAATCTGAACTGTTGTTTAAACCATCATGAGATAACCCTTATCGTGGGGACATATGTGATGTATCCCATTGACAATGTGAAAAAATATTTGAAAAACCATAATCTTTACCATGCACATCTGAATAAACTGGTGGTTATGCACCTTAGTGTGGAGTGCATGATATATTTTATGGGTATCCAGTCCTATCACTTTCATGTATCTTGCCACTTATGCACATAGTTGGTGGTTATCTAGAGGTGAACCACTTGTTTTAACTTTTCTGATTTTTGACCTGGATTCCACATAATCGAGCACTTTTTCTATTTCTATCTAGCTCATTTCTTCTATGACAATCTTTATTCTTTTCTCTTCTTCTTCTTCTCTTTTTTTATGCTTAAACTAGGGTAAAATGGTCTTTTAGGTGGCTACACAACCATGCACCTAAGGTGTACACCCGTATGCCTTTTTTTTAAACACAACTCCACTTTTAGAAAGTCACATATTGGCATATGTCCTATACCATACAATCGTGCATGACTTTCCTTAAAACAAGCTTGAAAACTGTGGAACTTTCCTATTTTAAACTAAAGATACACGAGTGTGTATAAGGTCATACACGGTCGTGTGTCATGATTTGAAGATCACAACCTGTCGTGCCTTACATTGTTTCAGCTAACTTTCGGCGATCCGACATATATCAAGCAAAATGCATATCTCTAAGCACCTTAAGTATATTTATTCAATCAATCACACATATATAACACTTATCATTAGAGATCAAAACTAGAATGTATATACAATCTTTAACTTACATCCAAACTTCATAATCATGACCAAATCAAATAATTTTATTGTCATAAATGTATAGATATGTATATAAAGATCACCATGGCACTTTCAATCAATCATAAATTTGAATCTTCAAAACATACATCTTACATTTATTAGGGCATGCTTGATATAGCCAAAGGAAGAACCAATTTAATTGTCTTTCGAAGTACAAGTGGTATTCACATGGCTATGAGAAATTTTGGCATATAAAGGCACCTTTCTGACTACTACAATACTCCACTCTCACTACTCTCTCATTTGGGTGAGACTTAGGTGAGAAAAAATAATGAAAAGATTAGGTTAAACATGTTTTTATCTATGCTTTTTGTTTGCGACACATAGACGTGTATGGACTTTACATAGGCATGGTTATGTCACATAACTAAGGCAATACTCGATCTTGTCACAATTCTAATCTTATTTGAAAATTCAAACTTGTTGATAATATACAATCATGTATACCTCTACACAAAAGTGTGTATCACTTTGAAAATATTAATGAACTCAGTTTAAATCAAGGAAAAATACTAAAATACCCTTGAGCTTAGTTATGGGTATTATAGACATTAACTTACTAAGCCAGAGATTCAATCATATTTTATCTGCAAATTTCTTCACAACTAGAAAAGGGAAAGTTTTCCCTAAATAAAACCTAATAGTGTGGGTTTCCCATATTTTCACTTCATACTCCACAACCTCTAATGATGACTTAACCATAACCTTCTTAAGGGGCGAGCTAAGGGGGGAAAGGAAATATTCAAGTGTAGAATAAGATACCTTACTCCCAAATAGCTTACTCTAATGAGCATTTCTAAGACCATCCTCGACAGTTGTAGAACCTCTATTTGACCTTGAAAGGGAATCCCTTAAAACACCATTCATAGAAATAATCTAAAAAAGCTTAAAGGAAGACATCATCCCAATAAGCCAAAATGTCAGGGCAACTTAATCATAACCCAGACACTAACCAAAGAAAGATACCTATACACTAGAAAGCAATAACCATAAATAGGAAAAACAAAACAATGGAAATAACATAGACCAGTAAAAAACAAACCTAACTTAAAGCAAACTCAGAGCCACCATGAACAAGTAGTACCAACTTTAGGAAGAAGCTAGCTGAGATAGAACAACACCCACCCTAAACCAAGAAACAACAATAAGAGGGTATAGATAAAAGAGCAACTAGATACCACCAAGAAAGTAAGAGGAAACACTATGAATAAGATGACACCAAACACACCATGGGAAGGCTAACACCCGAGAAGAGGAACACCGACACATGACCAAAACCAAGGAGTTGAAGCTTTTACCAATCTTGGAAATTTTTTATATAATGAAAAGTGGTATATGTGAGAAGGAACTTGCCCTAAAAGTTGTTTGGTATATTATATGAAAATTCCTTGCCTTCTCACTCATCTAATCAATCTTTTATAGGGGATTATAATTTTGTGTTTAAGACTTGTCAATGACACAATTAACTTAGATAAAAATGAATTTATAATTCAATTCAATTTGAATAATTTTTGTATATCTATGATATATTTAGCCACTTTAAGTATATTCTCTTTTATGATTGGAGAGGTAAAGATTATAATCTTCTTTAATTTGAATAATTTATAGGTGTTTTACCATGATTTATTGATTCCAAAATAATTCTCTAAATTTTAGGCATTGTTTCAAGCTTCACTACCATTTATGGACATCTTTTTCTACAAATAGTTATAAGTGCAATTGTTGCACTAACTTTTGTTGTATCATATCTTTC
Organism: Mangifera indica; assembly: GCF_011075055.1. Lineage (NCBI taxonomy): Eukaryota > Viridiplantae > Streptophyta > Magnoliopsida > Sapindales > Anacardiaceae > Mangifera > Mangifera indica. Next base: position 3,273,121 of record NC_058148.1, read on the forward strand.
CCTTAACAAACCTCAAATTTTTAATCAAATTATAAGCTTTAGCAATTACCACTAGCAATACCCACATGTGCATAATAAAACCATTTTTCTATTTTTATCAAAGTTTGAGTTGATATCAATGTGTGTCTCAATGTTAAAATATGGTTAAGTAAGATGATTTAAGAATAAGCAATCAAAAAGTCATTTAGTGGGAGGAATGCCTGTTTGAGAAGCTTCAAGTGGCTAATTAGATAACACAATATGTCATAAGTAATTTAAGTGATGAACGACCATTCTACTAAGGTGAAGTTTGTTAGGATGATAATTTGATTCAAATTTTGTAAAAGGAGGCAAGATCTCACATCTGTGTATTGCATTTTCACATATCCAAAAATAAACACATTTTTAGAATTACTCATCGGTTTCGGATGCTAGATGAACGATTCTATGATTGAAAAAGAAATTTCAACATCAAATTTGATGATTAGGTATCTAGGTAAATTGGGGGTTTAATGTTTATTTAATTTATGTTTGTTTTGGGATGAGAATTAAAAATTTTGATTATGATATTAATGTGTAAATAATTACTACGAATGTTTATATGTGTTGTTATTGAGTAATTTTTATACATATAAAGATTTGGTGATGAGATAATATTTTGTATATGTTTTAAGAGAGTATGTGAAAGACTAAATACCAATTTGGTTTATGTTTATGAAGACTTATTTGTTTTAATACATGTTAAGAGATTTAGTTAATCAATTTATATTATTTTGAGATGAGAATTCCAACAAAGATAGTTGTGATCCATCACTCCAATTGTGATGTAATGATCGTTTTGAGGATATGAACGATTATTTCTTAGTCAAATTAGGGATTTAGACTCATGATGGAACGTTCATACTAATCACTAACATGATCATTCTTGCCACATAGACTATGCCTCGATGAACGCATGTGTTGAAGAATGGTATAGTCATTCATATAGAGAATGATCAAAATACCCATATGTAACATCCAAATGTATGTTCAAGGGTAAAGTAGTCTTTTTATGTAAGTTTGACTTTGGGTTGACTATGGCTTAGAAATGATGCAAGATTAAAAATGAAATATTTAATTTCCATCCGTGAATGACTGTATAATTGAGCATGTACGCCTATGCATGGCCTTCCACATCACCTAAGTGGATGAGAGCCACATAAGAATTTTCAACATGATGAACGATAATGTAAGGTGAGCTGGTTTGGGTACCTTGTACAATTTTCAAGAACAAGAATTGAACAGTTCTTAGAAATAAAAATTAAAGCCTATAACATTTAAAGTCAATTCCCACCCAAAATAGGCCTTGTAGGTAGGTTCGGGTACCTTGTAAAATTTTCAAGAACCAGAACTGAACGGTTCTTAGAAATAGAAATTGAAGCCTATAACTTGTAAGGCCAATTTACATTTATATCACACACACACACATACACACACACATATTCATATTGTAAAATCCAAATTCTTGATGGATTAATCCTTTTAGTATAATTTGTTGTGAAATGTTATACTAAATATGAAGTTTTTAAATTTATGTTATAAAATGCTTAGTACTTGTTGAATGTATTAACATTAAACAATTTTCAAAATTAATTCAGTTTCAAATCTATAACAATTAACAAGAAAAAAAAAATCTATAACTATTAACAATTAACAAGAACAATTAGCCTCAAATCTTAATTACAAAAATCTCAAAACAAAAACATACATAGTATCAAAAATTCATGGCTACCTATATATATAACAGTTCATAATGATGGCATGACAAACTCCATTCAACAAGCTAATTTGGCTTTCACATATTTCAATCTGCATAAATAATTTTTTATCAAATCAACTATGTTATTATTGACATCAGTAAAAAGCCAAGTAAATTTGAATTGATGAAAGTCAATTTGTTTTTTTTTTCTTTTAACCAGAATAGCCCAAAGGCTTATAAGTGATTACACTAAAATATTTCCTAACCAACTTATCAATGAAGAAATTGTTAGGGTAGTCCCTTAAAGGCAATCGATTTGTAAATCTGTAATGATATAATTTCTTTATTTATTAATAAAGGAATCATATTATTCATGCATGTTAATGTTTCACATAATATGTTCATATGAATAATATACCTTAGAATGGTGGAATTGTGATGAGAGGATCAGATGATTGATTATAAAAATCCTATGCACACATTAAATGGTCATTTTAAAAACATTCGTAATACCGATATTACTATAACTAAGGTGTTGTCTATGACTCACAAATATACAAGTTAATCAAGTAATGTAGAAAGATGTTGGTTCTAGAAGGATTGGTTGTCAAGTACTAGTTCGTTTTATAATTTAAATTAGCTAGAGAAATAAAATACTATAAAGGAAAATTAAATTAAAATTAATTGAAATGCAATTTAACTAACCAAAATTAATAAAAGAAATAAACACCCAATAAATTGAAAGTGAAATACCAATATAAATAAACCTAGGGTTTATGATTTCACTATCAATTACTAAAAAATCAGTAATAAATCTAATTAAGATCAATGATAAAATGAATTATTGATGGTTGATTATCCTATTTTACCCAATTTCTCTCTCAAGCATAATTAAGCGTGTTAAGATTAAAAGTTTACCTACTTTTCATGATATGATGTTAATTAAAACTCATTAATTTCTATGCAATCAATTTACCCACGAAGGATTTATATTTATCTCTAAATAAAATCTTAGATTTAGCAAAGACATGAACTAATTGTGTATATATTTCTCAATATCACATTTCAATCTACAAACAAACATGGTATTGGGCCCTAACATCAAACAAGAAGTTAAAAACATAATTATTAAATCAAATATTCATTACCATTGACCAATAATCAAAACCTATTACGTAATCTTTAAGATTTTATAAATTCATCATAAACCTTAGCAAAGAAAATTAGCTATTCATGACAATAAAGATCAAACTACAAAATAAAGTTAAAGGAGAGACATTTTAATCAATAAAAGAATATATTAAGACAAATAAGAAAAACTTTAAGAACTTCGAATCTTGATTCTTTTGGGTTTTCTTACTTTAATCTTGAATCATCACTTTTGTCTTTGCTTCTTGAAGCTTTTTCTTTTTAAAAATCTTTTTGGCTACTGCATTTTGGTGATATATAAGTGAAGAAGACGTGAATTTCTTTTTATGTGCTGCCAGTTAATCCTAATTTCTATTTTTTTAATTTTTTTTCACCCAGTAATTATAAGCAATCTTATGGTCACTCTTATAGTCATAAAAGTACTCATAACATTAGAAGCACTCTTATGACCAAAAGATTGCCCATAACTGAACTCTGCCTCCTTATAAAAACTTTTTCCATTCGTTTCTTTAAGCTTATGTTTTCACTTTGAGAGGGCTTGAATATCTGCAATACATCTAAAAATATCATTCAAAGTGGAAAATAAGATCAAACCATCAAAAATAAATAAAACTTAAAGATTTTGACAAAATAAACCCAAAATTCACTTTAAAAGCATACTATTGTAAGTATATTTGTGTGTATTTTAATACCACCTATGTATTTTATACACCCAGGTGGTATATATTGTACTAAGTGACTCCACTAAAAGATGACAATAGTTCTCATGTATCGAAACTGTTAGCTAACAACTTAGTACAATATATGGGTTAACATTGTAGATGTGTTCATCCAACCTAACAAAAGGATTTCTATATAGAAGATTGCCTTTGTGTCTATAAAATAAATCATCTAACTCAATGGTATATAAGGTCTCTAACGTGCCACCATAACTAGGGTAACCATAAAGATAGTGATTGACGATATTAAGATCTGTATAGAGGTTATGATGGATCAATAGAGCACTCGTTACTCAGTGAGTATGAGAGGTAATATCTTATATCAAAATACTGAAAGACATCATAACTACTCGAATATGTGGCCATAGTTGCATTGGCTTGAAGCCTGATCTAAGTCGTTTGATTGTTGATGTGTATCAATTCATATCAATAAGTCATTAAGATAGACACACATAAATTTATGTGTCAACCTTTGAGAGATATCAATCGATGAAGCGATTGAATTATGTGTAACTATATAGTTGAAAAAGCTAAGAGTTGTTTGCTGACACTTTATTGGCTAGGTGATCATGATGTCTTGTTAGAGGTCAATCTTGGTATATGTTTGGATTTAATTTGAATCTGAACACTACTAGTTTGATAAAGAGCTTATAGGTCATACATATATATGAGTTAATTCAGACTCTAAGGTATAGGGTTATTTAGTGATAATCTTGGTATGTTAAAGATGGGATAAAATCACAAATGAATTGGGCTTGTCCAATAAGATTAAATCAATCTAGTTTGACTTTTTTTTAACCATAAATGCCCGTTCATGAATGAGGAACACTTGTTCATCATGAGTTGGATACGGATAATGTTTTACCTAAATTCATTTTGAGAATATAGATAAATCTCAGATCATACATATAAAGAACAAGGATAAATGACTGTTCATATCTCATAAACAATCGTTATCATGTTCTTTGTAAAAAATGATGCATTTCATGATTTTATAAGCTTTTTATGAACCCTAGTCACACAAACGAACATTCACACATATAGACAACTAGTTCATAGAGCCCTAATAGCCTCAAGAGAATAGTTTTAGCCTCTTCCAATTTGTGTTTCATAAGGATACCAAGGCACCACCTCATTGTGGGTTAGAAAACATTCACATAGCCACATAAATATTGAAGGAGCCTTTAAATGGTTGTATAAGATTCTAAAACCATTTATGGTTATGTTTGCCATGTTTATGAAATTACAAACCTAAAACGTGATCCTCATAAGGTTTTTGAGCTCTCTCCTATTTTTAAATATTTGTTCAGCAATCTTGCTGGTCTTTGGTGACTTGAAAAATCCTTACAGAAACAATCCCGAATTCACATTTATGCCTTAACTATTACAATCATTGAAAAGACAAGAAAACATGTAAAGAATCAGATGGTGCATGAATGGTAACAATCATTCATTCTCTTGTATAGTTGCACAATAAAGAACTTTATTAGAATTTGATTGTTTGATCAAAAATATGTTGAAGAACAAACAAGAAACGTAAAACTCCATAAGACTACCAGTAATTGAAATCTCATAAGATTGCATAACAAGATGAATGGTAAACCCAATCAATTCTCCAATTAACTTAAATATTCATTAAGTTGCTAAATACTTTTGTTAAGAAATAATTAAGTAATTTAGAAAACATTATATGATGTTATGACCAAAGAGAAAAACACTCTTAAAGCATAAATTGTTTTAAACTCCAAACACAACTATTGTTCTACCTTTAACTTAAAGATAAAAACACGTAAAACCAAAATAAATACGCAAGACAAGTCAAAAGACTTTAATATATATAAATGACAATGGAAAATTTTTTCTTTAGTACCATTTAACACAATTTGCAATTAATATTTCTTTGATTAAGCCACTTATCTCTATAAATCAAATACTATTAGATTCGGGTCCACCCATGATGGGTCGACCTGATCCAGTTTAATATAACTATCATGGGCAGTTATGAAAGGGAGTTGGAGGGCAGTTAGACATATATAAATTGTCCAAACTATCTCCTCATAAAAAGTAACGTAATTGAAATCTCTTCCCTCTGCTCCTGCAAACCAAAAAAAAAAAAAAATGCACAACAAATCTTATCTCCCAATATATGAGCAAATGGAGTTGTGGAAACAGGCTAACGTCAACACCTCGCATAGAATTCGAAGACGCTTCATCGAATATTGAAACGGGTACGCGAAATTTGTATTTACAGTTCTCACAGATTTTGATCCTGACATGTTTAATTATTCCCAAAATTGGTATCAGAGCCTAGGATACATATTTGTTATGTTTTTCTATTAATCGTATTGCGTATATTGTGAAATTAAAATCTGCATGTTGAATTTCGTTTTCAAAATTTGTTTTTGCACATGAATTTAATTCAGCTAAAATTGCATGAAATTGGTGTTAGGAAACATGTTGGATGTATGCTAGGAATGATATTACATGTTTTAAATTGAAAAATGACTCGAATTAATACCGAAATCGATGAAAATTGACCCAAATTCGAGACCCAGGGCGTCTTTTGCTTTGTCACCGTTTCAAATGATTCCGATGCCATTGACGTTGGAACTTTGAATGATAAGCCTTAACATCGCCTGGGATACAAAAGCCCTATGGTGTAGTCACCGAAAAATCATTGGAAGAAGGCCAATTAGAAGGATAGCAAGATTAGGGTTCATTGCATGATTTCAGGTCAAAATCAGGTTGGGAAAACCTGATTACCTGACTCGATTGGTCAACGGGTTGGTCAAACTTGATGGTCAATAGGTCAACTCGTTTAGTCAACTAGGTCGACCCAACCCGGATCCTAACCCATGGGTAACCTGGTCAACTATTGATCGGTCAACAGTCAAATAATTGACTAGTCAATGGTCAACATTTGACCGTGCATGATGACCTCGTTCCAACGTATGACAGCATGTGAATGGAGTTGTTCGGTACGTGTGCACACGTGACAGCCTTATTTTAATGCGTAACGATGCGTTTGACTCATTCCTGGTGCATGAAGGCACGTGTAGACACATATATGGTGCGTGGAGGCACGTGCGATGTTGATTTGGCATGTGAAAGATTGTATGGGATTATTGTGGTGCGTGGTAGTACGTGAACACCTATTTCCAGTGCATCTTGGCACGTGAAATCTGTTTTCGAATCCTTGGAAGTTGTGTAGTGCTCGGATTTGTATATGAGATGTGTTCCATGGGTCTTACAGCATATAATGACGTGTAATATCTTATTTTGACTCCCGAAAACACACATTAGTGTTTTGAAATACATGTTTCTACTTCATGCAAGTTTATTAACTAAGAACCATCACATTGCATGTCGAAACTATTAATACTATGTTGAATTCTCTTAATTGGAAAAGAGAGAATATCCATAATCAATGATCTTATTCGGGACAAGAATTTGAAACTTTTTGGGACTAAATGGATTCATTACAGCTTGTTATAGAGCAACGCTTAGTAATGTACGAGAGAATATCCATTAGTTTGTCATTATTCCCAAAACTATCGTGATGCGAGGTATTTGACCTAATGCAAATGTACTAGAGACTTTATCATGGATAAAGTGACGCAAAGATCAATACAGGCTGATGAAATGGTCCTAGTCAAAATAGATTATACATTCATTGTATCATATATATTAGTTAAGTGTGAGAATTCTGAGATTGGTAGAATTTAATGAAATTCTCATCCAGAATTAATATTGGCGCAATTAGATTAAAGTTTAAAATATTAGGCATTTGTGTCATTAAAGATGATTGGGAACATAGTGAACTTTTGATTCTGTGCCTTATGTGAGATATTTTGAAATTTTAATGCATAATTACGATAATTGATGTGTATTTGATTACATTGACAGCGTTGTGTCTGATAGATATGTCTCTGAGATCTAGTTAACCATAACATCTTAGAAAATAATGGTTGATTTGAATGAGAATGATACTGAATAGAGAGAATTGAACCATATGACATTTGAAATGCATAATATCTTATATGAGTAAAAGGCTATAGAGGTCGTGAAATAGGTTAAGATAGAGTTGTGGCTGACTAAAGGATAGAAACCCAATCACTCCTTTACACAAACATGTTGTGGATGCACATCATGCATGTAAGAAGCAAGACTTACTTCGTGTGATATCTTGATTAGTTTCATGTTTATCGATCTGGTATATATGTACCATTAATGTTCAACTGCATATGTCATAAGTATGGTTTTTAGTTAAAAAGTTTGGAGGAATTGCAGTCCCCAAAGAAAGATAGTTGATTATTGAATTTGATTTAATGTCAAATCTGATCATAAAACTAAAATCAGTTACACGTAACATGATATATGACCGGTAGGTTCATTTAGAAAAATGATTTCATCTCGATAATGGGAGTGTATAAAGGTACATATGACCCATAGTGAGGAAAAGACTTTTGTTAATTATTCTAGCCACATAAAATTGGAGGACAAGCGCCTTTGAGGCAGCTGAATTTAATACTTATGCATATGTTGCAGAATCAACTTTTAAAAGTGAGTGGCTCAAGTCCTAATATAGGAAGGAGATTTTTTAATGCTCAAAGAATAAAAACAAGGAATTAAAATGAAAAGAGTGGCAAAAGTACTAGAAGAAGAGACAAAAACAAGATAAATAGTTACAATAGAAGCAACAAGAATTATATCGCCTGTGAATGAACAAAGCTAAAAATAATAGTCTTGTTTAAAATAAAGTGATGAAACTTCGATTTTTCCTAGTACTATGATGTTAACTGAATATTATCCTGCGTGGATTATGAACTTATAAGTCACTGACCAAGTAGTTCATGATAGAAGATCTTTAGTAGATTTCTATCAAATTCTGAATAAAGTGAATTGGATATATGTAGGCAACAACATAAAGGTTGTAGTAAGAGGAATAAACACGAGCAAATAAGTTTTGCAGATGATCGAATCCTATACCTACACGAAATCCAATATGCTCCAAATATTTAACAAATCTTGGTCAAAGTACTTGTTCTTCTCAAACTAGGATATAATTTGAATTTCTTTAGGTGTTTTATTGAAATGTGATAGAAATGATTTCTACAAGATTTGGTTTGTTGGTTGAATAGTTATATGGTGTTTGCCACCTTACATTTTTGATAATGTTAAGTTTTTCATTATTTGCTTCTTTTATGTGTATGGATATGAATGCAAATATATGACATGTTACATTAGGGCATGTTGGCCAAGATGGGTTGAATAAATTGGCCTATGAAAGTTTATTAGGAACTTTCACATAAATAGAATTGTCTATATGTAAGCATTGCTTAGTTGGAAAAACTTCTAGAAAACCATTTGACAAAGCTATATGAGTTTGACTTCCTTTGCAATCTATATACTTAGGTATATATTTTCCTATAAATGTAAAGTTTGAGAATGTATCTCATATGTCATTACTAATGATGATAACAATGCTCGATTTGGTCTTGTTTACTTGATCTCCCATAAGTCAAAAGCAATAGACTACTTTAGATACTATATATAATTGAGGGTGAGAATCAATTAGACAAAATAGATAAGAGTTTTATGAACTCACCGAGGTCTTGAGCATTTGTTCCAAAAGTTTAAGGAATTGAGTAATGAAAGAAATAATATGGTAAATAGTAATTCCAAAACTTCGCAACAATCAGTGTAGTGAAGAAGAGTAATTGAACTTTATTGGAAATGGTTAAGTCAATGAAAGCGCAAGCAAAATGTCAAGTCACTTTGTGATGATATGATATTTATTGCTGTTTGAGAACTTAACTGATAGCCTACTAATCCAGTTGCTTCCATTCCTTATGAGTTATGGTCAGATAGAAAATCTGAGTTAATTGATTGCAGCCTTAATGGTTAGCAATATCAATCCATAACTTTTCCCATAAATTTGAATAACTGGGACTAAAAAGAAATGAATGTATCTTTAACAAATACGCTGAGCATTCCAAAGGGTATGTGTTCATTAGGGAGGATTTCGTTGGAAGATTAACTAAACTTGTATTAGAGATACTATATTCATAGAGGATATTTTTCTTAATAGGGATGATGTTGATACAAGGTTTCATCTGAATGAGATGAAATAAGAACGAGGATGGGTATAGCTTAACGACCATCAGTTGAGTCCTAAGAAATGAGACCTTTACTTGTTCTAGTTAGTAGGAGCAAATGCAATTAAGCTCCAACCTATTTCGGATAGTAGGAGTAATGATTTTTAATTGCTTGTTTCATTCATCTCACCCTAATAAGAGTATTGAGATTAAGTTTTAATCTATTTCAGATAGTTGGAGCATTAATTATCAATTGTATTGGAGTGGACGTCCAAAAGTATTCAAGTGACGTTTTTTTTTTAAAGTGAAAACAAAGTTTTCATAACCACTCCCCAAGATGATGAAAAATCTAAAATAAATGTCCTATCCTTTGATAAGAAAATTTTGAAATGCATTGAAAAAAGAGATAGAATACCAAGAAAACAAACCAATTGTAGGTTTTGGTTGACTTATCGCTAGATCAAAAATTCATTGAGAATGAATGAGTTTCCTAAATTAGTTGTAAGACTAATGGCTCAATAAATAGATATAATTTCACTTTATAGCGAAAAACTATACCTAATGAGAAGGTATAGATTGTGTAGAAGGATATTTTCGTCATTTATGAGATTTACTTCAATATATTTAGTTCTCGCTGTAATAACACATTTGAATTTAGAATTATACCAGATGAATATCAAGACAATTTTCCTTAATGAAAAACTTGACATAGAAATCTGTATGAAATGAGATATAGATCTCATTGTTATAGGTCTGAAGCATAGAGAATGCGAGCTTCAAAGATATTGAATTCCCTAAAAATGTCATCTTTATACTGGTACTTGAACTTTGAGATGATTAATCAAGACCATCATGTCTATGTAACAAAGTCTGATGACAAATTTAGAATTATATCAATGTCTATGATAATGCATAAATAGCTAGAAATGATTTGAAGTAAGTGATAATCATCAAAGGATGGTTGTCCATATTTTTGACTTGTAGGATGTGAGAAAACAGAATACATATTGTGAATTTATATTTAGAGGAATTGTTCAAAGAAACTTTTGACTCTGTCATAAGAGCATAATATTCAAAAGATTCTAGAACAATCCACTATGGTATACTGTGAACTTGTTGATATTCCTGTGTCAAATGACAATTATTAAGCTAAAAAAGATATGTCCCAAAACTTAAGATAAAAGCAAAGAAATGTCAAAGGTTACCTATTCAGATGTCATCAGATGTATTATGTATGATATGGTGCATACATACCTAGATATTTAATTTTGATTAGGTTGGTTAGTCGATATAAGTAAATATTGAAAAGAGCACTGAAAGGCTGTATGTAGAATTTTGATATATTTTTAAGGCTCTGTAGATGATTGATTATGTGATTAAGGATCGAACTTGCATTTGATTGGCTATTGAGATGTCAGTTGGGGAAGTGTTTTTTAAACCAACGCAAATTAAATTACAACTAAGTTTTCTTACTCCAAAAGGGCCTATATCTTGGAGCAATAAGAAACAGAGATGCGTAGTCGTATCCATATCGGAAGCCCAGTATATAACCTATTCAATAAATATGTAAGAAACTGTTTGGTTGAGAAGATTCTTCGTGAATCTGAGTAAATAGGACGATATTGTCGGAGCAATGGTTGTCTGTTGAAATGAAAGATCTTGAATTTATTATAAGATAACCAAAAGTATTGACACTAGACACAATGTAATAAGAGACTCGATTTCCAAGAGGGAAATGAAAGTACAATATAATTCTACGCTTAGTATAGTTACTGATTCTTTGATCGAGATTTTTCCAAGAAAAGTATATCTTGCACATGTTAAATTTCTTGGATTGCGTAGACAATGATTGATGAGTGTTGAGCTTATATATTGTACTAGTGACACAACATCGAAAACCATGAATTCATGTTCATTTTATGTTTTGAACTTATGTCTCGAAATCTTAGGTTTTCACTGCATACACATCATTTTTAGCTCAACAAGATTGTAATGTCACACAAGTTAGAGATTGACTCACTCACACGAGCTATCGCCTTTGGCGCTGAGAGAGCATACCAAAGTGAGACATTATTTTTGAAAAATGTCACCTTGATGATTGATCAAGATGAGGTCATAAATAGATACATTTGAAAAATGACCGATTTGGATTCCCCATGTCCAAATAACTTGTGAATATCAGATATGAGTTTTTAATATAGATAAATATCTGCAAGTGTGAAGATGATTAAGAACTCAGGTTAGGCGCTAGGGGTAGAGATTGAACTAAGATCTGTATAGTGTTGTGAATGACATTTGAGAAAATACACACTGTAGCACATTATTCATATCATGTGTGCATAAGTAAAATGACCAGTTAAAGTAGTGGAAGGATGAATCCCTGCTTCTTCACTGTATGAGACTTTATGAGGATTACCTCATATTGGTACCCTTTAACTTTTTACTGTTGTTTGACATTTACTCTTATTGTTGCTATCTTAGCTTGGAACCTATGGCCACGCATGATTCGGTCTATAGAACATAACTATAAAAACAACTAAGTTTAAATTGAGAATTTCGAGTAGAAGAGGAAGACTTATATATTACGTGTGTCCATTTGCCAACCGATCATGTCACTCATATGGAGATTAGACTTGATCATGGATACATAGAAAAATAACACAATGATAAATGAGGGATTAAAAGGAGCTAGTGTTATCAAGTAAGTCTAGGGTGTTGCGAGCCTAACGCTTTGTTTTTGTTTTATTCAGGTTGAAGCAGCTATGTTATTCCTAACAGATGCATAGTATTTAGCTCCCAAATGCAGGTTGCTCGCAAGGTCGCACGACACATTTGCAAGTATGAAATGTATTGCTATATGGGATTTTTGTGGCTAAGCATTTGGTTCGGGTCTTCCATCATGTGTGAGTGGGAGATATTGGATCCGGGTCCATCCATGATGGGTCAACCCGATCCGGTTTAATATAACTGTCATAGGCAATTATGAAGAGGAGTTGGAGGGCAGTTGGACATATATAAATTGTCCAAACTACCTCCTCATAAAAAGTAACGTAATTGAAATCTCTTCCCTCTACTCCTGCAAACCCAAAAAAAAAAAAAAAAGACACAGCAAATCTTGTCTCCCAATACGTGAGCAAATGACGTCATGGAAACAGACTAACGTCAACACCTTGCATAAAATTCAAAGACTCTTCATCGAATATTGAAATGGGTACGCGAAATTTATATTTATAATTTTCACAGATTTTGATCCTGACATGTTTAATTATTCCCAACAAATACAAAAAAATCAATTAGTTTGCTCAATTGATACTTGGGTAACATAGTAATATATTAAAATATTTAACTAACCTGAGTCATAAAGTTTTGAATCCTCTAGATAATGTTCAACTTGGATTGGTGTAGGTGAAGATCTTAACCAAGTTTGTGAACAAATTAAGGCTCCTATGACTGGCAGACTTAAGCAACTCCGAAATTGGTCTAGTGCTTAACCCGATGTACTAAAAACTTATTCTAAAGCAATAGTGAATACATCTCTTAACATAAGCGATAAAACCTTAAGTTTTGGTGTATTCAACTTCCACCAATCCAAGATATCCAAATCAGTTGTAATGCGTTCACAATTCTCTTCCAGGTAACATTGTAACTCTATTTTGTTTTGCACTTGTTCTTCTTCTCACAACTCCAAATATTTGTGTCTTAGCTTGTCTATTCAATCATTAATATCAAAACAATAAAAAACATGAGTAAATGACTATTTTGTAATTACTATAACCTCAAAGGACCTTGAAGCTTCAACGTTATGTAAACTTGAATAAATTTCCACATGCATTCATTATTGCACATCTCAAGTGACCAAACACCATCTCAATAGCGTCCACATAATTTTCATAAATCATTTTCAAACAAAATTTTACATTTTTCAACTTGTAGTGAGGATCTACGACCATAACAATCAACATCATCACGTTTGTTTTATCTACATCTTCATAATACTTGTCAAATTTCTCTCATATTTTCTTAGTCATTTTCTGAAGACAAGGATTATGGTTTTCCTCCCATATATGCAAAGAAGTGATAATTCTAATAATCTTATTAAAATAATAGTTAGAAGTCATATATTTAAAAACAAAAATCTTTTTTGTTATTTCATAAAATGTGTTTAGTATCTTTGCTAGTATAGTTACAATCTCCTAATCATTAAACGACAATATACAATTTTTCATTTCAATGCAATATGATGTATCCTCATCTTCCAACCTTTGAAAAGCTTTTGTTGAATTTTATTACTACATCTAATATAAGATAAGTGAACTTCCATCCAGTTGGAACATTTATATAATATTCCTTCATTTTTGATATATTTTTCAAACACTTGGGCTCTTGTGGGAGAATTCCTCACATACTTAACTGACTCACAAATCCGACTAATAGAATCTTTAACCTTACCTAAACCATCTTTGATAATCAAATTCATAATATGAGTTGTGCATCTTATATGAAAAAATCACCATTCAAAATTGATCCATTCTTATTCAACAATTTATCCTTCAAGTTTTTAACAAGCACATCATTTAATAGATTGTCTAAACATAGCTAGTGTGTTTGAAATAGTCTCTTAATCCATTGTCTCTTTACTAGAAGACATATACACACCATTTAGAGTTGGAAGACTTATAGTTGGAATGGTAGTGGTAATGCTAGCGACAACAACTATCTTGGCTTTTACAATTGCAGCTTCTGTTGATTAATAACCACAAACAATTACAAGTAATTCATTGAGCTATACGATTAAGTTTTAAAAACTATTTCATTAACTAGAAACTTGTGTGTGAGTGTATATCAAAATGAGAATACATAAACCAAACCCTCCAATCAATTCATTGAGTTATTTGTTGTTTTCAAAGTGAAAACTTGGATAAGAAAAACTGATTTTAGGTAGTGGCAATTGCTAGCCTCTAATTAGTGGAATTGCTTTCATGATAACCGTTGTACAAGTTTTATAACAAGAAAGAAGAATAAGAAATAGAGTGAGACTTTGTTAAGCAATGAAATAGCATGCCCACTATATAACCATTTGAATTGTGTAGACACATTGATTAAAAATTCATCTAAATTAAATTGTTTCTAAGATACATTAATTGTATAATTTGCACGAAATATTAATTATTAACCATCCAAAGTGTATTAATCTAAAAATTAAGTCATAATTTTATGTTAAATTTGTGGTAAGCTTAAAACCTTCATTGTACATGCATAAATTTCTTATGGCTTCATTGAAAAAACTAGAAAATTTTATGCTTTTAGTTCGCTTGCTGAATGGACTGAAAAATAAATCAACTAATTACGATTTGATACCGTTTTTAAAATGTTTTCTCCAAAAGTGTCTTAATAGGACACCTTAGGGGTTGGCTAACACAGAGTATGGTTTACCTAGTCAATTTAATTACCAAAAAATGTTGTCCTTGGTTCATCTTATAAATGCATATGAGCAATATTTCTACAAACAGTTCATATTCTCTGCAAACAACTCATATTCTCAATAATCATAAGATATTATATCATGGTGTCTGTTGTTAATTACTTTAATAAATCTTTTATCTTGAGCATAAAAATAATGTGATTTTTTCCTTTACTTGTAAATGACAAACTAGAAAATGTGGAAAAAAAAAAACACACTGCAAAAGCAATCACAAATCAAGGAAGAGAGAACTTTAACAGGCAGTCTATGTTTTCATTGACACCATCATAATATGCATTTTCATCAAATGAAAACAACATGCAGTATTTAAAGTTCATCATAAGATAAGAACTATTTATCATCAATATGACTCTAGGAAATACAAATAAGCTCATTCCTTTTAACTGCAGCAAACTTTGTAAAACTTTTTGTTAAATTTTTTACAAAAATTTGTTCAACAAGAACAAAAGAAATTCAACAAGAGTCCAATAAATTAGGCACAACATAAATTTTATGCCCAATTCATGTATGAACTCATATTGTTGTATTTAATCATTAAAAAAGAAAACACATAAACTGATAAATAAATAATATTCGAAGATCATATCTAATAGTTAAGACCTAACATCACAGCTGATAAAAAAATAAGAATAAAAACGTAAACAATAATTGATCATATCGATAAAAAAAACTGAAAAATCAAACCCAAAACTTGCTTGTGAAATCCAAAAATATAAACAAACACATACACAAGCTCACATAGAAACATACATACAATCATACATGTGTGTATATGCATACATATACACACTTATAAAAGAAAAGAAAAAAGGTTTATACCTTTCTTTCACAACTTTTCTCTATTCCTTTCTTAAGCAAAAACCCATATTGGAAGAAAACCAAGGAAGAAAGAAGTCAACAATTAAAGCTTCACCTTTATTGATTCTTTACTTTTCCTAGTTCACAACTCTCAACCAAATAATACCTACTAAAATTATAGATTTGAGCATCACCTTGTCTCTCATAAATTGACAATAGATCTTGGAAGCAATCAACAATGGGAAATATATAAATTGTAGCATAAACTAAACTAGGGTTAGACAAAGAATTTACCATAGCAAGAATTTCATTTGATACTCTGATTCAAACCTCTGGAAGATTGAAACCAAAGAAAGGAAGGAGAAAAAGTTTGAAAGCAGGTGGCTGGGAGAAAGAGAATCAGGGAAGGAAAGGAAAATAAGGTTTCTTATGTTAATTTTATGTGTTAGTTTTTTTTAATTCTAAGTTGATTCTAATTTTTAAAAGCAAGGAATCAGAAGTGGAACAGAAACTTAGAGTTTCCTTTTGTCGAATCTTTGGGTATGTGTAAATCTTATGTTGAAATTGAAGCTGAGAATACAAGTATGTTTATTGCTTGATCTTGTCAATATAATGGTGTGCAATGTGTTGTTTTAAGTATATGTATGAAAAATATGTTTAGGATGCAATTGATGTTGGTAAAAGCATGAAACAAGGTTCCTTTAGGTTTATTTATGATATGGATATATTTTTACTATTGTTACCTTGATTTTGTGTATTAGTATGTTGGAAATATGTTGGACTTGTTATGTTATTGTTAAATAATAGTTAGAATTGAATCCAAACTTGAAACAATATAAATTAGATATCTAAAGATTACGCATGATAATACCCTAGTTGTGGATGACCATGACATGTTTGGAAATCACTTTTTGCACACACGATAGTGCACGCCCATTCATCTTCATTGGTAAGGAAGCTATGCACTCTTCATGCGTTAGGATGCACAACCGTATATGATTTGAAATGACAAAATCACCTTTAGGATTTTAGGAACGACTATGATGGAGAAGTATGGTCATGTATTGAATAGAGACGCACACCCGGGCACTTGATTATGTATTACACTTCAAGCATGCATACTTGTAGGGATAGTCGTGTATGTGAGGAAAGGCACAACCATACACTCAATAGTATATGACTATGCATAATAGAAAATAAAGAATGATAAAAGGAAAAGTAGTAAAAAGATTAAAGTTTATGAATCTTGAAAACTCTTATGATGCAATTAAACTCTACAGCCATAGGACATTGCCTTGGTCAGTGAGAAGCCTGTGGTAGGGGTCATTCGAGGATGATAATTCAGTTAACAATCTCATAACTATGCGTATGTGGTAAGAAGGGACCACGAATAGTTTTCCCTTGTGATAAGGGTATCATAGCTAGTTAACCTAATAGTCTGGTTGGCATGTGTGCGAGACATAATAATTAATAAACATATGAAAGTTGATCGCTTTTATTAGGGCATCAGATATACCTAGATTAGCTTAGGCTTAGTGGACTATGTGAGATGACTTATGTACTTAGGGTACAAAAATGCTGAAAGTAGATAGATGGGCATAGAAAGATGTCAAAAAACATCTACTTTTAACCATATAGAGACTTAGGGATGAATGTCGATTTTAAGATTCTATGTTTTATGCAAGGTGCCAAAAGGTCACCTACTTACTTAGTGTTTTTCACTCACACGTTTTTATTATATGGTTTTGTAGGTAGAGGTGAGTAGTGGGACATGTAGGGGAGCCATCAGTCCAGCTCAAATGAAAGCATGATTGCAAGGGTGAGGACAATTTGGTTATTTATGCATTTATGATTCATTTGATATACTTATTGTTCAGTTTGAAATTGTGTGGTTTGTGATACACTTACATTCATTTGCAATGGATTTTAGACATTAGAAGTTTATGGTTGTGGTTTATCAATGAGTTTATTTATTATACCTTTTTACATGTATTTCTAAGACTAAGTGATTAATATCATGTTATAATTCCGTTAAGTTCAAAAGGTAGTCAAGTTGTGAATGTCACTTCTAGTTATATTTTGTGTAGGGGTATGCATCTAGAGAAAGGGATTTACACTTCCACTATTTATTCATTAATTCTTGGTGATCTAGCAATTACCTGTGCCTCACACAAGCCTTTATGTTGTTGTATGTTTATGATTGCCTTCGTGTGGATGAGTAAAGTTCTTATTCCATTGTAAGGAATAATGGAAGTATTCAAGATAAATTTGAGATGGATTCCAATTTGAAAGAGTCGTCAAATATAGTTTACAATAATCATGAAAACCCAACATCAAAAGTACTTTATAGGTGTTGTATGTTAGAGGGAGATTCAATGTGCACTCACGTGATCAAGATGATTAGCTACATTGAACAATTGGCATTGTTAGGTCAAATAATGAACAATGACTTAACCATTAACCTTGTCTTGTAGTCCTTTCTTGACTCATATGGAATGTTTATCACGAACTATCTATTAAGCAAGAAAGAAAAATTCCTCCTTGAACTCCTAGGATCGTTGAGGACTATTAAGCAAAAGGTTAGAAAATTTGCCAATGTGCTTAGGGTTGTAGCCAAAGCACAAAAGGCTAAGGGTAAAGGCAAGACCAAGGCCAAGTCCAAACCTACGGCTTAAATGTAGACTTCCACTATTGTACAGTGTAAGGGCAAGGTTGTTTATTTCTTTTGTGACAAGTCTAACTAATATAGAAAACATTGCAAGGTTTATCGAGAGAGAAAGAAGAAGTCAATTGCTTCAACTTTATACATATTTGCGACTAAGATTAACTTCTCACCTTCTATATCTTGGGTTTAGAGGTTGAGTTATGTTGGGTCAAGCTTGAATACCCCTTAGCTAGAGTTCGATTCGAACAAAATTGATTCGATTCGAATTTTTCTTGAGTTCATTGAGCTAAAATTAAGCTCGATTCGAGTTCAACTCGGATGAAAAATGGCTCAGCTCGATTCAATTCAAGTTTCACTTGATTTTATAGTTTGAATCAATAGTTTGAATTCATAGTTGTTTAAATTAATTGTTCAAATTAACTGTTCAAATATATGGCTCGGATTCAAAACTTGAGTTCATGGTTCATTGACGAAATGACATCGTTTTACCCAAATAATATTCAAAATTTCTGATTCGAGCTAAATCAAGCCATTAATTCAAACTATTGAATTTGAACAGATTCGAATCGAATCAAGCCACGAATTCAAACAACTTATTCGAGTTATGAATTCGAGTCAAATTTCCTTGACTCGAGTTTGGCTCTAATTAAAAAATGAGTCAAATTTTTTGGCTCAAGTTCATTTATAATTTTAATGAAACAAATTTGAGCCGAGCTATATCGAATCAAATTAACTTTCAAAATAGAGTTGGATCAGATTATATCCAAGCCTACTTAGGTTGTAAACATATGGAATGTGTAGGAACTAAGGCAAAGTAGACCGCTTGTTAAGGGAGAAGTGGACCTACACATTAGGAATGAAGCTTGAATTGTTGCATTAACCATACTAACCTACTTTATAAGTTTGCCCTCGAAGCCCATTTAAGAACTAAATGATTGTGTTTATGTACCTAGCATTTTTAGAAATTTAATTTCTATGTCTGCTTTGGACAGACAAGGATATTCTTTATTGATTGCTAATAGTATTATAACTATTAGCTTGAATAATATTCATTATGAAACTACTTGTTTAATAAATGGTCTATATGTTTTGAATTTGAATGATAATGTGCTTAGTATTGAAAACAAAAAAATTAAACATTTTGATTTGGACATCACATATTTGTGGCATTGTAGGCTCAATCACATAGGATTGAAACGTATTTTAAAACTCCACAAAGATATGGTTTTGTAGTTATTTGACATTCAATCTTATAATAAATGTGAATCATGTCTACAAGGTAAGATAACTAAGTCACCCTTTACAAGATACAATGAAAGACCAACAAAATTGTTAGACATCATTCATAGTGATATATGTGGATCTCTAACAACACATGCTAGCATAGGTATTCTTACTTTATCATATTTACTGATATGTTCAATAGATACGATTATGTGCTTTTTTATAAAACACAAATATGAATACTTTGAAAAATTCAAAGAATTCAAGAATGAAGTAGAATAAAGCTAGTAAATAGTATAAAAATCATTTAAAATGATCAAAAAAGTGAATACTTGACTACTAAGTTTAGTGAATACCTGAAGGAACATGAGATAGTATCTTAGCGCACTCTTGCGATTACACCATAACACAGTGTTATATTTGAATGAAAGAATCAAACCTTGATGGATATAGTCAAGTCTATAATGAACTTTATTGATCTATCTATGTCATTCGAGGGCTATGTTCTAGAAACAGTCACATATACACTGAATCGTGTTGCATTTAAGTCTGCGGATAAAACTCTTTATAAGATGTGGAATTGATGAAAGCCAAGTCTAGAATATCAAAAGGTTTGGGGCTATGAAACTTATATTAAGAAATTGACTTCGAACAAGTTGAGTTCCAAATCAGATAGATGTATCTTTGTGGTTATCTTAAAAAAACCAAAAGATGTTACTTCTATCACTTGAATTAGCAAAAAGACTTCATTGCTTGAATTAGAGTTTTTTTTTTTTTTTTTTTAAGAGAACTCATTTCTATAAGGACAAATGAGAGGAAGATAAAACTTGATGAAATTCAAATACCACAAACATAGGTAGGAGGATATGCTCCCTCAAGTGGTTGAACATGGTGAAAAGATTGTACCATAACCACTCAAGTTACACACGAGCTACATTAGTCTAGCCGAGTATGTCATGAGTCTAAAAGGTTCTACAAAGATACTATATCATATCATGACTCTATTAAATATATTAAAACTATGAGATAAGAAATATACTTCATGTACTAGAACGAAATATGGACTCTGGTGGATCCACTTAAAAGGATAAAACATGTAGGGTGTAAATGGGTTTTCAAAAGGAAGATTGATATGGAAGGTAACGTGTATACCTATAAAGGATGATTGATTGTCAAAAGTTTTGTGTAAAAATATAGCATAGACTATGATAAAATCTTTTCACCAATTGCAATGCTAAAGTCTATTTAGATTATACTTGCGATAATTGTATACTATGATAACAAAATTTGATAGATAGATGTCAAAACCTCTTTCTTGAATGAAAACCTCGTAGAGGATGTTTATATGACATAACCTGATGGTTTTGTTTTTTATAGACAAGCAAACAAAATATGCAAGTTACAAAAATCTATTTATAGACTTAAGTAAACTTCCAAAAGTTGAGACATTTGTTTTGATGAAATCATAATAAAATTCATATTCATAAAAAAATAAAGATGAGTTGTCTGTACATGAAAAGGTTATTGAAGGAATTTGATTCGAATCTCAAAGATGTAGGGCCTCCAAACATAGGTTTGTCCACTATCTTTGTTATTTTATTATATTTTGATTTTGTCTTTAATCCTAATCAAAAGACTCCAAAAAATTTTAATTTATAACCCTTTATTCCATAGTGATTTCTTAATTTGAGCTTACAAGATTTCTATACAAGCTTGACTCAATAATAATCAAGTTAAGTAGTAAGTAGCTCGACTTGTTTGTAGTTTTAGTATAAATATTCTCTTACTTACAATAAGATTATTCAATCGCATAAAAACATATCAATTTGTTTGTATCTGTTAGTAACAAAATGTTTGTATATATAGTATTATTCATACATAAGTATCACAAAAAAAAAACTTGATATAGGAGTTTATAGTTTTTTTTTTAAATAATAAAATTAAATAATCTTTGGATGTAACCAATAATAATAACATTTTTCTTCCCACTATTTGAATTACTTGATGTTAAAATAGGCCAAAAGACTATTTCCCACCCAAGTTTTAATATCAAAACAAATACACATTCATAGAGTTTGAAAAACCCAAAATTCCACTCTTAAGCTAATTTTTGTTAAAATTTTCTATTTGAAACAAGTGTAAAATTGTTATTTTATCAATAATATAAATTTCATTAAGTTTTCCCCTTAGGTTTCAAAAAACTAACAATTTCACCTTTGTCTAAAGTTTTCTAACTTCGAAAAGTAACATTTATCCTTTTAAAACCTAAGGTTTATTTTCTTACCCTTTTCGGCCATCGGTGACAATGCTTTTGCCTGAGGACACACTGACCACAATCTTTCACCCTTTCTTGTGCACAATGGAGATGCATTTTTGTCGATTCTAAATGAATCAATGAAGATGCATAGATTTAGACGAATTGACAAAACCTTGTTGTCTTCGTTGATTCTTGACAACTCTTCCTCAGGCAAGAGAGATGATGGTCGACATGGGGGTTCAAGTATCGTTGTCGGTTGGTGGAGATGGTGGTTTAAAACCCTTGGTTTTGGGGGACAAAATATTACTTTTCAAAGTTAGAAAACTTTAGAAGAGGTGAAGTTGCTAGTTTTTAAAACCTAAGGGGAAACTTAATAAAATTTATATTTTTAAATATTATTAATAAAATAACGATTTTATCATTGTCTTTAACAAAAAATTTTAACAGAAGTTCATCATGGGAGAGATTTTGGTATTTCCAACCATATGAGTGTATATTTATTTTTGCATTAAAACTTGAGTGGGGAATAGTCCTTTGGCCATTAAAATATTATTGTCCATAGAATTCTAATTTATTCTAACTAGGAGAACTATAAGTATAGTTATGTGTACAATTTTATATAGAAACAATGATGTATCACTATGTAATTGAGTAATTTTAAATTAGAGATAAAACAACACCTAATCATACAGTGACATATCATTGTTTTTATGCAAAATTGTGTATTGTAACACCCCATCTCTAGATCATAGCTCTGGGAGTTAATTTATTGGGATGACATGTCATGTAAGCAGTAACAATTCTCATACATACACACACACACATATGCACACATAGGGGTTACAAAATAATTTTATGAAATACCTCGATAATTTTATTATATAAAATTATGAAAATCCTTAGTTCACTGAAATCATGTTGATAATAATAAATATAATTATCCTAAATGGTTTAACTCAAATAAATAAAATAAGATGTCTGTGATGGTGGTCATGCAGTCATTGAGCTGATCCACTAGCTCCTCACCTGCCTTGTCTTATGCTAACTTGCAAGCTAAAGCAAAACACATGAGTGATAATTCAGCCAGTGAGCACACATAATTAATTGAGCTGATCCTAATCGGAATGGATGTCTCAACTGTCACTTACATCCCCTAACATCACAATGATGGCAAATGTCTTTTCACCGACCCTCAGTATGACATACCTTTTTCTTTTAATGTGGAGGACGGTTATTCCACCTTGGAGGATGGTCATCCTTCTCTTTTACGAGGGTCAATTATCCTAAAATGGTTAGGAACGGTCATTCCTCTCTAACCTTAATCCTATATACTAAATATTATTTAACGTTAAATTACCAATCTACTCTTATGCATGACCACCAACATCATCTCCTACCTCGCGATGGGATGGTCATCCCAGTCTTGTTGGGACGAGCATCCTCTACCTCTGCAACTTCCAAAACTATGTCAGTTCCGCGGACGATTCAATAACAAAAATATCTTGAAACCATCCAAAATCTCCCCAACTTTATTCCATTCACTAAATCCAATCTAATAACATCCATAATCAATCCAATAACACCTATAACATAAGAAACACAACAACCTATAGTAAAACTCAAAGAATTTCACATGTATGATCCTCATATCCTATTATCATCATAGCCATATTTAATGCACACATATACATCTAAATTTCAGTCATCATAGTATAGCAAATCAATTTATAGAATATACATGTCATGGTAAAACAAGGTAACGAACAAGAGAAGAGGAAAAACTTTCACCTACCTCTTCTCTAACGATGTTTAAGTCTTCACATGGCAAGAATTCTGCAGCATTCATTTCTTCGATGTCTCCCAACACTCCCAATCCTCTTTACGCTCTCTAATTTAGTGAAGATAGGGTTAATAACGAGTAACCTTAAACAAAATGCATGGAGGAGTTTTATAATCGTTAGAAAACACGCCTAAAACAGTCATCCCTTCTAGTGGAACTGGTGTCCCTAGGATATGCACTGTGAAAATCGTGTGAGCACGATTTTAAATTGCTAGCTCATAGGGACAGGCGTCCCAAAGGTTTGACTTTTATGTTGACTTTGATAATTCAACACTATCAAACCTCTCGGAAGCTAGGATCATGCCAAAAAGACTAATTTACCCTGAACATATCTAAGGTTGCTATATGTATATTATTTGTATACATAATTTTATAGTTACATTATAATATAACCAAAGTCATGATATCTGATACAAGTGTCCTTTAAATGTGTTTACAAAAAGGTCAAAGGACTATTTCCCACTTAAGTTTAGATGCGTTTCCAAAATCACACTTATAGAGTTTGAAAAACCTAAAGTCTTATCCATTTAAAATCTTAGTTAAGGTTAAGAGTAAAACCATTATTTAATAAAAAAATATTTTAAAACTAAAATTTTATTACATTTGCCTCCTTTAGTTTAAAAACTCACAATTCCCCCCACCCAAACTTTGAAAAATAACATTTTCCCATAAGATTTGCAAACTGTCGTCAAAGACAGCTGTTTTCGGCCATGTTGGCTCTCCCTCTAGTTTATCTCTCTCTACTGATCAAATCCCAACCACCGACGAAGACTAAATCATGTTCATCGGACTATCTTTATCTCAAACGTAGATGATTTTGTTTTTATTCGAGATGAAGATGATAGTCAGAGGTCTCAGATGAAGATGAAATGGTAGTTTGAGAACTTCGATGGTCATTTTTATCTTGAACAAAAATGAAATCATCTTCATTCGAGGTAAAGACACTTTGACAAAAACGATTTCATTTTCGTTGAAGGAAATCCTTAGCTAGTGGTTGGGATTTGATCGGCAAAGAGAGATAAACTATGAGGGAAAGCCAAAATGATTACTGTCTCCAATGACAATTTACAAACCCTAGGGGGAAAAATTGATTTTTTAAACTTTGGATAGGGAAAATTGTGAGTTTTCAAATGGAAGGGGGTAAAGAAAAACTTTAGTTTTTAAAATTTTTTTTTATTAAATGACCATTTTATCTTTAACTCTAATTGAGATTTTAAATAATAATAAAACTATGTGTACCTATTTTTGGTACATAATTTATATACACAAATGAAGTGTCATCATGTGATTGGATATTTCTTTATTATATGATGACACATGTTTTAAAATTACCTAATTACATATGATACATTACTGTGTACATGAATTATATACTAAAAATGGATACATATAACATTGCTCTTTAAATAAATGGATGAAATTTTAGATTTTTTAAATCCTACAAGGTAAATAATCCTTTGGCCTTATAGAAAAGATAATAATCTGAACGGTAAGAAATCTCAAAATTTTGAAAATAAAGCGGGCCATTTCATTTTTGCAAAGGTTGCCGAGAAATAACGAAACCAAAAACAATTTCATTCCATTTCAATTGCGCTCCCTTCAAAGGTTGCCGTTAACCCGAACTTTTTCAAAATTTTAAAAAACCCTTAATGCCCTCCCTTCACATTGCGCTCCCTCTTCTTTCTTTTTTTATTCTTAAGCTTTATATATATTCATTCTTCTTTCAAAACCCCAGTTGGGTTTTTGCTTTTGTCGATCTGTCGTGTCTCTCTTGTTAATAGATTTTAATCTGTAACTGTAAGGCTCTTGATCTTGTCTTGGATTTGAGTTTTTTGAATGAAAGTTATGAGAGACTGATTTGTTGAAGCTCTTGTTTTTGGATTTTTTTTTGTTGTAGAATTGTGAATTGGGAGGTTTAATATGAATTTGTGCAAGTGAGTTTTGGTGGGTTTTTTTATTTAGGGTTAAATGTACAGAGAAACTTTCTCTTTGTTCCAATTCTGTGTGTTTCTGTCTGTTTTTGGACCCGGGTTTTGCTCCAAAAATTTTTGTATTGCATCTGGGTTTCTCATTTGTTAGGAGAAGAAAGTATGATTTCCCTATTTCTAAGCTTTTTGACAGATTATTATGAGAAAAAATAACGAAAATCTTTATGAACATTGCTATTTGTTAGGCTCGTTGACTATTTGATGCAGACTGTTTTTTTGGTTGGTATATTTGTTCTGGGTGATTATAAGACATACTGTTCTGTGAATCTTTTCTGAATTTAAGCTTATATCTTTAGGTTTCCTATTTTGAAAAGTTTGAAATTTGAAGACTAATTTTATCTGCGTTAAATGTGTGTAATTATCATTCTTTCTTATTGACTATTACCTGTTTGATTGTTTTCCTCAGAGAATGGACTCACTCCCAGATGCCATTGTTCATGACATTTTATCACATATGAATAGTGCTCGAGATGTAGCAATATGCAATTGTGTATCCAAGAGATGGAAGGACTCATTTCCTTATCTTAGAAGTCTATATTTTCCTCGAAACTCTTTTGACGACCACAGCAGTAGTGACAGACCTGATACTATTGTGTTGAAGATGATATCATCTATTGTTTGTTTGGAGGAGCTTATTGTGTATTGCCCGTTTTCTAGTGCTGGCCTTGCCTCGTGGCTGTCACTTGTGGGTTCAACACTAAAGCATCTTGAACTTCGAATGGATAATCTTTCTGAATATCAGGTCTGTCTTGAGAGGCCCTCAAAATTGGATTGCATTAGTAGTGCAAAGAATTTGGAGTCCCTAAAGCTTTGGGGTGTTCTAATGATTAATTCACCCAGTTGGGATGTTTTCCGCAAACTTAAGAACCTTGAAATTGTTGGTGCGAGATTGAAGGATCCAGCACTGTCCACTGCCCTTAGGGCTTGTCCTAATTTGACCAACTTGTTGCTGCTTGGCTGTGAAGGGGTTATGTCTGTTTCAATTGAGTTGCCACTTTTGGAAAGGTGTAAACTGGATTTTTATGGCTCTGGCAACAGCTCACTTTCTCTCTCTTGTCCAAAAATTGAATTCCTTGAGGTACAAGGCTGCAGTTGGATAAGGGTTCGAGAAACAAAATGCTTGAGGAATCTTTCAATTTCCAATAATGCAGGTAATTTCTTGATTAGGATTATTTACTACTCAGAAGTTTGATCAGGTTATTTATATATTTCCAGCTTTTTTCTTTTAATGATTGGTGGATACAGAAGTTCCTGATTCTATAAACTATAAATGTGACTGATTATATGTTCTTGTAAATGTTTAGGGAGAGTTTACATGGTAGATTTTGGGAAACTGGTGGCTCTTGAGTCCTTGACCATGAGAGGGGTCCAGTGGTGTTGGGATGCAATAAGCAAAATGCTTCAGTGGGCTAGTGAGGTGAAGCATCTCTACATGAAGGTTGAATTCACTGGGGACTTTGATACCCTTCAGCCCTTTCCAGAGGTTGACTTTGTTGATTTCTTTAATAGTCATCCGAAGCTGCAGAAGTTTGATATCCATGGGGCTATGTTTGCCGCTTTTTGCCAGAGAAACAGCCTGAAAAGTGTATGTTGACCATCTTCAAGTGTTGTCAATTATCTATCTAAATTAAGCTTCAAAGATAGCGTTCATTAATAGAGCACAAATTTTCCCAATTTTGCAGGTTGAATCAGGGTTTGTGATTCCATGTTTGGAGGAAGTAGTAGTCACAGTAAGATCACCACTAAATGCTGAACAGAAAATGAGCACTCTTGAGTCCCTGTTGAAGTATGGTAAAAATTTGAAGGCAATGATAATAAGAATTCTTCAAATGAAGAGCAGCCACCGCAGTTCAGATGATTTCTTTGATGAGATTTGCAGGTTTAGATGCATTAACCGCAAGATAGTTCGAATTGAATAAAGCTCACATGTCCTTTAATTTTATCTCACATTATTCCTTTTTAGTTCTCTGATCAACAGTTTTGACTGCTAGTAATTAAAACTAATTTAGTTTTATAACAATGGGTTTACAACCCACTGAGAATGTTGTATTATTTAACATTGTGAAATAACATCTGGAGTTCTAATACCATTCTTGTAATTTCATTGAGAAATTGATGCGATGGTGGACAGTCAGTAGGAAAGAAAGAAACTGAAGCACTAATAAGCTCAACAAAATCATATTGTGAAAACACAAAACCATAGCCCAAGCAAGCCCAACTCGGTTGACAATGATGACACTCCCACTTGCGTTGAACATTATGAACCAAGACCATTGATGCACAGGCTCCATATAAACTCACAATAATCAGCTTAATTCTGGCCAATCCGTCCACCCTTGAAACAAAGGTAGAAAACTGAGATAACGGCAACAGTAGATCAAAACCTAGTTAGTAAATATGTGTATTATTCACGTTCTTGTATTATTCATATATTAAATGCATTCAAAAGAATTTTTAAATCCAAAAACGTATTAGACGTGTATTTTACGTTCTTAATGTATTAAACACAAATTATACGTTGTATTTTATGTTTGCGGTATTTTTGAATTTTCAGCTAAACTTAAAGTACAAAATTGTCCCTTTATTTTCAATTTTTTACAAAAATGCCATTACCATTAAAAAAAAAAAAACTTAATAACATTTCTTTCTTAATTTCTAGCCTTAATTTTCTGTTTTTCTCACCTTTGGTTTGTACAAAGATTCACTCTGATTTAAAGTCTAAAATCCAAACTGATTAATTTGTTTGTTTTTCCCAACTGACTGGTTTGTTACTTATTATATAAAGAATTTTGATTATATATTATATTATATTAGGTTTAATAATTAATTAAATATTTTATATTTGAATTGTTATATTGATTTTCAATAAGAGATTTATGAAAAGTACTCAAATTATTCTGATATTGTCGTATTTTTAGAAACGTATTATTGATAATGTGTCGTATTAAACCTGTATATACACGTTTCGTACTTTTCCCATATGCAAATTTTAGGGGCGTTTTTATTAAACGTATTTTTCATTATTCACCATATTATACCCATATATTTCACGTATCATTTTTTTTCTATTTTCTTATTTACTAACTAGGGATCAAAAAGACCAAAACTTTAAGGGGGCTTTTGGTTCAAGTTATTGAAGATTACCTTAGTAATCTATCTTTTATTCCCTTGTTTGGTTTGTCAGTAATAAAAGATTATAGTAATCTTCTATTACTAATGCTGACGTGGCAGGTAATATAAGTGGTAATCTGATTCCCACCTTCACCTTAGGTATTTAAATATTACCAAGGTAATCTTGATTTTATTATAATTATATTATTATTTATGAATTTTTTAAGATAAAAATAAATTTATTTTTAATTAATATGACAAATAATATAAAAAATATTTAAAAATAATTATATTCAAGGGCATTTAAGTAAAATAATTTACTAATAATCTTTTATTACCTTTAACCAAACACAATAATTATTTATACCTATCAAATTTTATCAAACATAGTAATCATTTATACCTAGTAATCTTCTAAGTAATCTATCTTCAAGGTAATCTTTCTATTTTGATAATAAAACATTACCCAAACGAAACGTCCCCTAAGAGTTTGGAACAGTCCAAGGAAATAATAAAAAAGAAAAGGATTGTCCAAGAACCATTGTTATTAATATCTTATGATACAAATAAAAAACAATTGATACATACTTTAAAGTGTATTAATTTAATATGATACGGTGAATATATTGTATGATATGATTTATATTACTAATACAAATTGATACATCTTTTTAGAGATATAAAGATGTATATATTAGAGGTGTATCTAAGTATGATGACGTGGAGAATCATCTCCATCCTAAAGGCTATTAACAAATTGCTCTTTAAAAATGCAGTTTGGCAACCTTATTCTTTGGGTCAACACCAAGTTCTCTAAGGATTTCTTCACTTCAACGAGCTCCATCGCTTTATCTCGAACCATACAAACAATGTTAAGGAGGATAGAGTCCACATCTATAATCTCATTGTTGAATATTCTATTATTTCCTTCTTTTCAAATTAAATAAAAGGTAGGCCCAAGCATAACTTTCCCACTATGCTTCAAACATTTCCCTCCCCATTTCCTAGCCAAGCACTAAATGTAATCTAAGCCACGACATAGCATCATAGCTTATGCATATTTTCTCAAGCACCTTCTTGCATAAGTTCATACAGTAACATTACAAAAAAACAAAAAAAAAGTGATCAAAGGATTCTATGGAAGAATTACACAAGCCATAATTTGCATTATTTATAACTCCATACCTTGCAAATTTTTCTCTAGTCTTGAGTCTATCTCTTATCGCAGGCCAAAGAATAAATGCATGCTTTGGAATGTATTTCCGAAACCAAGTTAGGTCTCCCCATTCAACCCGTAGCTTCCTCCTCTTAGTATTTAAAGCCTATTGGTGATTTAAGCAATGCTAAGGTTATTACTCGAAACTTGAGCCATCTAGAAATATTTTGTATGTATTTATTCTTTGAAGGGAAGTAATAGGTGAGGCAATTTAGAGCCCTGGTATTTAGAGCTTTTTGAGGCCATTGTACTTACAAAAATTAGGTTTTGGGGTAGGGAAATGCATAACCAAGTACCAACCCTTGCTTCATTCATAATAGAGATGAATATGTCATTTCTTGTTCCAATAGTTACGGCAGTCACTTCGTAAAATAAATTTGTGTGAATTATTTTTAAGTAATGTTGGCCAAAAAATAAAGTAAAGGTGATTATAGAAAGAGTAATATTATATGTGTTACAGTTGTGACCTAGAGCCAATCATATTTGTTTTTTTGTAATTGAATATTTGTTAATTATTAGTAATTAAAGGTTTTATCATTTATTCATATTTGTGATTTAACGATATGTTTGCAAAAATAATATGTGCTTAGAATGGTTGAACTATGGCGAGAGAATCAAATGATTGATCGTAAAAACTCTATATACACATGTAGTGGTAATTAGGGCTGGATTCGAACTGAACCGAGCTCGGCTCGCAGCCAGCTCGGGCTCGGCTCGCTTTATTTAGGGGTGGCTCGAGTTCGGCTCGAGCTCGACCTGAACTCGACTCGGCTTGAGTTCGGCTCGTTTTTGGCTCGGCTCGTTTTTAGCTCGGCTCGGTTGGTTTTTCATATCAAAACGATATCGTTTTGTGTATATATATGGATCAAAACGACGTCGTTTTGTATAAAAAATTTTTAAAAAAATTTGCCCTGCCAAGCCAAGCCAGCTCGAGCTCGACTCAAGCTCGATCGAGGCGAGCAGAGCCCGGCTCGTTTTGGGCTCAAACCGAGTCGAGCCGAGCCCGAGCTCGAGCTGGCTCGGTTCGAATCCAGCCCTAGTGGTAATTCTAAAACCATACATAATCCTGACATTACATTGATTAAGGGTATAAATAATCATGATGAGATTATCACAATGTTGAGCAACTCTACCAAAAGGTAGTGAAAAATTTTATGGGTCAAACTTGTTAGCCGATGGCTTCGTGCAATACATCGGTGCATGTTGTAGATATGTTCACCAGATCAACCCAATTAAAGATTTTCATAGTGTAAACGTGTTCATATGGATCATTTCACTTAAGGTTACTAGATCGTCTCATGTAAGGATCGTTATGGTTTGACTTCATCCAACGTGTCATCGTAAGAGGGGTAACTATAAAGGTGGTTATTGGTTATGCCAATATGTATAAGAAGACTATAGTTGATCAGTAAAAGATTTGTTATTCTAGAGCACAAGAGAAAATGTCTCTAATTAGAATACTAAAAGACATCGATGACCACTTGAATTTGTGGCCACAGTAGGATTAAGTCGAAGCCTGTTCTGAATTGTTTGGTCATTAATAGATATCAGTTCATATCGAGGACTTACTGAGATAGACACGTATCTATATCTAAACCTTAAGAGATATTGATTGACAAAAAGATTGTATTATGTATAACCGTGAAGTTGGTAAAGCTTTAGAGTTATTCACTAACACTTTATTGATCTTGTGGTTATGATGCTTTGTTAGAGACTAATCTTGATCTATATTTGGATTCGATTTAGATTTGGACACTGCCAACTTAATAGAGAGCTTATGGGTCACACGTATATTAAGAGTTGTTTTGAACTCAAAAGTTATAGGATTATCTGAGACAAATGTGGTCTAGATACTAAATTGAGGGTTTTAAGTCTTAGGAGGTGTTATAGACTAAAATGTAATAATCCTGGGTTTTATAGGTTGTCTAGAAATTATGATTAAATTGGGTTTGTTTATTAGGATTGGAAAAACCCAATTAGCTTTTTGCTAAGAGGACGAATGTTGAAACATCCATTCATATTGGCTCGAATTTGGATATTTTATCCGAAATCTTATCTGTGTATGTAGCATGATTTCTGGGATTTCATTGATCTGGATAAGATAAGGTAAAAAGTGAAACAACCATTTATTCTAGACAAATGTCTGTTTGTGGTGAATTCTATAAAAAAAAATGCACAATAACATTTCTTCTTCGTCATTCCCTTTTGAAAAAATTCAAGGAAGAAAGTTTGTTATCTTTACCATATCGTTTGTTCACACAATATAACAGTCCACTGTGGATGTTTTCTGACCTCGATTCTGTCCTAGCTTCATATGGATTCCTACATTCCTCCTTACCATTGGAAAGTGTATTTCTTACTATGAAAAGACCAATGGAGCTTACAAACGTTGGTATGACAATCTTGGATATCTTTTGATTGAGATTACATGTTCATGTGATGCATTTGTTATAAGATCTATGCATAGAGTATTCCCTCTTGATTGTTTGTTTTTAAAAATTATCTTTCTACTGTTCTGGTTGACTTCTAATCATTAGAATACTTTATCAATATGTATAAACAAATTATAAACTTTTTGTGTACAACCTGATATAGTAGTATCGGAATGGGTGATTTTAAAGTGAGAGAAAAGTAAATAATCACATCACATCACTTAATCACCATCTGCTACCTTAGGTTGTATAATTTATTTATATACATAGGTTTATTCTTAAAGAAAAGGTTTTGAATGTTTTGATTGTTAATATTTGGTGGAAATTTATGTTTAGTTAATTTGTCTAATATAAAGGGAAAAAGTTTCAATAGTGTATAATTGTTTCTTTTTTAATCTGTTTAGAATAGGTTTCACTAAAATATAAAGAGTTGACTTGAGTCCAAATAAGAGCTAGTTCGAGTTTGATTCAAACTTATAATGGCTAGCTTGAGGTAGTTCAAATGGTAAATAGTGACACCTAAAAGAAGAAGAATTGTCAAAAATGTTAAGCTTTAAGCGAAATTGACGAGTCTCTTGTAACACCCATAGGTACATCTAAGGGTAAGATAGTCTTTTTACATGCGTTGGCATGATTTGAAAGTCAAAATATGAGTTTTGCATGACACATGACCGTATAAGGAAAGCCCATGCTCTGTGTGTCATGTCACATCAGTCAGATTAGATTGATTCTACATGAATTCAAAATTAAGTGACACACGACCATATGCCTTGATGTGTGTGTAATGCATTTTTAGTCTATATATGGCACGTTGCTAAATTTTTGGGATCATTATTTTATAATCCTTAAATGCACAATTTTTCCCCAAAAAGTGAGAAAAGGCAAGTTTGATAGTCAGACTTCGATGTAGTGTCTTCAGTAGCATGTTTTTGATGACATGGTAAGAAAATATCTATGAAGAAGAAACCTTTTTGGTCAATTTCATTGCAATAGTTTGGTAAGAGGTAAGTAAGATTTATTCGCACTTCTTTCGATTAGTTAATCATGGATTGAAAGTTTGTTTTCGTAGCCAAGAATTATATTTACATGATTATATGATTGACCTTTAGGCTGGATGCATCAATTGAATTTATTGTTAGGGGATTAGAAAAGTTTCATTATAGATAAGTAATTAATGTTTTATGCTATGGTTGAGAAATTTAGTATTGATGACAAAGAAGATGTTGTATGTTTTGTTGGAATGTTAGAGCATTTGTGGTGATAATGTCTTTAGCAATTTACATTGATAATGGTTGTTACAATGAAGATATTGCTCTATATAATGACGTTTGTGAGTTAAGTTAATATGGTAATGATAATGACCTTATAATATGTTTATGTGAATCATGGGCCCTTAGAAATGATTTAAGGCATCCTTTTCATGTGTATAATTGAATTAAGATGGTAGAAAGGGAATATAACCATATCAAAGTGTGAAATTAGGGTTTTCAACTGGTTTTTTAGGTTCACCACATGACCATGTGGTATGGGACACACGTCTGTGTGGTGAGACCTAGAATTCAAGTCGAGTCTTTTGACGACCTACATAACTATTGAACACCAATGACCTAGAATTCAATTAAGATACAATTGGTGCAATGAATAAAAAATATAACTTATATGACCAAGGTGTCAAATCCTCATATTTAATCTAGATGGATCAGTCTAGTATACAACTTCAGTTACGGCTTTCATATAAGATACTTCCACTAAGTTTAGTAGGGTCACACTAGATAAAAATCTGAAAGAGTAGTTCCTTAGTGATCAAAAGAGATATAATTCAAATTGAGAGTTATGAAATATAACCTAGACCCTAGAGTTCAGTATGAGATCAAAGATATACATAGAACCTGTCATCATCCATATGTGAGTTTAATGCCAACTTTGAATAATAAAGTTAGTATGGGTCAAGACTGAGGGTATTTTAGGGATTTCAATAAAAGTTATCAATATAATCTCATACTTATTAAATGTTCTTACTGCTTAGTCCCCTACTTTCTTATGCATAGGTATAGGCGATCATGATGGTTATGAGACTAGTGGCAGTCAGAAGGCGTAAAGCTTTAAGGGCATTTCTGTCTTTTCAATCTATACTACGCACATTATGAGTTCAGTTCATGTTTATTATTTAACATCTTTTGTTATGCTTTCGAGATAGATTTAATAAAGGATATTCAGTCATTTGATAAAGTTTAATAAATGAAGTTTTATTCAAATGTTTTGAGCTTAACTTAAATGCATGCTCAAAATAAATAATTTAATGTGTCTTCCTCTGGAGGGCAATATTTCTAAAAGGGGGTGTTACACCTTAATTTGAGTTGAGTTGTCTAGCTAGAGTTTCAATATGAATTTGACTCATTCTGGTTGAATATAAATTTAAACCCAAGCTAGCTTAGTTCAAATACATTGCTAATCTATTAGTTTAAGACAATGTTTTTTTAGTAGCACTTTTGTATGAAATGACTTTTTCTTACCTTATTTATAAAGATATACCATTTAAAATGACCTTTCTTTAAGGGGGTTATATTAAATGATAATTCTTTAATGGTAGTGAATCGACATAGATATCGCCAACATAGGCTTAGGACTCAGTAGAGGTGACCTTTACACCAATGATAATATCGACAACAACAACAACACCAACTCAAACTCAACTGCATCTTATTTTCAATCTATCTAGTGTACACTAGCTCTAGAAATTTGATGGTGCTAAGGTCTCAATTGTAACTAAGGAGTGGCTAGAGTTAATGGAGAGTGTTATGGCCCTGTTTAACATGACGGATCAGGAGAGAGTCTGATATGCCACCTACTTCTTTAAATCCAATGCGAGAACATGGTGGAACCTGGTGTGACAAACTATTAAGATTTTAGAGATGTCCTAGTTTGAGTTCAAGGAGAGATTTAAGGCTAAGTATAGCGGTGCAAATGTGACATGCATCCAAGCACTAGAGTTTCTTATTTTGACACAAGGTACAAATTAGGTGAGGGAATGATTTACCAAGTTTAATTAATTGGTAAGGTATGCCCTTGAGATCACTAGTACAGAGAGAAGACAGATGGAGAAATTTGTTTACAGACTTGATCTAGCCATAGCTCGAGATGTGATAATAAGACAACAACTACCCTAGACTTATAGTGAGGCCTTAAGTAGGGCATTGAGGGTAGAAGTTTTGTAAGAATGATGTATTGTCAAACCTTTGACCAGATAACACTTTTACCAGGAACAGTCAGGTAGTAATAGTGTCTTGATTCAGAAAGGCCCTCTTCTAGAGAAGAAAGGGAAAAGACCTTTCCAACATAAAGACAATAAAGAATGCTAGAATAGTAGTAAGAAATAGAGAGGGTATGAGATTCCAATTTGTCTGAAATTTGGCAGACATCATAAAAGGGAGTGTTTGACAAGGCTAGATCTTATCCTAGGGTTCTAACGCAAATTGAGCAGCTAGAGGGAAGAGTCATTGCCAAAGTTTACATCATCACCCAAGGGCCTGCTATGTCTAACCCAACAATAGTTCTTGGTCAGATTTCTTTCCTTGGTACTTTTATTTATATTTTGATTACTTATGGTGCTATATATTATTTTGTAGCCAAGAGTTTAGTAAAGAGATTAGGAGTACAACCAGTCAAGGTGGCCTAGAGAGTTAAGATAAAGTTATCGGATGGTGGATCAATGATCAATGATGAGATAATGTTAGGATAGGTTATTGATATACAAGGCAAACAACTTCTAGTAAACCTGATAGTATTCAAGATACTAAATTTTGACATGATTTTAGGGATAGATTTCCTAGAGAGGAATAGAGCTGAGATTGAATGTCGACGTAAGAAAGTTTGGTTCAATCTTGAGAATAGGACCAATTTGAGTTTGATGAGGGGCGTATTAGGAGTTTGATGATCAATTCTTTGAAAGTAAGAAAAATGCTAAGTAAGAGGTGTACATGTTGCTTAGCTCATGTAGTGAGCAAGGTAAAGTCAGTGTAGAGTTTTTAGGGTGTTGATAATTAACAATACAATAGAATTTAAAATTTTAAAAATCAAACAAGCTTGAAAAACCCTAACTAGGATACCTTTTTTAAGCATACATTCATGAACATACAAAATACACATAGGGTTTTTTAGTTTTATACTTGTTTGATGGGTCCTTTGAATCTTCACGTGGCTTGAAACCAAACATAATCCAACCTTCAAGAGACAATACCTTGGTATCCATGCAAAACATGAACACGAAAGAGACAATCTAGGTGAAGAGGTTGCTAAGGCTCTCCAGTTAGACAATCTTGTGTTCATGGGAATAAGAGAAAGAATGAGTGATTGACAGCTAGGGTTTTACTTGTCTCTTGTCTATTTTTAATATGCAAATAATTATGTCTTATATATATATTTGCAGGTGTCCGAGCTTTATTAGAATTTTAAACATGCAAACCTTTCTTCAACATATACATGCACAATCGGTAAGTTTCAAGGCTTGCATGGGTAGACGTCTTTTTGTCCAACCATGCCATGCCTTTATTTTTCATGGTGCTAGCCATGCCATGCATTTGCATGGTCGGTACCATCACTACCAAGTGCACAACTAGCATATTAAGGTATATGGCCATGCATTTTTATCAAGGTAATGACAAACCGAGTCCTTTCCATCCATTGGGAAAACCTAATCCATTTGTAGTCTTTCTCTTTTTCCTAAACACCAAGATTATCCCTAAATAATCCTTGTCTCTGGTTTCAAATCAACCCTTATATACGTGTGACCCATAAGCTCTCTACCGAGTTGGTAGTGTCCGAATTTGGGATGAATTCAGACATAGACCAAGATTGATCTCTAGTGACCATATACATGACTTTCTTCTATTTGAACTATCAGAACTTACCTCAGGTTTTGAAGTTTATGCCCTCCTTCCATATTTATTTTCATAAATACTATATATTTCCAATAAAAATTCTTGAACATTGTCTATGCAATTACTGTTTGAAATTAATACATTTTTATTAATAACATCTAATAATTTTGCCTTAAGATCTAAAACAATGGCAACAACATAAAGTAAAAGAAATTTATTCCAATATTTTTAAAATTTTTGTTTATTTTGACTAGATATATTTTGGAAAATACTGTCATATCTATACTATTTAAAAATATCATTAATTTCTAACATAGTATACAAAATTAAATATATAGTTCGATAGTACACATTTGAGCATTAGTCTGTGGCTGTCTTCAATAGCTTTAACATATTCATTAGAGTCATGATAATTTCCCAATCATAATCTGTAAAAACAAAAAAGAAAAGATTTTTCAAATCTTTTAGTTGGGTATTAAAGAAGTGTGTTATAGTTATTTCATACCTTTCACATGAGATATGTTGAATTCCAACTAGTTCTAACATCTGTTTTTAATCTTTTTCATTTTAACCCCATTGACTTACATAATTCATATGTTTAAATCTGTGATAGAGATGGTGAAATGTATGCGATGACAAATCTAATTGTTAATATCTGATCTTTAGTTATATTCAAACCATCTTGAACTATTAAATTAATAATATGACATGCATATTTAATATGAAATAATATTCCATTAAATAGACCAGATATATGATTCAACATTAATTCAATAACTTTGTCATTATTTTTTGCATTATCAAAATTCATTGTAAAAATAGAACAGTTAATTTTATATTTATAAATAATATTAGCTAATATTCACTAAGTTGTAAGACCATTATATGGATATTATAAATTTCTAAATGCAATCATTTTTTTTACAACTGCCAATTAGAATCAATATGGTGTTAGAGGATTCATTTCATAGACACTGGAACAAGAATTTATATGACAATCCTTGGTCAGGTTATTCTGATGATATGCATCAACAATGTGCACTCATGTATTACACTAAGTTATTGACGAACAACTTCAATATGTGAGAATTGTTGCCACCTATTAGTAAAGTTGTTTAACACTATGATAATCTCATTATCATAACTAGTGCCCTTAGTTATGATAATGTTGGAAATATGGATGTTTATAGAATGACTACTTAGTGTGTTCGTATAGTTCCCACGATCAGTCGTTTGATCTTCTTATTACAATTCTACCAACTTAAAGGTATATGACTCATACAATCATATAATTGAGATACATACGAATTGATTAACAATAAATCATTTATTAATAAATAATATGAAATTACAATTATAATTGTCAAATGCAATTAGTTGTATGACAACTACCTTAACATAGACATCACCCTTATGATGCATGACTATCCTAAATGAAAATTCATTAATACTCAACAATCTTCTATTTAAATAAAGAAAGAAAATATTGAAATGCACTTAGGCTTACCTACAGGTGTTACATCATATATGTTCTACGTATTTTTAGTTTATGCACATTTAAAGATTTTATGTATCTTAGATTTGACTATGAATTTTATGCTACCTATGTATTATGGATGATGATATTTCAGTTATTTTATGGCAACAACTTATTGCACACTGTTGAGTTGTGTTTATCATAAACCTTCAATGGTATGTATTTGAAAAAAGGTATTATAGTTTGGAGTCCAAATGTGTATGTTTGATGACTAAGTTAAGGGGATATAGTTATTAAAGTGTCTGATTAAAATATCATACTTACTGAGTGATTTGTTACTTACTTCATGTTTTTATATGTTTTAGAAGTAATAGATAAGAATAACAACAATAATACAAGGTCAATGAGTGTGAAGATAACATAAGGACAAAATAGTTATTTTTTATTTAATATTTTTATATTTGAACATTACCCACTTAATGGTTTGAGTGGTTAATTATGTTATATGATTGTGTTTTTATGAAGGGAACTTAACAAAGTAATTGAACAAAGTATGTTTAATTTCCGCTACTTTAATATATTATAATGTTAAAAAAGGTCAAATGCGGCAGTGCTTCCTTCCAGAGGGTTTTGGAGGAGGTGCTATAATATTAGGCTATGCTTTGCGCCTACCTTCAAAGTTATTTTCAGAAAAACTTAAACAAGCAACACTATTTCAATTGATTTTTCAAAAATTATAATTCAAAATCCAATAAATCTTTATTCTAATGTAAATTTGAAGTAAATAAATCATTCTTATAACTAAATTAACTATAATACAACAAAAGTTTACCAATTAACAAACTAGATTGATCAATACATAATTAAATCTTAAAATTTTAATTTTCAATTCTTCACAAAAAAAAAAAAAACAATATAATGAAATACAAATTTATTTGGATTAAGATGATTTTAATATAAAATTTTATTTATTTTGACCTTATTTTTAGATGAAAATTTAGATAACGAAATGTTTGAGACTAAAGTTATTGAGGTTAGCAATAAGGGCAAAATGGGTATTGAATTGGGGTATTGAATATATATCTATAATCAATAAAAACTTGGTGAAAATCTTGGGATATTAATTAAAATAAACATATTTTTTTCCGTTTATACCTTTTTAGGCACACGCACAGTTCTTTTACTTTTATAAGCAAATACATTTTTAATCTCAAAAATACCCTTCGGCCTTGTAGGTGTCAGCGTAGCCTAGTACGGGAAGTTTTTTGAATAAGTTTATGGGATGCTCAGTACGTATAGGGTGCGTGCGAAGTGCGCGCGGAGTGCATGGAGTGCGCGTGGTGCGTGTGTAGTGCGGAGTGCGTGAACTGCATAACTAAAAAATTGATTATTGTTAATCAACTACAAACAAATTTAAAAATAAAAATTGATTTGAATAATTAACGCATTAAATTGTTAGCTTGAAGGCAGATGAAGATATTTACTCCGCAAACACAGTTTCACCTTTTCATTCTTTATTTCACTTTTATCAGTTGACTTTCTCCGATTCATCTTTGCCTCATTTCACTTGTTTCAATTGACGTTCCATCTGGTTAATTGAAAATTTTGATAAAGATGATATTCATGCTTGGATTTGGCGGGCAATGGCACAAAGAAGGTAATCATGATTTAAAATATATTGGTGGAGTTCAATCGTTAGTTTCAGTAAGTAGAAAAATCGATTACAATAGATTTATTGAAGCAGTATCTTCTCGTTTAAATATCGATACAAGTTCTTTTGAGATAAAAATTTATATGTCAAATCCAACCGAATATAGTGATTTGCCATATTTATTAAAAGATGATTATGATATTAAGATGATGATGAAGTTGTCTAGCTCACAGAGAAAGTCTTCTGTATTTCTTGAAGTGGTAGCAAACCAAATTGAGCAACATGTAGAAGATGTACAAGCTAACAATCAACAACAACATCCAGAAACAGAAGGATGTGATCAAATAGGCGACGTTAATCGTAATGATATTGAGGTTGGTGTTAGTTGGAATCCTTATCAAGATTGGACACATGACGAAAGAGATACAGTTGAAGGATGTTATCAAATGGGCGACTTACTAACAAATGATTTTCGTTCTGGCGAGAAGATGAATATCATGCTTATGACGATGGTGGTATCGATTATAATTGTGTCAATGATATTGATGGTCCCGAAGAAGGTGTCGATGTTGTTGATAACACAAGGATTGGTCCATCAAGGTTAGTGCATGAAAGTTCAACACATCATGGTTCAAATCCTTTTTTTGGTGTTCCAGAGCCATATAGAGATATAGAAAATGAAGTAAGTCAAATTCATACAGTTGCACCACGTGATGGCAGATTCAAAATCAAAGATCAATTCGCTTCTAAACAAGTTTTAATTGACACCATATGTAGGGATGCATTGGAAAATGGTTATCAATTCAAAGTATCAAGTTCTAATAAAAAGAGATGGGATATAAAGTGTTTGCATGAAAGGTGCAAATGGAAAGCAAGAGCTGGGAAGTTAAGTAACAGTGATGTTTTTGTGTTAAAGAAGTTTGGAACACACGCTTGTCCTCGTGATATAATTAGACCTCATCATAGACAAGCGGGTAAAAGGGCAATGGGGAAAATATTACAGTCATTGTTTACTGCAGGTGACCGTGTATATAGGCCAAAAGATATTATCACGAATATAGCAGATAGATATCGAATTGATATCTCTTATACGCAGGCTTGACGTGCTAAGAATTGGGCTTTAAACGAGATAAGAGGTTCGCCAGAGGAGTCATTCAGACTATTACCGATATTCTGTCATAACCTTGAACAACGAAACCCTGACACCATTACACAAATAGACACGGATGAAGATCATCGATTTCATTTTGTCTTTATAGCTTTAGGATGTTCAATTAGGGTATTTTGTGATTTTTGTCGTTCGATCATCTATATTGATGGAGCATTCTTGAAAGGTCGATATTGGGGTACACTTTTTATTGCAGTGGGTAAGGATAGAAATAATCAAATTTTTCCATTAGCATTTGGCATAGGAGGAAAAGAGGAAACAATAACTTGGAGCCCGTTCCTTCGCACTTTATATCGGTGTATTGGAGATATCCCTAATTTAGCAATTATTTTAGATAGACACAATACTATAATTCGTTGTGTGAGAGAAGTATTTCCGAATGCACATCATGGTTGGTGCAACCATCATATCAAAGGAAATATGCGAAGTCGGTATAGACAAACAAAACATATTGAAGGATTATTTTGGCGAGCTACGAAAACATATCGAATAGAAGATTTTCAAGAGGCTTTACGGATGATCAGAGCTGAAAATCCAACCGCAGTAGCTTATCTAGAAGGTATTGACTATCAACGTTGGGCTCGTGTATACTTTCCTGGCATCCGATATAATATCATGACTACAAATATTGCTGAGTCGTTTAATGCCTTGGCACGACAAGCGCGAAAGTTGCTAGTGATGATGCTTCTTGAATTTTTACGCTCAACTTTACAAAAATGGTTTTATACTCGCCGCAATATGGCAAGTTGGAATAATTTTTTTTCAATTATTTCATACTTTTCATAATTTATAAATCAGTAACATTTCTGTATTCGTTTAATTATGCAGATGCTTGTACTCATTCTCTAACTCCATGGGCTGAAGAGAAGATGGTCAGTCATATCCAAAAGTCAGCTAATATGATTGTCAAGCCTATAACAATTGATCGATATGAAGTACATGGTCCAAGTAAACCTGTTGCTATAGTTGATCTTGCTAAAAAAGAGTGTACATGCAGAAAATTTCAACTATCACAAATAGCATGTACACACGTTGCAGCAATCGCCAGATTTCAAAACCTTTCACACTGTTATCCATGGGTGAATAAGTATTACTCAACTAAATATTGGCAAGCAGTATATAGAGAAAATGTTGAACCATTGGGTGATCCATCAGAATGGATGCAATCAGAAGAAATACGTATAGTACACCCACCTCAGATGGGACATCGACGTTCTGGTCGAACTTCAGAACACAATAGAAGGCCATCGCAAGGGGAGGAAACCCGTCAAGTTGAATGTAGTCGGTGTCATGAGAAAGGACATACTCGATTAGTTTGTACAAATCCTTTGTCAGGTGTCGGGTTTGCAAGAGGGGTGTAAATTCAAATCTCCTATTTCTTCTATGTTTTGTTATTTATCTTTCTACTTTTGTAATATAATTAGCCGCTTGTTGACGGTAAAAAGGGATATGGTAAGCTGAACAAAGGGGATATGGTAAGCTGAACAAGCGAAGAATTGCATTGACTGATAACTCAATTGTCCAGTTTGTGTTGTTTATTGTTACTTCTGATGTTATTCTTTATTGTTACTCGTGAACAATCTGTTTTGAGGGGTTGCGCATAGCTTATATATGTGATAGGCTTATATTCCTTTCTTCAGAAGGGTTGTTTTGTTTGTATTGTTTACATAATTTCTGCAGCATTACTTTGTATTGTTTTGT
The DNA here is from genome assembly GCF_011075055.1 of Mangifera indica. Classification (NCBI taxonomy): domain Eukaryota; kingdom Viridiplantae; phylum Streptophyta; class Magnoliopsida; order Sapindales; family Anacardiaceae; genus Mangifera; species Mangifera indica. The sequence continues at coordinate 3,316,691 of NC_058148.1, forward strand.
TTGATTGAGTGAGCAGGCTGGCTAAGACATTGCTTAGCGCCATCACGGGGCTGAAAAGGTGTAGAGTGCGTGCGGCATACAGAGTGCGCGCGGTGCAGGAGTGCACTGAGTGCACGCGTGGTGTGTGGAGTGCGCAGAGTGCGCGTGCGGTGCGAGAAGTGGGAGCGCGGTGCGCGGAGTGCGCGTGCGGTGTGCGGTGCCTTTTACATCATTTGGCCAAAAGTCTTTAGTTAATCGATTTTTGCTTTAAATTATTTCTGTTTATATAAATCAAAAAAATGATTGCTTTATGTTTCAATTAGAAGGAATTGATTTTTCTTGTTAAATCGAATGAAAATGAAATGCAAACCAAAGTTATAACCTTCAGTTAATTACTCCAAATTTACGCAGAATTAGAAGGAAGAAACCAAATTTTCCCAAGGCATTTTAATGCCTTTACATAACCATTTGGCCAAACTCATGAAAAAATCCATCATGTAATTACTTTTTCACAATAAAATTTTGGCAGCATTTCCCCTGTTTATTTAATATTTCCCAACCTGTAATCAAATTAAAACACATCAATATATCACAATCAAACACTTCAATATCAATATTTACTCCACCGATACTTCAATTGCTTTCATCTAACCATCAACTAATATCACTTCATCCAACCATCAACTAATATCATTTCATCCAACCATCAACCAACCAAAGATATAGTAATAGAATGACAAAAATCAAAGATATAGTAATAGAATGACAAAAATCAATCACAATGCAACAGAAACAACTAATAAAATGATAAACATAATATAAATAAAATAACAATGATAAACCATAACATATAATCATAATTCAATCAATCACTCGTACGCATCAGGATATGAGTTCCCTCCGTGTTTCCATATCTTGGAGGCAACTTTACAACACATGGAAGATGCATTAGTGGCAGTAAAAAGCAAATCACGTCCGGTTGAAAGATATTCCAATATATAAATAGTAAATTTCCCACAATCACCGAAGCCCGTACCCTGTTGCGGTACATCCGTCCGTCTTCTGATTGTCAAGGGCTCTGTCTGAGGCTCAACACCCTTAACCTGCCAATAACTCGTTGTATTAATAATGGCTGGAAGATAAGAATAACATGTCATCGCCCGAGAGAAGCTCTCCGTAGAGTCAAAGAAAGTCAATGATGAGTCATAAACGGTTAGAATCCATTCATTTAGATCCAACTCACCACATGCCCAATGCTGACATTCAAAATTAATTGGAATATAAACCTGACAAAATAACAATAAGTAAATCAAACAACCCTAAACCAAAAAAAAGTAAATCAAACAACCCTAAAATTGATTTATTAGTCAATAACATTAAAATATGACAAACCTTATCCACATAAGCCCATGGGATATAACCATGATCTAAAATTGGATCATTTATTCCTTCAATCGGGTCTAGAAATAACCGTGGCCACTGGTAATTATCAGGTCCAACTTCTTCCCGATTCTTGATCTCACGTGCCAACCACCCATCGAAAGATGTCTCTACACAAGTCCATTTAGCCGATGGAAATGCATGTCGCAACACCACCAAATAAGAATCGATATGCTGTATCATCAGATATATAAATATATAGTGAAATCATTACAATAACATAATAATGGATATATAAACAAATAATCAGTGAATATATATTACGAACCTGATTCGTCAACCACTGATTATCTTCACATAATGTTTTCCACCAGTCAATTTTTCTACATAGCCCAAACAAAAAAGTGTTCACTGCAACTTCAGGACTTTCCTCGTACCATTTTAAATATTCTATCATATTATAGTTTTCTCCTTCCGGGTGTGAGGGTTTGAATACTTCTCGTGCACGACGCTGTCTCAATGGATTAGTGTATGGACTCCGAAGAAACCGACCTTTTTTTACAATCCTTCCTTGTAAAGTCTTACGAGTATTGGATCGTTGTTGAATTGGTGTTTCAACCAAACTGCCAGTTGATTGCGGAAGTTCCATTTCATCCTGTCCGGAAAACTGAATCTCCACTTCAGCATTATCCTAAAATTTCAAAGGAAATATTATCAATAATCAAAAAAATATAATCACAAATTTTGAATAATGAATAATATGGAAAAAAATTTACCTGAATGAAAGGGACTATGTTATACGTATATTGCAACTCAGATAACTTGGCTTCTATTGACGCTTGACGTGCTTCAAGATTGGTTTGCCGTTCATCAATGTTTCCAAATCGCTCATCAACTTTTTGCATAAACCCTTCAATGAGATGCTGAAGTTGATTGAATTTATCTTCAATATTCGAAGTAGGACCAGGGGTAGTGGCATAGGGGGTTGTTTCTATAGTCGGCTGAAATGATGCCATGATGGGGCTATGCATAAATGGAGCTGATATGATAGGACTACAGATAGGTGTGCTTCGATGCCTATGTTGATCTGAAAGTGGAGATTGGATTCCAAGAGAAGAGCTTATAGGAACACGGGTATTATCATGCTTTTCATTTTCACCGACATACTCTATAACATCATTGTAGCATGATAACTGTTGCTCGGTTGTGGATGGAATCAAAATAGGAGTCACAACATCCTACAAAATATAATAAATTGGTTAGTCACAAAATTTTTAAAAATAGATATATAGGATAATAACATACTTCCGAAGCTTCAAATATTCGATAAACATTCTCCCAACTTAGACCTTCCAAACTCTTCCATTTTAACATTCGAGGAATACTGTCTCTACTCTTACAAACTACAAAACGCACCTAAATTATGTAACGTTTCGTATATCCAAATCTACAATATTAACAACATCATATTAAATATATATCTTTAATATAAATATATATTTAACATAAAAATAAAATAAACAATAACATTGTATTACCTGAAAAGCCCCTACATATCCCATTATCGCATATGATACAGTTGGGATATCCTCTGAAAATGGTGGATATGCATCACAAATTTCCTCGTATTTTTTCTGTAGATTTCGACTCATTGATTGTGTAGTCATCTTCTAAATAGGTATCGCCCATGGATATCTATTAAAAGCATCACAATCATCAATGATACTTAATGTATGTTCTGAAATGGCCTTCCTATTATCTGCTCTCATTAACCCATAGTGAAGCAAATATAAAGCAGCTATTTTTACAGCATCCTCATCATTATTTCCCCATGTTTTTTCTTTAAAAACTTTGACCAAATGACTATAGGTTACATGCTTAACCCCTAAAAAATATTTATTCCTTAACTCTAAATCTCTTATTATTCTATCATTTCTATCAATTTCTTGACCAAATTTTAATCCTGTTATCAGAGCAAATTCAACAGGACCAAATCTATAATCAACTCCATTCAACCGAAACCAAAACTCTTCACCTAATACTTCCTTATTAATCTGTCGAAATAATACAGAATGAATAAGAGGAGAACTATATTTAAGAATTTCTAAATTCAAAAATTGCCCCAAACAACATTCTTTAAACATTCGTTTTTGCCGAGGAGTAAGTGAAACTCTGATATGCTTTACTGTTTCAACATGGCTTCTAACTTTGATTATAACAATAAAATTATAGGCATCATTGAAACGTCGTTCACCCGGCTCATTATTAACTGAAATTGCCTAAACAGAATCCTGAAAAAACAGAAAATTTGCAATATAGGTATAAGTGCGTATGGAGTGCACACGGTGTGCGCGGTGCGTGCGCAGTGCATGCGGTGTGTCCGCACTCCGCGCGGTGCGTGTAGAGTGCGCGGTGAGAAATCCAGTGCGTTTTCCTCTCCGTCGCCGGCAACACAGAAAGAATAAAATCCAACCAAAATACTAAACTCAAACTAAAAACATGCATCCAAAGGTCCACTTACCTCAGACGAATCCGACGACATTCTCGATCCACAATCTCACAATGCTGATTTCAGTAAAACCAGCCAAAATAGATAACAGAAGATGGGTGGGTTTTTTAGTGTGTTTTGGAAGTTGGGAACCAAATGGGCTGAATAACGCACCACGCACTCTACGCCCGTACGCACTTTACGCACCCTGTAACAAATACACGATTTTGAAAGTTTTTCGAAAAATTTTTTTTCTTTTAATTAAACAGAAGGAATAAGCTGAGGGGTATTTTGGGAATTAAAAATGTATTTGCTTATAAAAGTAAAAAAACTGTGCGTGTGCCTAAAAAGGTATAAACGGAAAAAAATATGCTTATTTTAATTAATATCCCGAAAATCTTTTAGCCGTATTAACAAATTCTAATTTAATTAATTTACCTATTTTCAAAAGTGGCCTTGCTAATATAACTAATTTTTAAAAACCCAAAAAATTATGTTTTGTTTACTTCTTCTATATAAATATATGGGCAAAGGACTTATTCCCACCCAAAGTATCCTCTCATCTCAAGTTTTTATCTTTTAATTTTGAAATTTTCAAACACCCATATATGAATGGCTAAACTTAACAGTTTTAACGGTAAAATTGTCATTTTATCTGTAATATTAAAAAAAAAAACTAAAATTTAATCTTCATCCCTCCTCTAAGTGTTAAAAACTAAAAGTTTCCTCTTAACCCAAATTTTAAAAAATGACATTATTCCTCTAGGGTTTAATTTCCAAATCTTTGGTGCCAAATCAAATACCATCATCGGTGACAAATATCTTCTGATGTCTCATCTCCTTTTGACAGTCAAACTTCTCTCGTTTGGAAGCTTGAACGACGTTGATTAACACCGAAAATAACTTCTAGCTTTGTCGAAAAAACAAAACTGTTCGTCTTTCCTGACTAAGATGAGAGTCTCGTCTTGTCTTCGTCTTTATTAGTGAAGACGAAGATAATATCTGATGAAGAGGAGAGATCTTATCTTTATCGGGGAGACGATGTTTCGTCTGTTGTTGGATTTAGGACTATCAACTGGAGGAGGAAATGTTGAGGGAACGACTGCTAAAGGAAAAAAAAGGAGATGTTGTCTGGATTACATAGAAGTTTGAAAACTAAACCCTAGGGGGAAAATGTCATTTTTTAAAACTTGGTGTATGAGAGAAATTGTTAGTTTGTAGGGTTTAAGGGAGAAAAAGAAATAAAATTTTAAGGGGTTAGAGTTTTGTTAACTTTAACTATTTATGAGTGGGCAAATGAGATTTTCAAAATTAAAAGGTAAAAACTTGAAATAAAAGGATACTTGGGTTGAGAAATAGTTCTTTGGCCTAAATATATATCTGAATGGCCAAAGGACTTATTCCCACCTAAAGTATATTGCATTCTCAAGTCGTCACATTTTAACTTTGAAAATTTCATTTACCCATCCATGGATTGTTAAGTCTCTTAATTGTAAGGGTAAAGTCATCATTTTATATATAATATTAAAAATAAACTAAAATTTTATCTTATTTTCTCTTCTAAATTTAAAAAAACTAAGATTTTCTCCTCTAAACTAAGTTTGAAAGGGCTTAGTTTTAATATCCAGTTACTCTCTCAGATCCCATCACTAGCTGTCTCTCCCTCTTGACAGTTTTCCTTTCTTTGACAGTTTGTCTTAACGAGACCGCAACCCCTCCAACATCATGTAATGTTGTCTAGTGTCGATCTTGTTTTCGTTTGGGAAGACGATAGAGTCAAAGAGAGTGATCAAATATTGAAATTAAATTCTAAGGGGAAAATTGTTTTTTTTTTTTAACTTGATTTAGAGGAGGAAATTGTTATTTTTTTTAATTTAAGGAAAAAATAAGATAAAATTTTAAAGGGTTAGAGTTTCATTAACTTTAATAGTCCACAGGTGGCCAAATAAGATTTTCAAAGATAAGGGGTAAAATAAAATTGCACTTTGGGTGGGAATCAGTCCTTTGGCCTATCCGAATCTCTAAACTTCGAAGTCATCCTAAGTTCGTATAAGTCTTCTATCGTTAGCCCATCTTCTCTCCTGATTAAAATCTGTGGTAAAATAATATATCTTTCGCTTTGTCTCCCTTTATAATCCTTCCCTATTCGGGGCTTTTGATTTTTCTCTTACTGTTTCAATTTGATTTCATCCAAAGCTCAAAAAACTTGCGGAGATAGTACAGGTGAATGATCAATCTAATTTAGGGTCTAATTTCCGAACCTCGTTGAAATTTTTCGTTAAATTAAGCTTAAAATCTTTATTTACTTTGGAATTTGATCCCTTCATCGTTATCGGCAATAATGAAAAACTGGGGCTTGGATTTTGTTATAATTTAGCTATTAAACGGGGTTTCTTTGATTAATGTTTGGGGCAAATTTTGTTTTTGTTGATTTGTTTTGTTGGTTTATCGGGATTGAGCTTTTTTTTTTTTCTGTGAAATGCAGATACCAAGGTTTAAGTGATGGAAAAATTTCACTGTTTTATGTTGTTCTTTTGATTTTCTGGTAGTTAAACAGACTATTATTTGTTGGTGTATTGATTATCTTGAATTTACGGGGAGGGCCTTTTTTCTCTTCTCATTTGTGAAATGCTTGTTGTCATTGCCAGTTAATTTGTTGCATGTATCTGTAACGGAACTCTGTGAGCTCAGATCTTGTTTGAACCAACTGTTATTGATTCTCTCTACTTGTTTAATTTTCAACCCAGTGGATAATTGGTCATTGAACTTGTGGATTGGATGTTGTTCATGTGATGCTTAATGTTTAGATTACAGACATATTCTTTCTTTATTTAGAAGCATCTATGTTGGCAACTGGTATATTGATTTATCATTTTGTAGGGTTAGCTGTGTTGTAAGATTCAGTTAATAAGAAATGCCTAGGGAATTGTCACGTTCACGATCGCGGTCACCAACACATAGGCGGAGGCATTCACCTTCACCTAGGTATAGCAGGAGGAGCCGGAGAGATAGAAGTCGGTCACCATATTCATCATATTCTTCAAGCAGGTGATCCTGTTTGTATTCTCATTCATTTATATTAATGTGTTAATTAACAAACAATTTTAAGAAAGATTGGGAACTGACTTGTCTTTCACGCGGATTGAATTACAATATGTTAAAATTGGTCTCTATGCATCCTATCCATCTCTGTTGGTCCTTTGGCACTATTCTGTTTTGCCTCAAGTAAAGCCTGTGTCTTTGCTCTGAATGATGGCATATTTAAGTAAACATTAAAAAAAGAAAAAGAAGAAAAGGAAGAGAGAGAATAACTGAATACACTATGTTTGAACTTCTTGAAGTCAAGGAGTTAGCAAGTGTGTTGTTGGATAATTTGGATGGCAAATTTAAGGGTTTACTGCTGTTGATATTTTTTAAGGTGGATGTACTTTGGCTATTTGTTTCCTTGTATCAGTTTTTTTTTTCAAGACCTATGACCCTGTTCCCTGGGATGGTTAGCTTGAAGTTTTACATTCTGCTGAATCTTCTTCTGAATAAGGAATTAATGTGGAATATTAGCCATTGGTCAATGTACAGTTTTTTTTTTTTTTTTAATTTGTACTAGAATGGATGGTTTGATTTTGATTATTTACTTTGGTATCTTCATGATATATTTTCTTTTAACAAAATTTTCTCTGCATGTGCTCAGTACCCTGATGGTATATAAATTTCCTTGTGATGGCTTCATGCTAATTTATGGTATTGTTGATTTTTCCTTATTTTCTAAAACACTTGATTATGTTGCTTGCTTTCGTGAATTCATCAACATCTCTTTAGCTACTGACAGACCTGGAGAAATGACCTTTTGCATGGTAAACTAGAAAATTTTCCAACATAAATATGTTGATTGAAATATAGACAATTCTTTGAGGGTTAGATAGGATGCATGTGCTTCATAATAAAATTCAAAACTCAGTTTCTTCCCATCATGTGGGATGAGAAGTGAGCAGGTGCCGATGGGTGTCCTTTTGTTGCCCGATTGTGACATTAGCTTCTTCATGTGATAAAAGATGGAGCTCATTCTTAACAATGTGTAAGGTAACTGTATATGCTTCTGTATTAATTGCTGCAGATGGTGGACCTGGTTGATTTCTTATTTTTTGTGATGCCCAATGTTTTTGCTGTTGCTTAATAATTATTATGTCATTACAGGCGGAAAAGTCGTTCTGTTTCCCAACGACGCCGGAAAGCTCGTTCTCCTTCCCCAAGGCGGCATAAAAGTCGTTCTCCGACTCCTAGGCGCCATAAGAGGCAAAGAAGTAGGAGTTCTTCACTGTCTCCTACTCATAAATCCTCAAGTCCAAGTCTTGGATCATTAGAGCAGAAAAATGCAGTTGAAAAATTAAAAAAAGAAGAGGAAGAGAAAAAAAGGTATATTTTAAGGTTTTCATGGCTATATTTACTCTATTGTTATTTTCTTTTATGGCTTTTTTGTTTTTTTAGGTCACCATTAGAGTATCATACGATTATATTTATGCTAGCCTGTTGTTGAGTTGAGTCGAAAATGTATCTGCTGTTCAGTCTGTTATCTCTTTTTATCGTCTTTAATGTTGGAGTATGCAAGTATTTTTAACTCAATTGTTACACTTTGGAAGGCCCATGGACATTTATGCAAGGTTCTTTCTGAGTTGTATGGAGAATTTCCTTGAGGCTTGCTATTGCACTGCCAGTCATGTTAATCTGAATTTAATGATGAGTAATTTGTGTTGAACTTTTTAGTTCAGACCATTATAATTTTTCTTCTGTAAAGTTGATTTTAGTGCTGTCATGAACTTTTTAGAGAGAAGAAATCACAGTGATGCAGGCAGGTATGATGGCTGCTGCATTTCACAGATTTGAAATTATTTATCTTTAACCTGTCAGCCTAGTGTGGCAGCTTTGATGTTTTCTGGAAGGCTTGAGGTTTCTGAGGTCTGGTCCTCCGAATCAAAGAAAATGAATTTGATATTTTTGGAAACCTTTGTCCTTGGCATTGAAGAGCTCCAATTGCTTGTCTCTTCGCCTTCTCTGTTTCTAGATCTTTCCTTTTTTGTTATTTCTTTATTCTGGTTTCGTCTTCTTCACAAGGCTAATTTGCGTCTTTTCTTATTTGGACTGCATAGAAACCACTTCTTTACCAATAACTTTGAGGTATCTGCTATTTTCTTAATACAGAAATTATGAATGGCACAACAATATATAATGCATTTTGTTTGTTATCGTGTAATCTCTAGAACTGCGACAAGCCATTGTAAGTGTGAATTAAACGTAAAACCCTCTGGCATATGAACTCATAATAATGCAATGTTATACTTTTTTCTTTTTATTCTAGAGATGATGTGCATAGTGTAGCTAGACACGTCTGTGGGCCATGCTGGTCTGAATTCGGCACGGCCCACCGTGCCCACGGGCTATGACATGCCAAAGAGCGGGCCTTGCAATCCTGTTGGAATAGCAAGGCCTAAGGCTTGGCCTAGTGCCCTGTGGGCCTTTAGCAGGCCGGTTCATGTGCTTCAAGAGTTGTGGCAGGCCAGCCTGCAAAATTGCAAGCCAGCCCGTGAAATTGCAAGCGGTGCCAGCACAGGACACCCAGCCTGACCCCTTAATATGTTTAAGTGTTGCACTGTAGGAATGTGCACAACCCATGAAATTGCGGGCCGTGCCAGCACGAGACGCCCAACCCAACCCCTTGACATGTCTAAGTGTCCTCAGTTACCAATAGATTGACCCGAAATAATACCCACAACTTTGCCTAATTCAACCAAATCACCATGAGTAGTACTCTGACCATAATAAAATCGACTGATCCAAGACGTACTCCTACAAGTAAAAGGGTTTCGAATAGATATTGCTTGTGTTCGAAAGGTTATGAATTGATTGATAAGTCCAATCCCAATATCTTGATTTCGTGTAGCACTGTAGAAATATGAGGGATAAACATGGAATATTCCTTACTGTTTTGCTAGTTTTTTAATTGCTTGTGCAAGGAAAAAAGGTTAATACAAATTGTATTTTTTTATTGCAGTTGTAATTGCTTGCTGTTTTTTGTGTGGGGATGTGTCTTTTTGTTCAATTTTTTTTTATCTACAGGGTATACTGTATGCATGCATTTTTCATCATAGTGCCTATTTTGTGATCAGTAGAATTCTGGTATCTTGTCTTAGCTGATCTATTGTTCTTTTTTTTATTCACCTTCTGGAATTCTTCAGTATGCTGTTTGCTTATAATCTTTATTCCTTTGCTTGTTACTTTTTGAGCTTAGAATATCCTAACTGGTGATAATTTCAGCTTCAATGTCCCTCTCTAAAATCACTTTCAAGTTCCTACTTCATCATTTACAGATTACAATTAATAGTCATCAAATGGCATGAGGGAATAATGATTTAATTAATTAGTGATTTTTTGTTTGATCAGTTTATGAACAACCTTCAGGTAATTTATTTTTTGTAGTCATTGATCATATCATATTTATTACCATTATAATCACACACAGCCTGAAAACTAACCCACTAGACAGTAGCTTGGAGTCACCAGGTTTAAGAGGTGATTGTCTTGTAATTCTCAATCTCTGTAGTATTCAAGCAGACCTCCAATCCCTTCTAGTTGAGCTTGATTCGATCTTCAATGCCATTCAGTTTGCCTTAAATGCAGCCCAGTTTTTTGTTTGCATCCAGAGTAGTGTGTTTCCGGAAAATGTTTCGTTTGGCTGTTGAGTCGGTGGCTTATCTTCAATGTGTTGTTACTTTCAATATCTGTATGCACAGAAAATGGGCCACAACTTTAGCATCCAAAGAAACATTTAATGCAATGGATTGATATATTTTGGTAATTAGTTCTAAAATTGCAGCAGGTTATTTGACATTTTCTCCACAGGCTTTTCTGAAGGAAGATACTGCTCTAGTTCAACTTGTTATATATGATGATCAAATTGCGTACCTCGTTTATCTACTATTCACCAGTTTTGAAATTGATATGTTTGGATCAGGATTCAGTTAGAGGTATGCCTTAAAAGCATGAGCATGCATTTTAGTGCCTTTTTCATCAGGAAGGTTAGTTTGCCATTTATTGTCGTTACATAGCATGTATAGAGGGAGAGAGAGAGAGAGAGGGAAAAGAAAGAGGAGGAATAATGATTCATGTATTGCTTTTTCAGTTGTATCTTTTGTCTTGATATGAAGACATCTGGAATTGAAAGGGTGCCATATTCCAACACTGCAATAGTGTCATGTTCCCGATTAACTTTTTCTCTTCTACTTCAGGCGTCAACAGGAAGCTGAATTGAAACTGATAGAAGAAGAGACAACAAGGAGGGTGGAAGAAGCTATTAGGAAGAGAGTTGAAGAGAGCTTGAACTCTGAGGAGATTAAGCTGGAAATTCAGAAGCGTTTGGAGGAGGGGCGGAAGAGACTTCAAGATGAAGTCACAGCTCAACTCAAGAAAGAAAAGGAAGATGCCCTAATTGAGGCTAGAAGAAAGGAGGCAAGTATCTCTGATAAAAAACCTGCTGCAGTGACTTGCTTTCCCTGCCGCCCTTTCACTTTCCCTTCCCTTTAATAATATAGTTTTAGTGATGGATTGACACCAATCTAGCTGCTTAAAGCTTCCTTCAAGTGTTCTCTCTTTATTTCTGTGGTTTTATAACTACTAGCCATGCCATAAATCTTAGGGAAACAAACAAATTTTAAGATTTATGATGAGATGGTTCCTTGTAAAAATTCATAAATAGAGAAATAGCTGGCACAAAACTAATCTTGTGATGGAAATATGGTCATTAACAAAAACACTTGTTCATATTGATTTTTGTTGAAGGATAACTTTGATTTTAATTACAGGAACAAGTCCGAAAAGAGAAAGAAGAATTGGAAAAAATGCTTGAAGAAAACCAGAGGAGGGTGGAAGAATCTCAGAGAAAAGAAGCGGAGGAGCAGCAGCGAAGAGAGGAGGAGCGTTACCGTGAACTGGAGCGCATCCAAAGAGAAAAAGAAGGGGCTTTGAGAAGGAAGAAACAGCAAGAGGAGGAAGAACATTTGAATCAGATGAAGCTGTTGGGTAAGAACAAATCACGACCGAAGTTGTCGTTTGCATTTGGGTCTAAATGAGCCACCGTGGAGTTTGGTATAATTTGACAAAATTTCTGTGCTTGATTAACTTAATTAATATACATGTTCGCATTTGTGATCTAAATGATGAAACACAGTTTTTGCTCCTTTTTGTCTAAGTATGATGTTCACCTCTGCTTGGAGTTTTTGGTATTTACATATTTGAAACTTGGAAAGTTCAATTTTTATTTCCATCATGGCAAAAATTGGTTTCACTTAATCACAAGCAGAAATTTTAGGTTATTTCTCGTATCATTTGATGCTTGTTTTACATGTTAATTTACATGACTGGGTCATAAAGAAATTCATGCTTAAAACTAGCATGTCCTGAATTCTTCCTTTGCCATCCTGTGTGTGTAAACTTACTTTATTATTTTAAGGAGAAATACCATGTGAGTACACAGATGATGTCTTTTTATGTGATTGGATGTAATTTTATCTTTAATTCAAAATCATTCAATCACATGATGACACATAACTTATATACCCATTTTGTGTACTTAAAGTATGTACACATTGTTTTATTGTATTTGAAGATTATTATTATTAACTTTCATGTGTGAGTTTTTAACGGTATTCATGGTGTCTAAACCTTGTATGGACAATTATAGGAAAATGCATCCTCCATCCACGCTGCGACTGTAATCTTTCAAGCAAATTGTTAGAGCCCCATTTTTTCATACGATTCAGTTTGCATTCGTTTCATAATTTTGTTTGCCAATGAATAATCCTTTGTGGGGCTACTTTTCCTTCCTGTTAAGATTGGTATTTTTAGAATCTTCGGATATTTATTGGATTCTGTTTAGACCCAAACTTCTGTCCAAAGTATGAAAAACTAAAATGAATTGGACTTGTATAGAATAATAAATAAAGTCCGAATAGTCTGTCTGAAGTTCTGGACCAAAAAAAATTTTAGTTTTGAGCTCAGGCTCCAATGAGATGACCGGAGCTGATTAAGAGGCTTAATTATATAGCACAATAAGGGGCGTTTGATCTGAGTAATGTTTTATTATCAAAATAGAAAAATTATCTTGAAAATAGATTACTTAGAAGATTACTGAGTATAAATGATTACTATGTTTGATAAAATTTGATAGGTATAAATAATTATTGTGTTTGGTTAAAGGTAATAAAAGATTACTAGTAAATTATTTTACTTAAATACCCTTAAATTTAATTATTTTTAATTATTTTTTATATTATTTGTCATATTAATTAAAAATAAATTTATTTTTATCTCAAAAAATTAATAAATAATAATATAATTATAATAAACTCAAGATTACCTCAGTAATCTTTAAATACTTAAGGTAAGGGTGGTAATCAGATTATTACCTATATTACCTGTCACGTTAGCATTGGTAATAGAAGATTATTGTAATATTTTATTACTGACAAACCAACAAAGGGATAAAAGATAGATTATCAAGGTAATCTTAAAAACTCCCAACCAAATGCCCCCTAAAGGATATAGACAATGTTTCAGAACAAGATTGGGTATACTCGATAAAAGGACCTGTCTGAGTTAACCAATAATCACATTTGAAAAAATATTTAAAATAATTTTTTATTTTTAATTATTAAACATAAAATTTAAATTATATTTAATTGGTCTCAGAGCACATATGCCATATGCATTGGTAGGACATTGGGTTTCAACCTTAGCAATTGCAAAATTTAAAAAAAAAAAAAAATTCTCCTTTTAGTAAATTCAAAATGTTATAGTCTTAAAGTGGACCATGACTTCTTATATATCTCACTTAAAACTTACAATGCACCCCAAAAATTACAAAAAGGGAAGCGATTTTAACATATTATATTTCAACATTGCTTTTTCTTTGATGTGAAAATATGCACTAATGAAAAATATATCGAATTAGTATAAAAAGACATGCAAGGTAAAATAAAGACATACAAATTTTTACGTAGTTCAGTAAAAAAAGTTAACACCATACATCCATGTTGTTGCTACTAATTTTATAAGACGAGATTATAATATAAGCACAAAGTTGTATCAATGGACAACTAAGTATTTATTGCTAATTTCATATGATATTTCCCTCCTCTTGGTTTTGTATTTATGATGACAAGGTTAAGAATAATTCAATAATTAATGACGTAATGAATGTTGCTGTAATTCTAATATGTTAAAAGATAATGACATGTCAACTTTATCTATTTTAAGGAGGATGAGGTAGTCATTGTTTTTGTTTGGAGATTTCTAGAAGAGAAGATGTCTTCCTTGAAGCTTGACTTTACATATCACGAACTAACAAATGGGCATTCACTAATGGCAATTGGGAGTCGCATTCATGAGTTAATTTCAAAGAGGAATTTTAACCATGTAATATTCTCAATTTTTAAATAGTTTTATATTAATATTATACGTATATATTTTGAATATACAAATAGATACATATTTATGTATATTATTTTATGATTAGATGTTATTTTTTTTAAGTTCAAAATTACTTAACACATGATAACACACATCAAATATGTATTCAAAATAAGTACACATAATTTTATTACTCTAATAAACACATCATAATTTTGTAATGCTAGGGTTGTCTTATCTATAGATCTGTCAAGTGGTACAAAGAAAAAAGAATACTAATTCAGGTTTGGTTTAGTGTAATATTAGTGGTTTATTTTTAATTATTAACATTATATTGTTTGATTTGTTAATTTTTATAATCAAATGAAATGATATTTAAGATTAAAGATAATTTTACAGGTATTACAAAATTTTCAAAATAATCATAATTTTATTATAATTTTATTCTCACTTATTAATTTTAAAAAAAAAATACCATCATTTTTAATTAAAATAATAAATAGCCCACTACTAAATCTAGTTAATTTAATTATTTGACAATATGATAAATTATAAAATAAATAAATAATTTTTTTTATTTGACAACATGGAAAAAATCATAATACATTGTTAACATAGAGAATATTTTATGTCATACACAAAATAATATTTTACAACATACATAAAAAAGATATGTTAATTTAAGATATGTTAGTTTCATTAAACACAATACTAAGTTATAACTAATAGTTTTTTAAGAGTATTTACATAAAATAATATGATAGTTATTTTATTATTATTAAGTGCTAATCAAATATAAAAATTATTTATATATGTAAATTTTATCATACAAAATATTAATTTGTCCGAACCAATTACGCCTATTATGTTGTATAATTGGGACAATCAACTTAGGTTTTATGTCGATTATATGACAAACAAATTTTACTATCTTATCCATATAAATTGATGTGATAATTTATAAAGAAAAAAATAAATAATTGCATCACTCAATTTTATATGATTACTTTATTAAACAATTAATACAACTTTATAAGTATGTATGATTTGTTGTCAGATGAGAAAACACCAATTCGGTGTGATCTTCTACTTATAAGCCAAATTCCACATTAAGTGATTCAACACTATAAAAATCATTGTTTCTACCTTATGATATAACTTAGCCTTGTTTAAGAATCAATGAAATAGTTGCCTTATAGTTGTCATCTCACAAATAAATATCATCGAACCGACATTGTATTCTAGAAACGATACCAATGTTGTGTCACTTTGGCGTTTAGTTTGGTTTAATGTCACACCATATATATTAGTTGTTTATACATGAGATAATCATTAGTTGTTTATTATTTCATTTAGAATATCATCATATTCTAATATTTTCTCTAATCTCGCTTTAAATATGCATATGTGTCTCCTTAAAAAATGGCTAAAATCAAGTTAACGTTGGGTATGAAAATATTGGCAAATCATTTCCCTTTTACCTCCACCATAAGCACGATCAAGCTTATTGAATTTTGTTTCCAATTCTTGTATGTACATACCATAAAATTAACATTATTGCCTCATTAATAGTGATTGATTCTTCCGATTTTGTCTTATTCTCAACACAACTTTTGTATCTAGCCAATGCCCTACAAATAAACCATTATTAAATAATATCACAATATATATTACATCTCTCCATAATATCAATCTTTGCTAAAAATAGTTATCTAACTTACCATTATGTAATTAACAAGATATTGGAAGTGTTACTGCTACCTCTATAAAATCACCTCTCAATAAGATACGTCCACCACTATTGTACGGTTAAATATGTCATGACATCAAAGAAAATTGGTGGAAAGATTCTTTAAAGCAAATTTCAAATTCAACTATGAAACTGACTCTATATGAAAAGGGAAACCATTCCTATTAGGAGAATATCATCTACATACATAAAATGTATACTATCACCTCTTCATTCTTAAGTAAAATAGGCTAGAATCTGTTGTGGAATTGCTAAACCCTTTATTTGTGAGAACATCTTTGAGTTTTTCATACCATGCACTAAGCTTTTGCTTTAATCCATACAAAGTCTTTGCCCACTTATGCACAAAATCAAGTTTAACATGATCTACAATCCTTGTGGATGTGACATGTACATTTCTTTTTGTTTACCATTAAGGAAGATATTATTCATATCAATTCAATGTATTGGCTAACCAAAAGCAGCAACAAGTGAGAGCATTATTTTAATGGTTAGTGGCTTAATCAAAGGGTTGAATGTCTCTAAATATTAGGTAAGGGCATTATTTTAAATTTGGTTACCACTAGATGTTGTGATTAATTCATGATAACAATAGGCTAATTGGATTTTTTTGTTAATAAGGAAACTTTGAGGTAAACCATACCAAGTAGGTGAAACCTTAAATCCAACGATCGGTCTCATAACTATTACACAAGATAAGTCAATAGTTTGATTTTGATATATTATCGGTGAGATTTAAACCCATGCCCTTATACTTGGAATCCCTCCCTTTTGCTACCCAAACTATCCTTTGGGCCCCAATGGGGGTACAGGCAAATTGGGTTGATAATTCTATTTTGGCAAAGCAAATATTGTGGGCATAACAACCTTTAAATTAACTACCAAGAAGCTATATGATGAATTGATGGTTAAGGGTTTTGCGTGTGTTTGTTTTATACTGGTGTAGGGTTTTGAGATGATAGAATTACCAAGTGAAATGGTAGGAGCTTTTTGGAACATTTTTGTTTTAGGAAGAATTTGATATGGTATTGGTGGGTTTGGTATGAATGCCTTTTTCTTTGGAGGCTTCAGGATGGACTATTTCATTATGAACTCCAGGAGTTTGTTTAGTTTGGTTTAAAAGAATATAAAAACTGTTTAAAGTGGAACAACTCAAAAAAAACAAATCATCTGTATATGATGCAATTTTGACAAACTTGAATAAATTTTGAAAGGATAATTAGCTTTATCAAAGTTAACATTCATTGCTATATATATTCTTCTAGATTGGTTCAAACATTTGTACCCATTATGTTGTAAACTATAGCAAATAAGCACACACTATTGGGTATGACAACTCATCTTATGCCTATTGTAAGGTCTCAAATGTAGGTAGCATAAACAACCAAAAAAAAAAAAAATTAAGAATTTGTAATGGACTAGTTGGTTAAATAAAGTTTGAATTGGAGTTAAGAAAAATAGTATTGTAATTAGCAATCTATTGATTAGATAAGTAGCAACTTGAAAAGCCAACCACCAATATTTATGTGGCATATTTGCTTATGAAAGTAAAGTCAACCTTGTTTAACACCATGTACAAGCGTGCATGGTTATTTTCATCATTTTATGTGGCATGCATAGCAACTTTCCTTTTTCAAACCTACATACTTCCTAGGGGTATTTTCATCATTTTATGTTATGAACAATCATACACTCTTGATGTATATACACCCATTGCACCCTAGTTCACTAGTCATTGGACAATAGTGCATATCCTTTGTTTCGTTGATTGCTTGCCTGAGAAAATATAGGTATCATGTGTACGGGCATAAATGTCATTGTGCATGATCATATATGACAAACTTTTTAAACTTCTAGGCATGGCATAATCATGCTTGTCTTTGGTACAGTCATGCATGACATCTAGGAAAACCTAATCTAGATTTATTCTTGCATCTCCTTCCACCTTTATCGAATTCTAACATTTCATAACCCATCAATTACGTCTCTAAACACCCTATATTGCTCAAAGTAATTCTCTATGCTTTCAATCAATCATCATACACACAATAACATGGTTCCAACATGCAAGAATACTCAAATCCATACAAATCACTATATTGAGCCTGTTCAACATCTGTATTTATCTACTCAAGCATCACATAAGGCAGTAACCAAATCAACAACATTAGTACTCATTCAAAGATAAACACCATATACCATCAGTCCTTACAGGACATATTATTATATAAATTAAGCATGTATAAACGTTTATTCATCCCTACATACTAATATGCATTAAGATCAACCAACAAGCAGTCATTCAGCTTGATTTCACAATTCATCACAACCAAAACAAAAGCTGATGGAAAAATCTTGCTACGTACTAGTTTCTTTAAAGTTTGATAATTCAAGGCTACTTGATCACCTTGTTTCTACAGGAAAACGCTGTAAAAAAAACACAGCTTGTTTCATTGAAAATGTCTCTCAAAACTCTCTCTCCTTTAATAAATAAGGATGAATGAGAATAATGGAATCATAATCCCATTCATTTCACATATGGTGTTTAAGTAAAAATTTTCCTTATGTAACGAGTTGTATAGGCATGCATATTTGATATGCACGGTCCTATACTTCTTTTAAAAACTTTGCCTTAGCATGTTATCCATTTGGTTGACATGGTATGGATGCACATGCGTACACCCTTCATGCAAGGTCATACAACAACTTAAAATTTTACCATATTTTTCAATTTAAAATTCAACACTTGCCTCAATCCAAAACAATTAGAAATATATGAAAAAAGACTAAAGTACCCTTGAGACATACCTATGGGTGTTACCCATAAAGATTAGGTTCCATGGATTGGGTACCCTCAATGGCATATAACTTCTTTTCTTGATGTAGCACAAGCTAAAAATTTTAATGCTAGTCCATATAGTTGTTGTCATTGAACCCATTGTTCTTTTTGAGCATAGTGCACAATTTTATGTTATTAGTTGTCATGGTGAATTTACACATGCAAATATAGGCTAATTAGTATGTATTTATGTTTTGTTTAATGAGAGATTTTATTAAATAAATACTCCTATTTTCTTTGAAGCTAATAGATCTCATTATTAGTCTCGAGAAATCCCTATGGATTTCTTAGTGAATTGAGATCCCATCCAGACCATTTCATCTTCACCTTTGTTTTCGCGAACAAGTTACATGGATAAATTAGTTAGGTCTATGAACCAATTGAACAAGTTGTTGAACTCAAGTCAAGGTTATTTAGCCTGACAATTTGAACAACCTCGAATAAAACTCTTAATATTAGTAAAGTAGATACTACATATCACCAATGTATCAAAAAATGCATATAACTCTGCTCATGACTCTAACTCAATCCGCATTCGCTTTGGCCAACCAGTATCATGGTTAGTTATGTCAAACCTATCATTATTGATCACTCGATTTTCACAAGGTTGAACTTTTACTTTAGCAAACAAGGTATTGTAAACTAGAGTTGAATTGAGATCATAGTGGCGGAAGGCTTATTTTACGACTTAATATATATTAAGGGATTTTATTTAATTATATATGTATTCATGCACCCTTAAGTATACATTCTAAAACATAATTATATATCGACAGATGACCTTATCTAATGTTGGCTCTCTCGAGCTCAAAGGGGTTGGTGAGGTCAACCTAAGGTTTTGCTCTTCAGTCTTTGTCTCCTTGAGTCTTTAAGAATGTAATGTTGCCTTTCTTTGTCTTTTTGATTACAATACAACTTTTTCTTGCCCAAATACATTGATTTAATTTTAATCTAAATTACTTCAATAAATAGGAAACCTCAAGTTATATTCGAAGGGAGTTGGGATAAGAAGAAAATTACATGAGAAAATAAGAAAGCCAAAACTCGTAAGCCTTATTTTAATATTACATTTAAAACACTTAGCAAATAGATGAAAAAGTAAACAATCCAATGGTCTTGGTCCCATGTACCAAACACCATTACATAAAATGTTATCAGTCACACACAAAAATTCGGTCTTGGTTTAATTAGCATTATTTCAATCTGACCCCCATAGTTTGTATAATTTAATTTACAACTCTTAATAGATCCTAAATGACAATTTTAAATCAAATTGTGCAACAACGTAAATTCAGGCAAATTGTCATTCAACCATGCGTGACAACACATAGCAAAATATGTTAAAATATACGCATCAACGTATATCAGGTCAACCTTTTGCACATCAATACAAAAAGATAAAATACCACTATTGAAATTCAGTTGACCAGTTTAGGTGAACCAGTCGATTAGATTGGTCAACCATAAGAATCTTCGACTCTTGTTTGAATTAGTCAATTAAATTCTAGAAATTTCAAAATTTGTTTTATGTGAATTCAAGAATTCAACCAAATTGTTCTGATCTGATAGGTTTGTAAAGACATGAAATTCCTTTCCATGGGCTTAAATGTCTTAGGAGATTCTCTTGTTCAATTATCATATGAAAAATCACATAATAACACAATATCTGAAAAATAACCTTCAACCAACAATCAAAATTATTCAACAGATTTTATATCAATTAAATAAACACAAAGTTGACCAAATCAAATTACAATTAATACTAGAAACATGTTATAATCGTCATATATTAAATTAGATCATGTGAAACAAACATATATGATGAAATTTCATCCAAACAAATTATTTACATGTATAATTAAAACACCCTTAGGCTCTAATATTACTCTAGGGTTTTCCATATATTAAAACATCATCAATACTCATATGGTAGTGGAATAAATTAAAATTTTTCGTGAAAAACATTTTCTCTTGGATCACGGGGTAATTATACATATAATAGGGGAGTTAGGAACCTTAATACTTGTGTTTGGCAGCTTCTTCTCTTCAAATTTATCTTGAATCCGTCTCAAATGAAAAACACCTGCTTTATTGTTCTAGTGGTGCCTTAATCTTCCACACAAGGACTTTATGATGACAAGGGGAAAAACATGTGCTAGCTCGTTTTATGAGAATTGATTATGTGAACGAGGAGGAGAAAAAAATTGAATGAAATTTTTTCTTCTCCCTAGAGTGATAAACATCAAAGAGAGAACGACTCTCAAGAGTTATGAGAAGTTATGAATTTATATCATAACCTTAATGGTTTCCTTTATAGTCTATGAGAAGTTATGAACTCAACTTCTTTTGACTTTGGAAGTATTTTGTTGTCACAGTGTTCATCAAATTTAAGAATTTGGAACCTAGTAAATAATATCTCCAAATTCACAAACAATGGATGATGACAATCATTTTTTTTTTTCTGACAATATAGTGTCTCTTCATCTTATTAAGCTTTCTACTCTTGAAAGTTATAAGGTGTTCCCTACATTCATACACCTCCAATGGTAAAATTAGAAGCATTAGTGTGCACCTTGAGAGGGTAGGAGCAATTTGGTCAGTCAGTAGAGGTGTTTTCCCTAGCTTTTGCTAAGTAACTCTTGATGAATCAATGATAGTAATTGAAAATTCCTAAGAAAGATCGTGACTCTTTCACTTTTGTAGGTGATTTAGATTTCACAAGGCTTTTATGTTCCCGTTATCCATGATTAGTTTGTCATCTCTAATCTTGTGGCCAAGAAAGTTCACCTCCAACAGTGTAAAGAAACACTTACTTTTTTTTGACATAGAGCTTGTTCTCTTGAAACACTTTAAACATGTTTTGAAGATGCTTAACATGCGCCTTGATTATATTGCTACAAATGACAATATCGTTTAGGTACACCACTACAAGCTTATTCAAGACAGACTGAAAGATATGGTTCATGAGTGCACACAACCTATAAGGTTAAATTAGTCTTTCCCTGTCTCGTCTACAAAAAAATGTTTTGAAGTTGTCTTTGATGATAGCCTACAATGTCAAGCTTGTGGATCTTTCTGGACGTCCTCATTATCCAAGACACAAGGGATTATAAGTTGATTGTATTTTGTTAGTTTTCATTGTCCTCTCAACAAGACAGTCCTATCCACCCACCTTATCTTCCAGTTTGGTTTGTTTTAGTTGGTAAGTTCTCCCATATATATATATATATAAAGGAGAAAGCTCTCAGTTGTAAGCAGACTTTATCATCTTATAAAATATTATTATTATACAACAAAAGAAACGAAGAATGTTTTTCTTCTTTTCTATTTTGTGAAAAATGTTCTTTCATAATTTGTGACAAATGTGAGGTAAAGTCATCAGCGAAACCACCATCTATCTATTTTTGTAGAACATGCGTTTATATGTGGATTGACACAAAAAGAGAAGCTGAAAGGTAAGGCTGATGGGAGACTAAGAGGAGCTTTGACTTGATGAAAATTAAAGGATTTGTTGTTTGTTTTTGTTGGCCACTGAAATGTGCACCAGTATGACTGGTAGATGTAGTACTAACTAGTACTAATAATAACATTGCATGTTGTTGGAAGTGGATGGTATGAGGAAGGCCATGGTTGCTAATACATAAAAAGAGTAGAAGAATCATCAGTGTGCCATCTCTTCTTCGCCATTCCTCTATCAATGGGTTTTATTTAGCGTGAATTGCTGAATCTTCAATTTCTTTACAATTCTAGATTTTTAGGGTTTCAAAGGAGATGAAAGTAAGGAGAAAATGACACTTCAATTTTTCCACATATCTATAACACTATTGGATTGATAAGGATAAATGATTTACAAGGAGAGTTAAAAAATTAAGTCATATTATCTTGACCCAACAAATAAATTAACTCATCTAAGAAAACAGAAATGAATCGGTCATGCAAAATAAATAAATCACTAAAAGGATTACGATCATAAAGTACTTAAAATTAGAAACTTGGATGCAAGTTTTGAGTAATTTCATCAACTAGTACAGTTTGTTTACAATATAATATAATAAAATTTAATCGAATAAGGCTTCTTTTGTACACTCATTCACCATCGTCAAAGTTGTATCATTTTTGCTTCATTTTTTTTCCTGTTATCTTTTGCTATTAACAATTGATGGAACAAAGAATGGTAAACAACTTTTGCTTATACAAAATATACTTCAGAAGTTGTTAACAATGCTTATGAAATAGAAGCCAAACCTGTTGTTGTTGCTGGAGTTCTGAGAACCTGTTGCAGTAACCGTGCTGCTAGTCGTTGAGTGATCCCACCAATAACACGACTTCCTAGACTGCGTGCCTCGGGTTGTTGTAGGACCTGTTCAATCAGATTTTGCCATCAGCAATGTAGTTTTCTTCTAATTCTACCAAGTGTTCAACACAGACAAAGTGTTGAATTATGGAAAGATTAGTGAGTTTTAGTTAGGAGTTTGATAAAACTTTTAAAACTAGTAAGGCTTCAAGACGGCATGTTTTACGCTAAATTTTAACAAATGTTCAATCTTTCAAAGAATGTTGAAAAAGAAGTTTCCTACTCAACAATATTTCCAGAACTAAGTTAGTAGAAAGAATAAAAGACTGCAGCACCACAGATATGTCTTACCTGTAATATAGGCTGCAACAATGCTGGATCAAAATTTTCAGATGACTGCATAAGCCCCCATATCCTAAAAACTTGGTCCCGAAGTTGTATCATGTTTTGCAATTCAGTTTCACTCATAGCAAGATAAGCCCTAGCATTGCCATTAAAAATAAGAGTCCGCATAACATCAGGGATAAAATTGTATGTATCAACCATTGATCCCACAACAACAGCTTCAGTGACACGGACAGACTCCTTAATAACTAAAGTCCTGAGCTCTTCACCATTTGGACCCAATAATAGCTTAAGAACAGGTTGTAAAGCTTCTTTTGCAGAAAAGTCTCTATCTTTTCTTCCCTGAACAAGGAGGTTTTCAAGTCTGTTCCACCTGCAACAATCAAAAGTTAAGAATAATTTCGAAGCAATCCATAGCAGCAAATCATGTTCATCGCCACTACAAACTGAAAATGAAGAAGTTACAGTAATTTGTTAAAAGAGTACTTGCCTAAATCTCCCATCCTTGAAAAGCAACTCAATAAGAGCATCTCTAAGGTATGGATTTGGATCTGTGAGAAGTCTTTTAGCAAAATATGGATATGAAGCAGCCAAAACTTTGAAATTTGGATCAGCATACAGGGCTAAACCTTCTAGTACAGTAAGTGACCTCAATATCAATGCATAATATGCTGGGACTGTAAAAGTGAAAAAAGAAAGAGTCCATACAAGAAAGAAGTGAGTATAATGCACACTTTTTATATTCTCAAATTGAAGTAAAATACAAAAACAAGATTATAGTTAGGAAGAGCAATAGATAGGTATAAGGTATTCACGCATATAAGAAGAAACAATTAATATTGCAAGAAAACCCAGACAATATACCCAGTACAAATGTCATCATACTCAAAAAACAGTAAAATCATATGCAGGCTATATATTTCATCAGAAGCTTTAAAAGCTCACCATTAAATGGGTACTGATATAAAACAGCACCAAGACCATCAACAATTGTTTTGAAATTCAGTTCACTAACAGTGGAATTGAGTGCATCATCAAAAAAGTTCTGAAGTGCTGGTACTATTGGAGAAACATCTACATCAGGTGACAAGAAATCCAGAGCATAGTAATCACGAGCCATAGCTTCATAATCCCGATTAACCATGTGAACCACATGACCAATTATAGCAGATCGTGCTTCTTCTGGGGTCTCACTCATCATTCCAAAATCAAGAAATGCAAGCTTTCCCTCAGGCGTTGCCAAGAGATTGCCGGGATGAGGATCTGCATGAAAATATCCGTACTCAAGGAGCTGTCTGAGACTGCACTGGATACCTGTATTCACCAAATCCAAAACCTTCAAACCCTGTCTTTCAATGGCAGCTTGCTCATTTAACTTGACTCCATCAACCCACTCCATTGTCAATACTTTGCCACTAGTATAATCCCAGAAGATATCCGGAACAAAGACATCCTCTTTATCAGCATACAACTTTCTAAACCTCCTCGCATTTTGTCCCTCCTGCAGAGACCTGTCAAATTTAAGATCCAAGCTCGAAAGAATTTTATATAATATAACAGCTATAGCTTTTCCTAGTTCAAACAGTCAGAGGGGTAAAACCCTTCTGAAGTTTAACCCAGAAAAAAAAAAAAAAACTCGTAGCAATAATTGATTAATGAAGAAACTAACCTGCACATAGTTGAGCTCTTGATAAACTCTGCGTGCAAATTCATCAATGAGGGCAACAACGTCACTGCTGATTATGTCAACATATTTATTAATGAAAAATCCTAGACCTCTTACAAGGTAAAAGTCAAGCTCTATAGCTTCTTCAATACCAGGACGTTGAACCTTTACCGCAACAATCTGACCAGAGTATTTAAGCTGAGCTTTGTAAACCTGGCCTAAACTAGCAGCCGCAATTGGAGATGCTGAAATGGATGAGTAAATTGAGTCCAGTGATAACCCCAACTCCCTCTCAATGCATGCAAATGCTTCTGCATCTGGGAAAGTTGGCAGGGCATCCTACGCTCATTATGTGAAAGAACCATAAACATAATTAGCAAGTTATTATGCAGGAATATAAGTTTGAAAGAACAAGACAAACGAATATATGGAAATGAGAAAGTACCTGAAGCTCCGAGAGTTCTTCAAGATACTCGGGAGGGCAGATATCAGGTCTGGTGGACAAACCCTGACCTAATTTGACAAAAGTTGGACCCAATCGGGTGAATATTTTCCGGAGCTCAGCTGCACGCTTCCTCTTATTCTTATCAAGAACACCATTCCTTTGGTCTATCAGAAGTTTCACCCCAAAAGAACCCAGTGCTACCAATATCTCCAGCGTCCTCCTGAACACCTGAAATTCAATCAATCAGCCAATCAAATAAAAACTTAATTGCCCAAGACAAAAGGTAGCTACCGATGGCAACATTAGGGCGCAGGGGGTAACGTTACCCTTATTTGGGAACGAAAACCAAAAGTATAATTGGGGTGAAGTTACTCCCAGTACCCCAGCTATCCCTAGCTGATAATCATCCCTATGTACATCCAAGGGCCTTCAAGGGCAACTAACCAGTTCTATAATAGCCCCGGTATTGAAGTACAGCGTTAGTAATGGCCCCAGTACCGCAACTATCTACTCAAGGCAATACATGGGACCCCTTTCCTGTACGCAATCCACGAGTTCAGAAGGGGACAACGTTACCCCAGTACCTCAGCTGCCCCAACCTGTCCAAATTCCCTATTCCCATCCAACGACTGTGAAATTCCGGTAACATTACCGGCCCATAGTAAAAAAAATAAATAAATAAGAAATTAAACCTGGATAGGACGAGAACTGTATTTCCCGGCAAGATTTTCAGGGCTGTAAACGGTGGCATTAGCAGCACGGGCCATGGCTCTGGCTTCGGCTTGAAGGTCTTCGGCTCTGTCCCAAGCGAAAACAGGGGTGGCCGACCCGTCACTCCTCAGAACCGGCGGCGCTCTAGGCCTTACCTCCACCAGAGCGGCTCTAGTAGCTGTTCTTGGTCTTCTTTTAGATCCCTTATAAGGGGAGCCACATGGCCAAACGGCAACGAAGGAGCAACCGCCGGTGGAAACAATAGTCATTAGAAATGTATTTAGGAGCAAGTCAAAGAATTAAAATGGATTTTTGTAGAGTTTGTGTTTTGTGTGCGAAAAATATTGTTTTGTGTGCCAGGCCAGCCACAATTTTATCGCGTGACGTATCTGTGAATGTATGATTGTGATTCGTGTGTGTTACTGAGTTTTTATGTTAAAGGTCATAATATCTTGCACCCTTGGTCTTGTGATTGGCCGATGTGGAGGGATTCGAGCTGAAGTCGACCCCAAATAGCATTGAATTTGAGTTTGGTTTAATTAGATATATATATATATATATATCAAACTTGAATTAAAATTCAATTTTATTCAAATTTGGTGAAAAATATTGTCAAATGGTTGGATGATGAGGAGGAGGTGGCATGAAATTAGCTTAAAAAAATAATAGAATAAAGTAGAGGAGCAAAGAAGAAAAATAGTTGAGAATGGCATATATATATATATATATATAACAAAGGATGTCCAATCTTACATAACAAGGCATATTGGTTCTTCTTTCATACAACAGCAACAGCATGAGCATGATCCTCCTGTGAATGCTTTTAGGTGTTTTCTTGGGATAATTAACTCCAACAACTACAACAAACTTCCCTATTTTATTAAAAATTTTAAGAAACAAGCAGAGCCGAGGGATCAAGTATTGGTTCCAATAGGGTGTTTTGAAATAACCCTCATCTGAATTAAAAAAATAGAGTATTTAAAAATTCGGTTAGCATAGTCAGCATGAGCATGTTGGACTTTTGAGTTTACATGTTTTCAATAATGGATCAATATTTTGGTAGTATTTTTCTGTGTTTCGGGGTCATTTGTCTTATGTCTGGATTTTTTTGTTCTTCTATGGTGATTTGCTTAGTTTTTATAGTTATATATTTTGGACTTACCGTGACATGCATTGTGTTCTAAAGAGTGAGTTCTCATTTTTTTCAATTGTTTTGAGACTTATACTAAGTTGTGGTTTGTATGGGGTTACTTAGGTTTATGGCCGAAAATTTAGTTGTACTTCTAATGCAATTGGGATGTTTTGCTTTTTTGTTTTAAGTTTTACATTTGAATGTTTGTTAGTGCAATTGGGACGCGTAAGGCCTTCAACCATAATTTTTTTAAGATTTGATTAATGCAGTTTTGCATTTGAAGTGGAACCATCGGCGGCTGAAATCCTAAATATTCACTTCTTTTACTCAAAGCTTAAACAAAACATTAAAACAATATAAATTGAAACAAATACATGTAAAAAGAAAACGACTATAGCATAGCTTTAAGCATTAAAGGTATAGCATCTTTAAAGAAGCCTTTAATAAGTTTATCTGCATATGCAAATCAAAATTACTATTTCACCCTACAGTGGCATTTTACTTTCTTTAAGTTTCAGTCTTTGCTGCATTGTATTTTTACTGTTAACTTTGTTTAGATTATAGGTAATTGGTTAGTAGTTTGTTCCTGTCAAAGAAAGTAAAATGTCATTTAGGTTGTGCAGTTAGTTGTATTTGGTCCAAAACTTGACAATAATTTACATGTGGTTCATAATCATAAAGAAAATGGGTTTTTTTGTAGCATGAGATTAGCCTTCTTCATATACTCCTTACATTTAACATGACAAATGTAGAAAATTGTCTTATTTGCTAATTCAATTTGTAATGAGTTTGTCACCTAGTAAGCTTTACTATTTATCCTTCGATATTTAATTTCTATATTCTATATTTAATTTTTATTTTATTGTTTTATTTTGATTGTGATATAGAATATGACATCAAGAAGAGTAGAATCATCTGGAGCAAGTCATGTTTTATTGCAAGTATCTACAGCTAGCATGATGACTCATTCTATGTGTATATCTATTAAGAGAAAGTCGGTGCAAATTAAACTACCTATATCTACTTAAGGGGTTGGAATATACGATGTGGATGTTGATATGACTGCAATAGAAGATTTTGATGTTTCACCTTCAATTGAGGAAGATGAAACAACTATATGTACTAAAGGATAAACCGAAGCACCACCTTCTGTTATTATATCTAATAAGAGGAGGAAAACATCAATTGTTTGGGAGTGTTTTCCAAAAGAGATGTTTGATACTATTAGAGATGCTACATATGTGGTACGCAAGTATTGCAAAAAAAAGTTGAAATTGCCAAAAACCAAGGCTATTACCAATTTGACATAGCATATGGGTCAATCTGTTGATAGGAAGAAAGTGATGGGGAAGGATTTAGTCATAGGGAGACAAACTATATTGGGTTTTGAGCCTTCAAACTTAGGGTTACCTACCCCAACTGTGTTGAAAACAAACATGAATTATGAGCATCCCAAGGTAAGTTTGAGTTCGATTAATAACTTTTATTATTATTATGAGATTGTTATGAAATTGATTGTATTAACTAATGCAATGATTGTGGTGTTAGTGTTTCAGGTTCGAGAGGCCTTGACTCACCTAGTTATGATATCCGAATTGTTGTTCAACCTCTTTACTAAAAAGTTGGAAGAAAGCAAGTAAAAACTGATTGCATTAGGGTTTATCAAACAAAACGTATGAAGTTGAAAAAGACTTTTGAGGAGACTAAAAGGATTAGTATTACCACTGATCTTTGGAAGTCAGATCATCAAAATATTGAGTATATGGTAATCATGACACATTAGGTGGACCGGTTGTGGTCCATAAATAAACAAATTATAAATTTTGTGCACCTACCTCCACTTAGGAGAAGAATAGGCATTATAGCAGCAATTGTTGAGTGTTTAAAGGGTTGGGGGACTAAAAAAAAGGTAAAATCAACTTTTGCAAAATGTTTTTAAGAATATATGTATAATTTTATTGTATGTAATTTCATTAATTCTGTTTGTAAGTGGAAACTATCATAGTAGACAATGTTACTGGAAATGATAGTTGCATTAAAAGATTGAAGGAAGATTTTCAAATACAAAGATCTTTTTGTGTGATAGAAAACTTTTCCATGTTAGGTGCACTGTCCATATTCTAAATTTGTTAGTTCAGATAGGGTGGCTGTAATCAAACCCATCATAGAAAATATTCGAGAGAGTGTGAAGTTTATAAAAGCTAGTGAGGCAAGACAAACAAATTTTGCAAAAATTGCTCTGTAGTGTGGAATAAAAGAGAGGAAGTTAGTTTTGGATTGTGCTACACAATAGAATAGTACATACAAAATGCTAACTATGACACTATAGTTTAGAGAGGTCTTTCTTTGTTTTATGTTTATTGAATCAAGTTGTATGTATTGCTGGACAAGGGAAGAGTGTGAGAGATTAGAGGTTATTTGTGACTTTTTAGAAATATTTGATGTGATATCAAAATTAATTTCTAACTCGCAATATATAACTAGAAATAGGTATTTCCAAGAAGAGTTTAGGATAAAAGAGATATTTAAAAAGTGAAAATTCAATGAAGATCATGTTATATCAAGGATGGTGCGAGCAATGTCAAAAAAATTTAACAAGTATTGGGGTGGTGATTGCTAGCATCATGGACCCTAGATAATTAGGTTATAATTGATTGTGCTTATTATATATATATATATATATATAATATATAAATTATATATATATATATATATATATATATATATATATATAAGAAAATGAATCTAACTTATTAGTTTGATTTGTGATGATTTTAGGATAGTTTCTTATGATTGCTTTAGCATTTCTCATTTTATATGGTGAAGAAAATGCCCCCGTGGAGATAGAAATAATCAAAAGACTATTAGAAAAATTATATAATAAATACATTGACATTCTATCATCAGAAAATCCATGTATTGTATTTGCACATCCACAACATTAACTAAGGACCCAACAAGTACCATCAAGTACATCAGGTACATTAGATCATTGTCATTAATTGAAACTTTGTAACATATTCTAAGTTAATATTTAATTTGTAGGCAAATTATCAAGCTCTCGATATTCTCAAAGTAGATATTATGGTTTTGGATATAGTTGGTTGTGTTTGAAGGATCATATGGATAAAACATACTCGAAAGAAACCATGAAATTTGAGTTAGAAATGTATTTTGAAAAGCGTGGTATTGAGATACCTGATTTTGTTAACTCAGGCAACTTTAATGCATTTCACTGGTAGAGGGATAGTTAATATAAGTATAAAGTACTTTCACGAATGGTAGTTGATATCTTAGTGATTCCTATTACAACAGTAGCCTTCAAGAGTATATTTAGTACAGGTAGTAGAGTGATTAACACATATGTGTGGAGCCAATTAGATGAGAACACTTTATAATATTAAGAAACAAGATGAGGTAGTCAATTACTTACCATAACCGCATGCTCTTTAAATTAATTTTTCATTTAATTGTTAGCAGTACGATTAATAGTCTTCATTTCTTTTTAATTTTATGAAGATGGAAGATAAAAATGAGACTATTAAGCTTATCTTACTAGATAAATGAAGATATAAAGTAACATAATGTTTAATAGTATTTGATTCTTAATTGTTCTTGTCTTTATAATGTTTAAGAGTTGAGTAACTTTGAGGGTGTATTTTACTTTGTTTTTTGTTTTTAATAGAATCTGGTTACTTCCTTTTTAATCTTGTTTTTGCTATGATTATTGTTAATTGAAAGAATATTTATTTTGTTCGTTCCAATTAAAGTCAATTTATGAGTTCCTCCTCATTTTATGTTTATTTGTCATACTAGGTTGACAGTTATAGTTTGAGGCTTTAACCAGTAGCAACTTTGATAAATAGTATATATATTTTATGTAGAAGTGAAAGGAGCACGTTGCTAACATTACAATTTGTTTTTTTATAATTTGGATAATATTTTTTTACCATGCTTACTATTGCCTCTTTGTTTGGTTTACCGCTTTGGAGAGTTTTAGAATTGGGTAGGATTATATAGATACATTGACCTTCTAGTTACTTTAACATTTGTCAAATGCCTACTCAATTACAAATTTATAAACTTGTGGTTTTGATAGGATGTATAAAAACTATATTTATTATGAATATTCCTTTTGTTTTGGATCGTGATTGTGCTTAAATTGATGGAATTTAATTTGTTTTGTTTTAGGAGATGAAAATTGGAGATTGGGACCAAAATAAGCTTGGGGTAACCTTTTTGAGCATGATTTGTCAAAGTTATGTACTTTTGGGAAGTTTGAGATGTTAAGTGAAAGACTTCAAAAGATAAGGCGTAGGCGTGTCTTACCAGTCTATGGAAAAACGATTTTTAGTTGGAAGAAAGATGTGTATGATGCATGGATAGTTTGGGAATAGAATATTGAATTTTATTTTGTTTAGACTTCTTATTCCTATTTAGGATGAAAATTATTAACTTGTAATATTTATTTTGTCTCCTAATTAGATGGTTTTCTTTTTTTTTTTTGGTTAATTTTAGGAAGTTTCTCTAGGATTGGTAACTTTATTTTCTTAATCCTAGTTTCAAGGATGAAGAGTTTATTTATTTTTTTTTAATTTTAGGAACCTCTTTTGGAAAAGAAAAGAAAAAACAAGAAGAAGACGTGATTTCTCAATCAGGAGTGACTAAGTTAATTTTCTAATTAAAGAGGATTTTAGTTTCAATTGTAATCACTATGAGGTTTTGTGCTAAACCTAAATTTCTTGCTTTTAATTCAAGTATCCATTGTTTCTTGATCTTATTTTCCTTACAAAAGATTGATATTGATTAATCTGACAAATTAATTCATTTTTTTATTTCTATTGCTATCCATAAGTCTAGTAATTTGTAATTGTCATGAATGACTGGTACAAGTAGGGATTATTTATGTTTATGAATCAAAGTATGCATGTTTAGCCTAAGGGGAACAATGGAACAAGATTGGAGCGATTATCGCAATTACTTATTCTTGGTTTAGTTGTTTTCACATAATTTATTGCTATCATGATGAGTATTGATTTGAGTGTTGATTTAGGTCAATTACTTTAGAAAAATTAGAAGGTTTATTATGGCTATCCTAGTAAATCTTGGCTAAATGCTTGAATTGTGAGATGAATTTTTAAAACCGATGATCAATGATGTAGTTGAATAGACTCGAACCTTTGAATTGGAAGTTAGTAATATTGATTTTCTTCTCTATTTTGCTACTAAGTTATTTATTTTGATCAATTGTTAAATTTTAGTTCATTAGTTTGAATAATCGAAAACCCTTCTTATTCTACTTTTCATGTTTTAGAACTAAGAAATCGTTTATCAATTCTCTCGGGATTCTACATGGTCTCACTATTACTATAAATTTAATTGTAGTCTAATAGAGAATTAGTAATAAATTTTGAGGGCTTCGACAAACCTATCAAGTTTATTGAAATAATATTGTTTAAATGCAGGTTACAACAAATTATGCAAGATATGAATTGCATTTAAAGTTGTAGTGGACAGTTGAAGAAATGAAGTTCTTGATTGAAGACTTGAAGTAATAAAGAACAATGATGGAAATATTACTAGCTACTCTTGTGATATATGTGGTTGTTGCCTTTTTATATAGTGTTATATGTGTAACTTCCAAGATATACCATGTTCCTTCATTTTTTGTTCTTTATGCAGTGTTATATGCTATCTTTTTTGTTCTTAAGAAATTATCTAAATATTTGATAAAATTAAGTACCTTTTGGGCTTATTACTTACATATTCCATATTCTAGATGATGATGAATTCCATTTTTTTGTGTTGTTTTTTAAATGTTTAATGAATCTTGATTGAAATATTGATATTTATGCAATTGTTAATTTAGTTTCATATCATTGAAAAGAAGGCTAGCACAAGGATTTGAATAAGCTCATTAGAAGCTCACTAAGCTCAGCTTAAGATTGGGCTCATTGAGCTTTATCGAGCCAAGCTCACGAGCAGCTCAGCTCATAAGCGAGCTTGAGCCAAGTACCAATTTTCCAAGCTTATTGAGCCTAAACTCGAGCTTGAGCTCGTTTTGAATTAATCAAGTTGAGTTTGAGCTTGGTTCGGTTTGAATCTAGCCCTAGACACAATTCTCCAACTTTTTATCGTTTTGTCATTTCTACCACTTCCAATCTCAATTGATTGAAACTTGAAACTAATAATTGCTCTATTTCACTCTCTTCTTCTCCTCATCTATATTTGGATCAATTCTATCATGTCTGCCACTTTAAATTATTTGTGAGTTTCTCCAAAATTTAGATTTTTTTGTTTAATCCTGCAATTCCCTCCCCCTAATGGCCATAAACCTTACCCACTTCTTTTTAGCAACAACCATTTTTGGTCTTTGCAACTAAAGATATGAGAGTTTAGACTGTTGTCATTTTGCCAACTAGACAATTTTTTTTATTTTCATAGTCTAGTCCATAATGTTGTAAGAAGCTTCAAGCAACCAATTGAGCTTTGTATTGATATACTAATCTATCCACCTTTCTCTTCAAGCAACCAATAGATTATTGGTTCAATATCTTTTGGCTGTGACATGAACTCAAAAGTATTGATGTTAATGAGTGTTGAGATTTCCTCTTGCATTGCTAATTCTTAACTTGGGTGTCTTATAGCTTCTTCAAAGCATGAAGGTTTCTAAGAGTCAACTGATCCTAAAAAAAAAAAAAACATTGAGTTATAGTGCATTAATTTGTTTGGATTTCATAGTCTTTTACACAAATAGGTTTTTTTCTTTCTTGTTTTGTTCGCTTTGGTGTTAGGAGAATTTTTCCGTTCTTATGTTGTTCTTGCTTTAAGCTTTTTGATTGGTCATTGTAACCCCTTTCTTTGATAGGGATATTAAATTTTTTTGACCTAAAATAGGTCCACCTATACAAATATACCACCCCTTACACTAGTTTCACAAATATATCATAAAAACTGAAAAAACTAAAAAATGCCCTTACCTTTACTACTATCGTGAATGACGAAAAAGACAAATATTATTATAATATTATAATACATATACAAATATTCTTCTGTAAAATAATATTATACATATAGCATAAGAGATTGAGGTGGATGTTTGCTCTCTTGTGATTGAATAAGAAGAATCTAATAGGTTTTAAAACATTAGAGTGATGAAAATGCAGAGGTCATTAGAGCGATCCCTTGAGTGATGATTGATTGATAACTTCACCGATCAATGATCGACAACATAACTTTTTGGAGTGACATCAACGATACAATAACAAGATGACATGTAAGGTATTTTTTTTTAATTCCCTCCACCCCCCCCCCCCCCCCCTTTTTTAGCATGTTAATGGTTTGATATGGAAATGTGGAATTGATATATGAAAGTGTAGCTGAAAGGGGGGAATAACAAGTTGGTTCGATGCCAACCTGATTACTACAAAAGAATCAACTTTCAAGCAAATTATCTTTAAGAAATTATATAAAATCATATCAACATTTTAAATGTAAGTCTTTAATCAATGAAATTGAATAATTATTTCTTATGTTTGCTTATCCTATTTTATAAATATACATGTGGCATGAAAATTTATTTTTTTTCTAATTTTAAAGAATTTTCAACTAAAGTTTTCCTTGCATGGCTAGAAAGATGACCGAATTATCGTTGTTTCATCATTGACAGATAAATCGTAGGCATATTAGATGGTGCCCAAATTGATTGATCTTCTAGTGGATTAACATCTTCTCGATACACCCGTTGTAAAAATTTTGTCGAGCAATATACACTAACCCATCTTCATAGTCTAAGAGGTTATTATATCTTGCAATGGTTGCGACATGTGCACATGGAATCTAGAAAAGTTGAAATTTCTCATAGTCACATGTTCAGTAGAGAATATTCACGATAAACACCTGTTATTGTGAATCATGGACTTCTTATTATAGTATGTTGATCGGTTTAACCATTATATTGACAGATTTGAGCACATGTCTAACAAGCTTGTCTTTAGCCCATAGTGTTAACGAGTGAGATCTCTTACTTGTTAAAATAACTAATAAAACCTAATGAAAAAAAAAAAATCTTAACCAATTTTAGTCATATGTACCAGTAATGTTTCGCCTATTGAAAAGCCAAAGTTGCATTGTGCTCCTTAGAAACTTGCCCAATATGGTGATAGGCAAAATGTGAGTAGTCTATGTGAAAGCATTGAAGGACTTAATAATATTGATCATCATGATATTGTATTGTCACCCTTCGAAGTGGGCAAGCACCCATCTTTCATACCTAATGTCTGTCAAATAGGCTGTCGCAGCAAGATTTACTTGTGTAACTCTACTCATGGTAGTATGGAAGTCTTTGAGGTAATATGTCTTAGCAACATTTCAAAATAATCCTCTAATATGTTTAGTTTTTTTTTTTTTTTAACTAGGTATGCATGTTACCTTTAAATGGTAATTACAAAACCCATGATGGGCATAAGACAGTACTTTTGCCACTAGCATAATTATTGAATGATAACAATAAAAAATAATAGTCAAATCTAACAAATCATCAATACATATGCATAAGTACGTCAAAAAAAGGTTCACATATTGATTCTCTTATTGTGCCCAATACTGAAAATGAGTTAATAAATTTGATTATTAACATTCTTCGCAACAACAATGAAAAGAGACTTTAGATACTTTTCTTTTAATTGTTAAGTATCAATGTATATCATCGAGCAACAAAATTGTTAAAACCTTTTTATTGAATAACCCATACACATGAAGAAAAACTTGAACCTATTTTCTCATTGATATTAACATATGTCACGATTCTTGGGTTCTTGAGCTTCAAGTTGTGACAATACTCTTTCAAAAGCTTGAAAAACTCTTTGGGAGATCCTCGTAATGCATTTAGTGCATATGTTTTAGCATACCATACTTGCATGTAGGAAATGTCAATTTTGTATTTATCTGCTATGTCTGAAATAATTTCTTTCGGTCGATAAATGTTATCAACCACAAATATAGATTTAAGAATGTTCCCCAACAACTCTACACCAGTCTGTTTATGATATGCAAAATTTGATCCTGTAAACAAGTATGTGTCTCGTTCATACATCATAACTCCCAATAATCTTTATCTTCCTCTCTTATTGCTCGTGCTTGCTATTTACATTGTGGATGTATGCATTTAATTTTATACCGTATACTATTAAAGTGACTGACTTTCCATTGAATTCTAGTCTCTCACATATGTGTCTAAAATAATGTTTTTAATTCAACTTTCAAATTATAAAAACTCATTACTTGTAAATGGTTATCTTTTTGTGTTGCTCGATTATTGATACCTACATTCTCAACATCAATGGCAGACTTACTAACCCATTGAAATAGATTTGAATTATTGATGTAACTTGGATATGCTCTAATATTTATAGAGCCATGATGTCCCGTGCTATATTTAGCCTCGTCATTACAAGCATTACTTTGACTTTTGTGAATGTCTTGGCTTGATACACCATATATGTCTTTATCAAACCCAGAGAATTCATCATCATCTTTATTACCCTTAACTTCATAATCCTCATCCATGTTATCATCATTATTATCATTATCATAATTCCCACTAAACTCTTGGAAACTTTACGATTATTTCCACTCGTCTTTTGAATGATCATTTATTTTTTTCCTCATAAACATCTTCTTTTTATTGATTGTCCCTTCCTTCAATTGTACTCTTAGTAACGTAGAGTTTGGTCAATCTCCATAAACCTCTTGCTTTGACTATCACATACTTTAAATCATCATCGTCTACAATCTCTATTAGACCCATATCACTTAGAGTAAATATGTGCACATTTGACTGACTTTGATTAAGTATAAGATGACAACTTATTCTCGCTATGAATCCTTCGAAGTCAACATTTATGTCAATGAACATCCTTCTTTCATTCCCACCAACATATATCTCATTATATTATCATCACCTAAAATTCATTGCCCTTCCTAGCAAATCTTAAATGCAACTTTTTCCATCTTAGCTTAAAATAAACTTGAAATATAAAACAACTTTGTTGAAATATAAAAAACCCTGGGCATTAAGGCTAAGATGCAGTTTTATTTTGGGACCAAAAAGGTTGGCATTAACGTCAAGCCTTGCTATTAATGCCAACTCGTTTTTTGTTTGTTTTTTGATCCAAACCTTGATCTTTGTCAACTTATTTCTAGTTTTAGCCATCAATACTCAAATTACATTATAACAACACTAAACAATACATCAACATGAAATCACAACATTAAATAATATAAAAACATGAAATCACAACAAAATTATATTTCACATAAAGTTATAAACATGAATTTACCATACATTATTTGATTTTCAACTATTAAACAAGAAAACACATAACATAAGAGCTTGAATCAAGACTAACCTGGATTTGGATGATTTTGCTGTGAAATCATTACAAGATATATGAATTCTCTAATGAAATTTTTGGCTCTCCCTCATTTGTGTTTATGAGGTTGAAGACAAGGGTAATTTAGGTATTTCAGTATATAAAATGGTAAAAATATTCAGGCTATAAAAATGGTAGTATAAATGTATAGGTGAGCCCATTTTAGGGCAAAAAATTCAATATCCCTAAAAATATTTATTGTATTAACTTAGCTGCTACTCTATAAAGTGATTTGTGATATCATCCTTTGAATTTTCATAACAAGGTGAGCTTTAATCAAAGACCACCTCTCAAGAAGTAGTGAACTTCTTGGATTTTGGATCCATAATTCTCCACCTTTTCTGATGTTGATCATAACCAAAAAAAAAAAAAACATTTCTTTACTTTTGGATCTTATGTTATTCCGTTGCTTTTTGGAACATAGACATAGCAAACTGAACCAAAAACTCTCAAATAACTCACATTTGGCTTCTTGTTGTGTAAAAGCTCAAAAGAAGATTTGTTATCTTGCAATAGTGATAGGCGATTTACCATATGATATAAGTGTTAGGGTAATGCTTTAGAGTTAATGAATTTGTATTTTTGTTTGTTGTAATTAATTCATCTATTAATAAAGGTTTCTGATTATTTATGGATAATGGATTGTGTGTTCAAATTGAAATGGGGATTGTGTGTTCCTTAAAATACAAACCTATCATTTCTTATTAAGAGAAACTACACAAAAACATAACCCAATTGAAAAATTACATAATCAATCAATATGCAATGGAATAATAATTCTCTCAATTTGTGTGAATTGAAAAATATGGAGGCAATCAAAAGAACAACTTACACAAAACACAAACAAATTCAACATGAAAACCTCTTCAATGTGAGAGAGGAAAAACCATGGAACCATTGTCCACTAAAAAATTTTCACTTTTAAGAAGATTGGGTACGAATCTCTTTAGATAAAACCAAAGGCATAAATCCATGACTCTTCCAGAATAAATCTTCTTGGTAAAAGCAACAAGTTTCCACAACAAATAAAAAAAAAATCTTACCAAAATAGAGGTACGTTCCAAGGGTTAAAAGATGACTTTCTATGACTCAAAATCTGATCTTTATAATTCAAAATGACGATCAATGAGTCCCAAATATGCTTATAAAATTTCAGTGCAATTTGGCCATAGATTGACCTTGATTGAGGTTATTGATCAAACATGGATGTACTACTCTTACCCAAAAAATCTACAGTTTTTATCTATTTTTTACCGTGAAAAGCTGATTCTCACACTGCTTACTACCCTAAATTTTTTTTGATATTTAATCATTTAAATTGGTTAACAAGATTACCAATTTAGCCTTCCTCTAAATGAGAAAAAAAAAAAAAACTTACTTAGGCTTTACTTTTTAACAAGTAAACTTTAGGCCATCCTCTATATGGAAGGAAACCTAACCCAACAATTCTCCCCCCTACCGATTATGTGGAAGGATTCACCATCCCAATGACCAGACAACACTTTTGTAGCTCTTCCCTTGATAGAGTCTTTATTAGCATATCTAAACCGTTGTCATCGGTATCTACCTTATCAAGTATCAATAACTTCTTCTCGAGTAGATCTCTAATCCAATGATACCTCACATCAATATATTTTAATTTTGCATGAAATGTAGAGTTCTTAGCAAGGTGAATAATACTTTGGTTGTCACAATGTAAAACATACCTCTCTTTATGGAAACCAAGCTCTCTTAAAAACTTCTTCATCTATGACAACTCTTTACAAACTTCAGTTGCTATAATGAATTCTACTTCTATTGTAGACAATGCAACACATTTTTGTAACCTTGATTGCCAAGAAACAACACTGCCTATAAATGTGATCAAATAACTCGATGCAGATTTGTAAATATCCACATGACCTGTCATATTAGAATTTATATATCCAACTAACACTGGCGCACCATTTCCAAAACTAAGTCTCATATTAGAAGTACCATGCAAATACCACAAGATCCATTTTACTACATTCCAATGCTCCTTTCCCAGACAAGAAAGAAACTTGTTGACAACATCAACGACATGTGCTATATGTGGCCTTATGCAAACCATCGCATTTATTAAACTTCCTATAGTTGAGGCATATGACACTCTAGTCATATCTTCTTTCTTCTTATCAGTAAAAGGGCACTACTTAGAACTTAATTTAAAATGTGTAGTAAGAGATGTACTAACCATTTTAACATTAATCATACTAAATCTTTTAAGAACCTTTTTGATACATTGCTCTTGTGACATATACAACATTTTCTTTTTCTTGTATCGATCAATTAGAATGCCAAAAATCTTCTTTGTTGGCCCAAAGTCTTTTATTGCAAAGCACTTATTTAACTGCTTCTTCAATTTGTCAATTCTAAAGGAATTTTTGCTAACATTTAACATGTTATCAATGTAAAGCAATAAAATGATAAAATCATCATCAGAGAATTTTTGGAAAAACAAACAATGATTATAATTTTTCTTATGGTAGCCTTGTTCCCCCATAAAAGATTCAAACCTTTTGTACCATTACCTTATGCTTGTTTCAAACCATAAAGACTTTTCTTTAATTTGCATAGGTAATCTTCTTTTCCTTTTACTATGAAACCCTCTAGTTGATCCATATAAATTTCCTCTTCGAAGTTACCATGAAAGAATGTTGTCTTGACATCCATTTGCTTAATCTCTAAGTCTAGACTAGCTATTAAGCCTAAAACCACATGAATAAAAAACATCTTCATAATTGGTATAAATATCTCATCAAAGTTAATGCCTTTTCTCTGACTAAATCCTTTTACTACTAATCTTACTTTTACCTAGGTTGTGAAGTTATCTCATCTTGTTTCACCTTGCACATCCACTTGTTTTTCAAAGCTCTTTTGCCCTTAGGTAACTTTACCAACTCAAAGGTATGATTCTTATGTAATGATTGCATCTCATCTTGCATGGCTTCAATCCATTTACTCTTATGTTCATTTTCGATCACTTCTACATAACATTTTGTCCCTTTTAAATTAGTCAACAACCCAAACTGACTAGTAAGATACCTAGTATAAGGTACTCAGATTCTAATAGATCTTTTGATTAGAATATCTTATAGGGTCTCTAATAGAGTCTCTGAGGGAGCCTTCGATATTGACAACTGTTCTTGAATAGTATCATAGGTTTCTACTTGTATTGGGACATCTATATTATTTAAAACACCTATGCTCTATTGCTCTTCCTGTGTAAAACCTGGTGTAGAAGGAACTAGATCCAATTCAGTTAAATCATTATTATACTCTAATATTGAAATCTCTGATTCTTAATATCTTTTATGGTCTAATCTTCCATAAGCATAACATCTCTACTTTTTACAAGTTTTTTCTTAACTGGATAATAAAACTTGTAGCCAAACTTATCTTGCCCATAACCAAGGAATATGTATTGTCATGTTTTCATGTCAAGTTTTGACCTTTTATCTTTGGGATATGTATAAAAGTTTTACACCTAAAGACATGTAAATGATCATAGGAAACATCATTAATTGTCCAAACGTTTTTGGAACACCAAACTGCAATGGAACATATGGTGTGAGATTTAAAACATGAACAACAGTACGCAAACCTTTATAATGGCAATTGCGATTGCAAAAGTAAACATCTTACTCTTTCAAGTAGTGTCATATTTATCCTTTCAGCTAAACCGTTCAACTGAGAAGTCTTAAAAGGT
This sequence comes from Mangifera indica, assembly GCF_011075055.1. Taxonomy (NCBI): domain Eukaryota; kingdom Viridiplantae; phylum Streptophyta; class Magnoliopsida; order Sapindales; family Anacardiaceae; genus Mangifera; species Mangifera indica. The sequence goes on from NC_058148.1 coordinate 3,358,338, forward strand.
GATTTTTGACGTCGAATCTTCTATTGTTTGCAATACTCATCAAAAAGACCTAGACACTCTCCCTCATCATCAGTTCTAATGCATTTTAACTTCTTTTCATTCTGTCTCTCAATTGAGGCCTGAAATGGCTTAAACACATCTAACACTTGATTTTAAGTTTTCAACATATAAACCCAAAATTTCCTTGAATGATCATCTATGAAGGTGACAAAATAAAGAACACTACTAAGTGTTTTTGTTTTCATAGGACCTTATACATCATAATAAACTAAATTAAGTGTACCTTGCATTCTTGAAAAAGAGGAGCTCTTGAATGCAACTTTAATTTGTTTTCTTGCTAGTAATGGGAACACTTATTCAACAGTGTGTTTTTCACTCTTGAAAGCATATTCTTATTTGCTAAAATGGCCAACCCATTTGAAATAATGTGACTGAGCCTCTAGTGCCACAATTCCATTGTACTTTCATCTTTCACTGTATTAATATTTCCTATGGAGATCTTTGCTTGCATAACTTACAATGATGAACATTTTTTGCCTCTAGCCACAATTAATGAACCTTTAGTGAGCTTCCATTGACCATTGCTAAAAGTGTTACAATACCCCTTATCATTAAGTCTACCTATGGAAATCAAATTCAACCGAATATCAGGAATATGCTTAACATTATTCAAGACTAACCTTGTGCCATTGTTGGTCTCCAAGCACACATCTCCAATGCCAATGACATTAGCCAAACTGTCATTGCCCTTCTTAACACATCCAAAATTACCATATGTGTAAGAGGTAAAGAAATCTCTATGAGATGTAACATGAATGGATGCACCACTATCTATCACCTAACTAGTCTCATGGCATACAAGATTGATAGCGTCACCATCATAAACGAGAAAAAAGTTTGAAGTGGTTATGACAACTCGATCATCCTTACCACCACATCATTGTTCTTCTCCTTCACTTTCCCTTGTTTAATGTCTCTCTTTAGCTGGTGACAGTACTCCTTAATATGCCTTTTCCTACCATAGTAGTGTCAATCAATATTGGCAAACTTGTTAGACTTGATTCTTCTTTTATCTTTATTCTTTGGACCTCTATTTTTACTTCTCCCATTTTTTTCAGTAACTAATACTTCTGACTATGATGAGGAACCTTGCGTCTTTTTTCTCATCTCTTTGTTCAAAACACTACTCTTTGCCAATTCATAAGTAACTATATCATCGAGGGCAGAATTAGATAAAGACATTTGAAATGTCTCCTAAAAGTCTGGTAAAGTACCAAACAACCATTGTCCTTCTACCTCATCATCAAAATTGATTCCCATTCCTACTAACTGGTTAAGAATCCCTTGAAATTTATTCAAGTGATCAGTCATGGCAACACCTTCTACGTACCTTAGCATCATCTCTGCTTAATTAAAAACAACTTATTATTTCTAGTTTTTCTAGCATAAATTTGTTCAAGCTTATTCCATAACATGCGTGCATGTGTCTCACCATTGACATGATTCAAAACATTGTCATCAGCCTATTGTCTAATGTAACCATAAACTTGTCTATGAAATTGGTTCTATTGTTCATCGAATTTATCTTTCAACTTCTCAGAATTGAATACTAGTAGATAATAATCTTTCACATATAAGAGTTTTTCCATCTTACCTTTTCCTACAAGATAATTTGAGCTATTAAGGGTAACCATTCTACTTGTATTAACTTCCATCCTTCAACACAAAACAATAAGATTCAATAGCATGACAAAATCCAATTGAAAAATCATACAATCAATCAATACACAATGAAATAATAATTCTCCAAATTTGTGTGAATTGAAAAATATGGAAGCAATCAAAAGAACCAGTAACATAAAACACAAGCAAATTTAACGTGGAAACCTCCTCAATGTGAGAGAAGAAAAACCATCGGAGTGCTTTAGTGAAGAGGACGAAGTTGAGGTTCAGCCTTGGAAGTATTGGATTGTTGTTACTCTGCTCAAGAGGAATTAAAATTCATGGTGAAATGGCAAGGCTAGCCGGATTATGAGAATTCATTGGAGGTATTCATAAACTTTAAGCGACTTTTTCTTTTTTCTCATTTCCACCTTGTAAACAAGTTTCCTTGGGATGGGAGGGGTAATGTTAGAACCCATATCATATCTTCTACAAGAACAAGAATCAAAGGGAGGGAAAAATCTCAAGGGCAAGCGGGAGCAAAGGTGGAGAACAGGTGACATTTACACAGGAATCAAGACAGCAAAACTTGGAGAGAATACGTGACATTCCATCAGGAGACTTGGCGGTCGTGGAGCATAAAAGTGGAGGAAAGGAGAAAGGAAAGGGAGTTGATAAATTGCGAGGAAATAGAGAGGACTTGAGGGTGAGTGTTGGCCTCTTGAATGCCAAAAAAAAAAACCTGGAATCTGTTGGTGTAATCTGTTATGAAAGAAATTTGTGTTTTAGTTACTACATTATTGAACTTTGATGATTATAATGGAACTTCAATGTACTGAGTTCGAAGCCATTAGGCTTTAATACAAAAAAAAAACAAAACCATTTCCAGTTATTATTGTGATAGTTTTGTGTGTTGTGGTTGGTTGATTTACACATTGAGTGCAGGGAAATAGTGTAGTAGAGGATAGTAGTGTGGTAGGAGTAACGACAGGGTGATTGAAAAGAGGGAGTCATCTCCGGCAGAGCACACATCCCACGTACTTGACACTTATCAACAACATTCCAGAGCTGCAACCCAACCCACTAAGGCTGAAGCTCTTTTTGCAGCTTCGCAGTCCGAACTTCTTGATGATCATGCTGGAAATGGATGGAGTAGGACAGAAAAGGCTACAATTTGACACCAAAATATTTCTACTTTTCGGATTTATTTATTTTCGGAAAGATCCTTCACAGCTGTGCATAGAACTTCAATTTCTTCTGGAGACAACTTCAAAGTCACTTCTGGAGGTCTCTCATGAAAGCCAGGAGTGTTTGGTTTATTTCTTTATTTCTGACTGATTTCGCAATGAATTGTAGTAGAAAAGACTGAATTTTATTAATACATATATTCTCCATTTCTTCAACGATTCATAGTTTTACATTTTGTCATAGCTTGATTTCCATTTGCTTGTGTTTGAATTGTTGCCTTGCAGTTTTCTGCAATAGTCTGAATTGTTGCCTTCTACTTGTTTAATATTCTTGAGAAATAATATGAATAATACAGGAAAGGAAACAATTTCATATTATAACAAGCAATTGTTTTCCATATAAGAAGACAGTGAAGGGAGCTCGTTTGATTCAGTGGTACTGATTATTGATGGTGAAAAAAACTATTTAATTTCTTTCTTTCCTTTTCCTGTGTTCTTTTTGTCAGCCCATGAATTTAGGCAGTGCTGTTTTAAAGATGCCACTTGCTAATGGCAAGTCGATCACCTCGAACCACTGCTAAAACCTGAACAAATCATAGGAAACATCATGTTATTGAGGCACCAACAATGTATACCTCTAAAATAAGTCATGTTACCTCACTTATTGAAGGTGGAGGGTGAAGGGAATGGCGAGCTCTGAGGCAGAGCAAGGCAGCCTTTGCCATATATTCAATCACCTTGCTGTCGCTATTACTATCACTCAATCTGGAATCCATTATTTGATTTAGCTTTCCATCTTTTATAAGCGGAACTGCCTGCGTTTCCAAAGAAATATAGAATAATTGCTGCACCCCTCAAAATTGTAAAATTAAAATTCACCATTAACTTAGTATCATCTTACCAAACCAACCAAAGATTGTCCCTCGCTTTCTTCAGCATACCATTTAGCATTCTGCCCGCTGATGAGCTCAACCAGGAATACTCCATAATCTCGTACATCTACATAAAGATTCTCCTCTTTCTCTGAATTTTGGCCTCTTCAATGTTCAAATTACAATAAATTAACAATTTTATGAGCCATCAAGTTATTACTAAAATTAAGTGCATTTTTTCCTCAAATGTCACCTCCAGATTAATTATCTCAATTTTGCTAGATAAAAGTGGCATTTCTAAATAAGAGAAAATAAAAAAGGAAGATTTCTTACTCAGCTGATGATTTCTCAATATCAAGGCACTTTGCCGCTAAGAAATTGCAAAGCTTGAATAACAGTCAGAGAAAATTGTCAGTTTGGGTGCAAATATTGTTGAAATTTAAGAGCTGAATAATGCCTGCTGTACTGTTCAGGTAAAATTACACCTGAATGAAAAGGTTTGGATAAAGCTTGAATGAATATAAACTTTCTTCAACTTTTAATCCTTCTTGGATTTTGCACTAGTTACTAGGATTTTTATCTGAAACCTTTTATCGGAAACATTTCAAATCATTTCTACCAAACCCATTTTTATTCTTATTTTTTAGAAAAAAAAAAATTGACTATATTCAATTCAAATTCCTACTATTTTAATTATCGTAAAACCGATGGAAATAAATTAACAGTAATTTAATCTCACCATAGCAGAACAACCTTGAGAGAAAACAATATGATTAGAACAAACAGAATGATGAACAATAGGTTTATCTCCACACTCCTCATGAAGATACCTCAAGCTTCCTCCAATTTCTATAGCAATATACCACCTCGCTTTCCATGTCAATTGTTTTGCTAAGTTATCATCTACAATTACAGAACTGTGATCGAGTTAAAATAATAATTTTGAAAAATGAAATAATAAAGATGTGTTAAATTCAACTTACCGTTCAAGTTACTGGCAACAGTTCCCAGGCACGGAAAATCACTGATTATGACGCGGCTACTACCAGTGCAGCAGTAGCCCACAAAGTTCATAATGTTGCGGTGCCGAACCCTCGAAAGGATTATCAATACTCTCCAGAATCTATCGGCCTCTTCTAATAAACATGTGATCACCACTGGCGTTTCCTGGAAAATTCCCTCATAAATGTTGAGATTTTCGGATTTCTCGAGCAAGTTCTCCTCAGCAAAACCATCCGTCATTTCTTCAACTTCCCTCAAAGAAAAAGCTCGAGGGAAGCCGCTTCTCCAAGATAGAGGATACCAATTAGGCGTTTGCGGCGTTGGTGCCGCTACCTGCTGAGTCGATGAATCTTGTTTTTTCTCAGGATTTTTCCCATTGGTGGCAACTCCTTCATTAATTGTTTTGGTATATTTAGGAGAAAAAGTTCTAGTTTTTTTTGATGGCATCAAGGTTGCGAAATCTTTTCCTTTCATTATGGCAACGTTGCATTCCACATTATCGCATATGAATCCTTGGTGTTTCTTTAAGTGGCTTCCAATAAACCAGAACAAATTAATTAGATTTCAGAAGAGACATATTTTCCACTTTTGGTTTTAGCAATTAATGCGTAATTAAACTTTGTATTATTAGTAAATGAGAGAAAACCTGTCTATAACAATCAAACGAGTATTTGAGTTTCGTGCTTCATCGACTGTTATCTTGGCAGGACAATAACCAACTGCAAGCTTAACCTCCAATTTCACCTACAAAGGTTAATTTCAAACATAGAATTTTTACTTTTAAATATACCCTCAAAATTTTCAGGTTCAAATAATAGTAATTTTACAAATGTGTGTGTGTGTGTGTGGATAATGAGTCAGTCACTAACCTCATTTCTCTTGCATTGTCGATGGAATTTTTCAAGATTTCTCTGGTATTGCACTCGTTTTCTTTCTAATTCTTCTCCAAGCTGTCTAAGATTCACTTCACTATTTCCTGATAAAAACTCCAATTTTTCCCCTGGTGAAGCAAGAAACAGGCTAGAAAAAGATGGAGAGATACAAGAAATATATATAATAAAAGAACCAGTTTAATTTTAATATTCATAAAATCACAATGAATGCAAATAAGATTGGAACTCTAATTGATAGCATGCATGCATAATTAACTAATTATCAAGGCAAAAAAAATTCAGCTAATTTTTTGGGTAATGATTGTTTCAATATATATGTTTCTAGATTTTTTTATTGAAAAAAATAACGAAGAAACTTACGAACACCGAATATGCTTATATTGCTCATTAAAGGGAAGCAAGAGTAATTCCTCTTCCCGAAATCGCGAAGAACTCCAAGAAAAAGTACAATGTCTCTAGGACGAACGACATGGTTAATAGCCCACTCAAGGGCGTCCACATTTTCTTTATTTCTGTTGGCATCAACAACAACAATCACTCTATTTCTTGTTGATGAAACTGTAAGTAGTTCCATATATAAATTAATTTGAAGGGGGGAGGTGGTATGGGGTTAATTTTACCCCTGAAAATGAAAATCAAATTGAAGAAATTAGACAAATTAAGAGATAAAGGCTTAGACATAATTTTGTTTTGATATATATATTAACAGATTTGTGATAATTCCAAGTGTATAAATGATGGTTTGTCTTTTGATCCCGGCCTTCTCTAAGACAATTCTTGTTTCGACTTTGAAGATACATACAATGTTTACACGGAAAGTGTAGTGCCCGACAAAAACTATAAAATTTATGGGCATCTAGACAACAGTTGAGGGAATCATATCAAGCATATATTTTTGTGTATTTGTTTCTTTCGAGCATATTATATGCATAACCAATATTCAATTTTATTTTAAGTTGACATTTTTTAATACTTTTGTGAAAATTTTTTCTCAACCTTTTATATATATAAATTGTTAAAGAATATTTCTAAGAATCTAAGGTATATCCTAGGTTAATTATTTTTCCTATAGTAAGGTTCGAGGTCTAGCTATTATAATCTCCTTTACCAACTTTGGATTTATAGGTTAATTTTTTATTTTTTAAATTACAACCTCTAAAGCACATTGAGAGTGATCACTTAAAAATCATTGTTAAACATAGGCCAAAAGACTTGTTCCCACTTAAGGTATAGTGAAATCTCAAAGTCCTACTTTCTAACTTTCAAAAACATAAATATTCATTTATAAGATAATTTTTGTTAAATATTTCAGTTAGAGTTAGAGGTAAAACTGTTATTTACTAAACAAATTTTAAAAAATTAAAATTTTATCACATTTTCCTCTCCAAGTTTAAAAACATCGCAATTTCCCCATCTAAAGTTTAAAAAATGACAATTTCTCCCCTAAGGTTTTTTCCTCTTTTCTTCAGTGATGACCATTATCTCTGGCTATTGGTTGTCGGTTGTCCTTCCACTTGTCTTATCTCTCCCTCCCAATCTCTCTCCATTTCCTCTCTAGCCATGGATTGATGAAAATCATCTAGAAATCCAGACGACTTTCGTCTAGATGTGTCGTCATCCAAACGAAAAGATCTCTTCTTCTAAACATCGTCATCTAGATTTTCAGACGAAAATCATCAATCTGTGGTCAGAAAGGAAATGGAGAGAGATTGGGGGGAAAAGATAAGGCGAGAGGAAGGATGGCCAACAACCTGAGACAACAAATCGTCACTGGAGAAAAGGGGAAAAAACTTTAGGGGGAAATGGTCATTTTTCAAACTTTAAGTGGGGGAAAATTGTAAGATTTTTAAAATTAGGGAGGAAAATGTGAAAAAAATTTATTTTTAAAATTTTTTTTAGTAAATAATGGTTTTACCCCTAATTCTAACTGAGATATTTAACAAAAAATGTCTTATAGGTAGGTATTTGGATTTTTGAAAGTTAAAGGGCGAGACTTTGGGTTTTCACTATACCTTAAGTGGGAATAAGTCTTTTGGCCTTAAACATAAAACAAATTAATTTAAATTTAAGAATGACTGCTAATAGGTAGAATGTCAAAATCAAATTAAATTGTTAACACTAATAGATTAGAATCTAGCACTTAATATTGAAAAAGTTAATAGTAAAATCTAACTATGAGGTTTTCGCTTAAGCCTAAAAAATATTATTACAATTTACAAAAGAGAGGATGACTATTTTCCAACTTTTTTTAATTTTAAAAATGATATTTTCTCATCTTTAGTCTAAACGTTTGTTATCTTTAACAATAAAAAAGTATTAGAGTAATTAAATTAAATTTAAGAATGACTACTAGCACATAGAAAATCAAAATCAAATTCAATTGTTAACACTAATGAACATGTAGTATCAAAAAACATAATTATAAAACCAACTAAGAGGTAGTCACTTATGTTAAATAAATTTTTGATGTGAGCTAATATTAATTATAATTATGGTTTAATAAAATCGGATAATTAAATAGTTTACTAACAGTTTATAGATGAGCTTAAGTGATCAATAAAGATAAACACAAAACACCTAAAGGTTATGAATTAGGTAGACACATTAGTATGGGTATTAAGGTTTACTAGACCATTAAGGGAGAGAATCCAATAACCTGCTATATATTGGCTAGTTATCCTCTCTAAAACTTATACAATATAATTTTACCTATTGAAAGTTTTCATTAAAGAGATGTTTCAAGAGTAGAAGACCAATCACTCTAATGTAGATAATCTCTATAGTGTTACAAATTTAGAATGCACGATATTCCAAGTATTCCTATAACTCTAAAGTTTTCAATTTAATATTTTATAATCTTTGTGTCTATATTGTGGGTTAGGATTGGATGATTTTATTAAGTCATGTAAATGAAATCTAAAATGTCATATAGAATCTAAATATTTGGAATGAAAATAGAAAATTTTAATTTTGAATTAGGGTTTGAAAATTTGAAATTAGGGATTGATTCAATTTTATTTTCAGGGTTTTTAATTGATGAATCAAATCTTATAATTAGGATTCTATAAGCCTAAATTATAGAAATGAAGGAATGAATTTCTTTTTGGAGCATTCAATTTTTAGCATACAACATCATCTTCTAGTTGAAATTGGACCCAAACTATCATTGATGGATTTGACCGATATAAGTAGACTTAATTAAGCAACCTCTGGTAACTTGAAAATTTACAAACTAATGACACTACTTTTGCCATAATTTTGTGGCATGAATTTGACACAACTATTTTGTCTAAGCAATGGCCAACTTTTTTCACTTCTTTGTCCACATAAGCCCCTATTAAGTAATCAAAGGTAGGAGAAATAGGTTTCCAATGTTGAATTTTGACAATTAAGGTTTTAGATCAATATAGGTCATCACTAGGTTAGGGAAACTTGATCACTGAACTCATTTGATCAATATATGTTTTGACTCGATCAAAGTCAGACCAAGTAGCTTGTAATGTAACTAGGTAACCCAGCCTAATTAGGGAGAGAGTGTGATTGCACACATTTGTGATTGAAGATGGTGCATTATGAGCATGTGAGAGTGCATGACAAAAACCTTAAGGGCATGTTAGCATATGCATAGGACATGAGAGCACATCGAGGCATGTGCAAGTGCATGAACTCTTCTAGTGGTACTTGTAAGCATGTGGAAGATAATGCTCAAAGCATGAAGGCATATGAAAGTGCTTGATAACACATTTTCGCATGTAATAGATATGTATAGTGTGTGAAAGCACATGCTAGAGTTGGATGCTTGTTCTAACATGTGAAAAACATTCCCAGCACGTAGAGGCACGTGAAACTAATTGTTTGTATATAGAGGCACATGTTACATGTGTACAAAATTTAAGACCTTCAAGTAGTGTAATATGGGATTAAAAATTTTAAAAATTCATCAAACATACTACAAATCCCTTTTCAAATCACCCTCATATAAGATTAACTCACAAACATGTATAAATAAGTATAGGGTGTTTTTCAAAATCTATAACTACACATGTGGCTTATTCATCTTTCATTGATAGAGAGAACCATATGATTTGCTATTAAACCAAGCATAGGCCTAAACTCTGATATCTACACGAAGCACAAATGAAGAGTGAAAGTTAGAAACTATGCTTAGAGTCTACCGGAACTTGAGGATAAGACTATGTTTAGTTGAGAGGTATGGGTGTATATTTTTTCAAGTGGCTAGGGTGTCTAGATGATTATAATATGTGAGAAAACATGTGTATACATCAATATACACAAGGTTTACCTATACATTGTGAAACATATGGGTGGTCTTCAACATATTCCTATACGTTTCACAACATACGAGTAGACTTTAATCTACACATGTATGGATTAGCCATCAGGCCTAAATAAGGTCCCATATTTGTTTTTGGCCTGATTTATTTCCTATTTTGACTTGAATTTAACCCAAATCTAACTTGAATCTAAATTAAAATTAAAAAAATGACACTAATTCCCTTGGAGTGTACTTAAGGGTGTTACATTTCTTTCCTTTTTATTTGGAATTTCATCCCTAAAATTTGACTTAAATAGCTCTGAGTGATGATCTCTCATGTCTTGCTCAACCTCCCAAGTAGCCTTATTAACTTCTTAATTCCTTTAGAGGACTTTGACCAAGGGAATTTTTTTTGTTTTAGAGCACTTTCTTTTTTCTATCTAGTATCATTAGTGGGTGCTCTTCGTACACAAGGTTCTTTGTTAGTTCTAACTCATTAATCCTCAACACATGGATTAAGTCTCTCATATACTTGCAAGGCAACAAAACATGGAACACATTGTGGATGCAGTTCATGCTTACCATCAAGACAAGTTAATAGGCTTCCTTACTAATCCTCTTAAAAATCTCAAATACTTTAATAAATTTGGGAGTGAGCTTCCTTTTCCTTCAAAACCTTATTGCATACCGGTAGGGAGCCACTCTAATAAAGACTTAATCTCTTATAACAAATTCCAAGTCATTTCTTCTCTTATCTATGTAACGTTTTTTGAAGGTCTTAGACTTCCTTCATTTTTTGTCTAGTCAACCAAAGATTTTCTATCACCTTTTAATCATCTCAAGCCTAAATGGTTACTCGAAGGTAACTCTTTCACCTGAGTCCTCCTAGTGAAGAGGTGACCTATATTTTCTTCCATATAAAACCTCGTAGGGTGTCATCTTTATTATGGCCTGATGATTATTGTTATAAGGGAATCTCATTAATGGTAGAATCTTAACTCAACTAGCTTTATGATCTGTACAATGGGCTCAAAGTATATCTCTTATTATCTAGTTTACCTCTTCGTCTATCAACTCAAGTGCCCAAGGATCACTATAAACTAAGATTGGGTTTGAATTGAGATGAGCTCGAGCTTTACTGAGTTTAAGCTTAACTTGATAAATGATCAAGCTAGCTTGAGCTGAATCGAGCTTGGTAGACTCTAGGTCTACTATTCAAAGCTCATATGACTTTTTCTCTTCTTTTCAATAATCTGGAACAAAATTAAGCTATGATAACTCATCTAATAAACTAAAAATGAATAAATATCAATATTTCAATCAAAATTCATCAAACAACTAAAAAAACAAAAAAAATAATAATAGAATTAATATGAGCTATATGGGAAATTTATGGTTTCTAATTACATAATTTATAAACGGATGTTGAGGAAGTGAAAAAACTATATCTGGATGCCAAGTCTTTTGTAAAGCTTTTTCAAGAGCAATAGGAAAAATATATCACATGACTATTATGTTAAAGTTTACTAGACATCTACCAAAACTTAAGTTTAAACACAATGCTTTGTTGTGCTACTTGTTGAATTAGAAGAATGAAATTAGTTGATGTAGCTTAATCTAAACTATTTTTTATGAAGCACATGAATTAACAAATGGTTTGTTCGGGGAATTGAGAGAAGGTAGTTTTTAACTTGAATGAAAAATTTTGTCTTTATTTTTGGTTGGTTCAAAACTGTTTAAGTCCATTAGTGTAAATTTATGGATTCTTGTGGAAATCAGAGACTTTATATGAATGAACTTATCAATTCTACCTTAGTTGTTTAACTAATTTTTGTCTAGTCAGTTTCCCAATTAAAACCCAAGAGGCTGGTATTTCAACCTTTGCCTTATTAGGATCTGGGTAAGCATTGAAATTCATGATACTTTAACCTTATTTAAATCAATCATTGATAAAACAAGTGTGTTTAACTTGCATTGTGGTAAAAGAAACTAGAGCAATTTTTTTAATTTATATGGTTCAGTAGAGAAACTATTGAGCATATTCAATTGCATCTTTAAGCATACAAGTCATGTATTTCCCCAGTGTGGTTTGGGCCTTTCTGAATTGAGATTTGAAAGCAAATTCTACAATTGCATTCCATAAGTCATGTATCTAACCTAGTATGACAACTGACAAATGACAATCTCATATTAATACAAAATACAAATGAATGAATGAGGGTAACAGGAAAAAATTATGTCTAGTACCAAATTTTATTTTATAAAAACAAGAACAATTAAGAATCGAACACTATTAAATATTATAAAAACATGAACATTTTCTTAAGCATCAAAGATGTAGCCATTTATCAACAAATATATTTCACCTTCCATTCTATTTTCATTTGTTTGGCCAGATAAGCTCAATAGTCTCAGCTTCAGCTTCCATCTTTATGAAATTAAGAAGAAATGAGAAATATTAATCATATCGCTAACAATTTAATGAAAAATCAATTTAAAAAACTTGTAGTTGTAGTAAATAATTGTTTACCTGTTCTTGTTTAAGAATATTATAAAGTGCTCTCATCCAATCAACTCCATACATAAGCATATTGACTATTTCCGATGATAGAGATGACATATACATGTCAATCACTCTACTACCTATACTAAATGTGCTCTCAAAGGCTAGTATTGAAATAGAAATCGCCAAGATATCGATCGCTAATTATGAAAGTACTATATACTTATATTGATTATCCCTCCACCAATGAAATGCATTAAAATCCCCTGAGTTGATATTGTCAAGTATCTCAACATCACGTTCTTCAAAATACATTTCTAACTCAGACTTCATAGTTTATTTCGATTTTCTTTCTTTATGATCCTTTAAATGCAGCCAACTAAATCTAGGCCCATATTGTTTATTTTGAGAATATTGAGAACTATATGATTTGCCTACAAATTTCATAATATAAGTTAGGATATGTTATAAAGTTTCAATTAAGAACAATAATTTAATGTAGTTGATGTGTTTGATGGTGCTTGTTGAGTCATTGGTTAAGACTGTAGAGGTGCAAATGTAGTTGATGGATTGTCTCATGACATCATGTCAATGTATTCATTGTACAACTTCTTTAAAGTTTGCTTGACATTTTCTATCTATTCAGGGGCATTTTTTTCTCCATATAGAATAAGAAATGTTAAAAGTAATCATAAGAAACTTTATCCTAAAATAATCACAAACCAAAATAATAAGTTAGAGACATTTTCGTTGTATACATATATATTAAAATAAACATAATCAATTCTAAGTTCATTACCAAGGATCCATAATGTTAGCAATCACCATCAAAAAATTCACCTCGCCTCAGTACTTGTTAAATTTTTAGACATTTTAGTCACCATTGTTGATATAGCACGATCTTTATCGAATTCCTACTCTTTAAGGATCTATTTTATTCTAAACACTTTCATGAAATACCTATCAACAATTGTATATTGTGATCCATAAATTAATTTGGTTATAACATCAAAAATTGCTAAAAACTTACAAACAACCTTCAATCTCTCCCACTATTCCCTGGTCGGATAGCAAGTATAGCTTGATTCAACAAACATATAGCGAGGAAAAACCTCTCTAAATTGTAGTGTCATAATTAGCATTTTGTATGTGTTATTCGAGCGAGTAGGACAATACAAAACTAACTTCCTCTCTTTGATTCCACATTGCATAACAATTTTTGCAAAATTTTTTTGTCTAAACTCATTAGCTCTTATGAACATCACACTCTCTCAAATATTGTCTATGATTGGTTATCATAGCCATCCCATCCTAGACTAACAAATTTACTATATAAGCAATGCACCTAACATGGAAAACTTTCCATCACACAACAAAGGTTTTTGTATTTGAAAATCGTCTTTCAATCTCTTAACACAACTATCATTTGCAATAGCATTGTCCACTGTGATATTTCCACCTACAAACAAAATTAATGAATATTAATGAAATTATATATAATAAAATTTTATATATACATTATATTCTTATAAAGAGTTTTCAAAGTTGAATTTACTTTATTCTCAATCCCCTAATCCTTTAAACACTCAAAAATAACTATTGTAATGTCAATTCCTCTCCTAAGTAGAGATGGGAGAACAAAATTTATAATTCGTTTATTTAAGCACCACGAATAATCCACCTAATGCATATTGATTACCATATACTCAATATTTTGGCAACTAACTTTCAAAGATAAATAGTAATACTAATCCTTCTGGTCTCTTGAAAAGTCTTCTTCAACTTCATATGCTCTGCTTGATAAACTCTAATGCAATCAACTTTTACTTGCTTCCTTCCATCTTTTTTGTAAAGAGTTTGAAGAACCTCACAAAAATTAATGAGATTAGGATGCTTGACGAAATTAAATGGTAATTCAAATATCATAACCATGTGAGCCGAGGCCTCTCAAACCTAAAACACTAATAACATAATCATTGCATTAGTTAATACAATTTATTTTATAATAATTTCATAGTAAACATAAAGTAATTAACTAAACTCAAACTTACCTTAGGATGCTCATAATTCAAGCTTGTCTTCACCACAGTCTGGATAGGTAACCTTACCTTTGAAGGCTCAAAGCCTAATATGGTTTGTCCCCCTATGACTAAATTCATCCCTATCACTTTGTTCCTATTAACACATTGCCTTATATGCCTTGTTAAATGGGTAGTAGCTTTAGTATTTTGTAATTTCAACTTTTTTTGCAATATTAGCATACCGCATATATAGAATCTCTAATAGTAACAAACATCTTTTTTGGAAAACACTCCTAAACAGCTGATGTTCTTCTTCTCTTATTAGATGAAAAAACAAAATGTGGTCCTTCTATTGGTCCTTTTGAACATATAGTTACTTCATCTTCCTTAGCCAAGGATAAAGCATCAAAATCTTCTATTGCAGTCATATCAACATCCATATCATCTATTCCAACCTTTTAAGTAGGTATAGGTGCTTCAATTTGCATTGACTTTCCCTTTACAGATGTATACATAGAAGGAGCTATCATACTAGTTGTAGATGTATGCAATGAAGATTGACTTACTCCAAATGGTTCTACTCTTCTTGATGTCATATTCTATGTCACAATAAAAATTAGATAATTAGTTGTTAATGTAATTAAAAGCATAAAACAATAACAAAAGCACAAGAGCTTCATATGATAAAATGTCATTAATAGACAATGTTCAACATTATTTTGACATAAAATGACTAGTATTATTTGTTAATTTCTGAATATTTGTTGTTTTTCTGCCTAAGAGGATTGTTAATAAGACTCAAACAATTAAAATACAAGATGTTTGTTTAGTTATTGTGCAAATAAATATTGATTTCAAATGCCATTAGAAACAAGTATATCGACAAAAGTACATGTATCAAATCTTACTACTAGCTAGTGTATAATCTCATTCGTCAAATTCTCACAGATCCTAATTTAAATGTAGTCTAGTTGTTGATTCTTGAAACTCAATTTTTAATGAGCACCTAGTATATAACTTGATTGTGTCCTAATGCTGTAATGATATTGTTCAAATCATGTCACTTTTAAAACTAAAAACATTTATGTTTACAACCTATTTGGATTAATTGGGTTGACCAATAAGTGTTTGGAGGTCATTTCAAGCTTTTGCTTAAAGACACTTACAACCCTTGATGTAAATGGATGTGTCGACATTAAGGTATGACTAAATGTGTTCATGTACTAACTAGGAATTAACTAATAAGCTACACAAGTGAATCAAATTTATGGTATTGCATGGTCCTTGATTTCATATCATTTATATTTATAGAATACAAATCAAATCAATAAGAACTAACGTTCATGTAAAAACCTGGATATAATGGATATAACAAACTTGGATATGTAACACAAATTCAACAAACTGAAATTAAGTAGCAAAATTACAAGATAAAATCAAATTAATAATAGCTAACATAGATTTTTAAGGTTAATTAATTCCAAAATTACAAACCCTAATTTCAAAATTAGGGTTTAATTAATTCTAACAACAAATAAACAAATGCAAGTAAACAAATAACAAATAACAAATCTGTTAATTATTATGTCCTTGTGTTGTCGTTGACTAGTTAAAGTTGTTGTTGTCAAATGCAAAAGTCAAAAGTAGAGATTATTCGTGATAGGAGAACTAATGAAGTGTTTAACCTTGTAAGCTGGATAGAGTTAACTAGATTCTAACGTCTTTGTCGGTCTGATAGAGACGTAGACTAATGAGGTTTTGTGAAAGCTTAAAGAAAAAGAGAATTGCAGAGGCTTTGGAAGAAGAAGACATGCACAAAAGCTGAAGAAGAGTGATGAGTTTTGAAAGGTTTTTTACTACTCACTGACTTTGATTTGACTAAAGATTGTTAATAAAAAATTATTAATAAAAGAAAAAGATGTTCTCAACAAAGATTTTGAAAAAGATTATTAATAAAAGTAAAAAACATCACCATTTTTTGGTGAGCTGATATGGTTCACGAGCTGAGTTGAGTTACTCAATGTTGAGCTTGGGCCCGAGCTCAAGCTCATTTATTCATATACATAAATCTAAGGCTCGTTCATATATGACTCGTTTGAGCCGGGCTTAAATAAGCTCGATTCGAATCCAATCCTACTATAAACTTCTCCAAAACATTGATAAAAATCTAGTATCAGGATCAAAGACTATCATGTAAAGTACTTTATGTAATCTTACCACCTTTTAAATGTAAATCAACCCAAATTTGACTTAACTTCAAATTAAAATTTGAGAAAGAACACTAAAACCCTTAAAGCGTACTTGATAATATTACAGTAAGACTTTATACCATCCATATGTTTTACAGTGTATGGGCGGTCCCCTTGATTCGCTATTCTATTATTTTATTAATCAACCAAAATCCCAGTGTGGATAAGGATAAGACAAAATCCTTATCCGCCATACAAAGCACCTATGGGAAATTTAGGTTGAGCCTAAATTGATTTGATTAGATACATCCAGTTATACATTCTCACATACACCCCTAGACACTTCAAGATTATTACATTTTAGTCTTTACGTGTCATAAACCACATTTCTTGCCAAACACTATTCTATGACTCAAGATCTTTTATCCAAAATTCAAATTAGATCAAACTCAAATAATCCTATGCCTCAAGGGTTTGATTGATTTTTTAATATGTGTGACCTACTAGCTTGTTATTGAGTTAGTAATATTTGGATTCAAGTTAAATCTAAATACAAACCAAGATTGGCTTTTAGCAAGGCATCATGGTCACCTAGATAATAAAATGTTAGCAAATAATGTTAAGCCTTGTCGACTCTATGGTTACGTACAATATGATTCTTTTGTCAACTGATATCTCTCGAGGCTAAAACAAAAATATAGTGTTTATCTTAAGAATTCTTTGATATGAACTAATATCTATCAATGATTAATTGATTCAGATTAGGCTTTGACCTGATCCTATTGTGACCATAGATTTGAGTGGTCATTGATGTCTTTTAACTTTCTCATCATAGATATTTTATCCTATATTCAGTAGTGACAAATCCTTTATTAATCCAACATAGGCTTTACATAGATCTTGGTATAGCTAACCACCACCTAGAGATGGCAATTTGGACCCGATTTTAGGGGCTCCAACCCTCTCCGACCCTAATGGGGAGGGGATTCCCCGATAAAAACGGGGAAAGGGGCGGGGATGGGGATGAAAAAAATCCCCGTAGTCGGGGACGGGTCGGGGACGGACATACATATGTCCCCGCCCCGCCCCTCCCCTCCCCTCCCTGCCCCGGCCCGGCCTATCCCCTCCCCTCCCCACCCCACCCCACCCCACCCCTTAAATCTAATATATTAATATAATAATTTCTAAACTATTAAGTTCTAGAAATTTTTATATTATGATTTATTAAAACTATAACTTTAATTTTACTAATTTTTGAATTATCAATTATCAGTTTTTACTAATTTCTGAACTATTAATCTAATATATTAAAAAAACCCCAGAATCTCATTATCATAAAATGCAAATGCACCAAATTAATTTTATTTCAACTTCAAAACTTAGTTAGTCAATCCACCAGGTTTTACACACAAAAAAAATTATAAACTTGATAAAATCAATTAAAGTGAATGAAAAGTGTTAAATTTATTGTTATTATAAAATTACCCTAAATCACATACATAAAGAGCTATTAATGAAGAGATTGATTATTGCATATTGTTAGATTTTATGAAAACTTTGTATTTGAACTAAAATAATAATGAATATTTTGTAGTTCTTGTAGCAAGTGATATTTTGGGAGAATATGATTTATTTTATTTATTGAAATACATAAAGGAATTAAAATTTATATTTATGGGTATGGGGAGGGGATTTTTTCCCGCGGGGACGAGGCGGGGATGGGGAGGGGATTTTTCCCCGCGGGGACGGGGAGGGGATGGGGAGGGGATTTTTCTTCGCGGGGAGAGGACGGGGATTCTTTTTTATCCCCGTAACGGGGACGGGGCGGGGACGGGGATTGATATCCCCTCCCCGCCCCTCCCCATTGCCATCCCTACCACCACCTTTATAGTTACCTTTTTCATGACGGCATGTTGGGTGGAATCAAATCATATTGATCCTTGTGTAAAATAATCTAGTGACCTCAAATCAAAGGATTACATGTACCCTTGAGTTAAAGGATGTATTCTATAGACATTAGAGCAACCATCTATATGAAAATCCTCAAGTCAAGTCAATTTACTAAACATATCTACAATGTGCATCCATATATCGCACTAAACTATTGGTAAACAACTTTGATACGTGATAACCGTCACCACCTTTTAGTAGATTTGTTTAACACTATGATAATTCCATGACTATTACTTGTGCCTATGGTTAAGGTAATGTCAAGATTACAGAAAATTCTAGAATAGTCAGCTAATATGTTTGTAAGATTCTCACGATCAGTTATCTTATCCTTTTTTCATAGTTCCACCATTCTAAGGATATTGATTTTACAAGCATATTGTAAACACACAAATATGAATAACCAATAAAATCTTTTTATTAATAATAAAAATTTGATTGGTTCTAAAATACTACCATAACATTTAAAGCCTTGAAGGTGTTTTGGATGCATGTGAGTACACAAGAAAAGGTTTTTTAAGGTGTGTGATAACATAAAGGATAGATGTAGCATAAATGAGTGTGTGAAATATAAATCACTGTGTTTGTAAGTGTAAGAAGATTAAATGAGGAACATGAGAGCACCTAAAAGGTCTAAAGTGGCATGTGAAGTACGTAAAGGTTTAAGGATGTGCACTAGAATGTGTGAAATGCAAGCAATGCATGAAGTGCATGAAAGAATTATGGTGGTTATGAATTCAGGTAAATGGCTATGATGGATCGCAAAGGCACCTGTTGTGCTTGTAAGTCTCTGTTTAAAGGTGAATCAAATTTTAGATTGGATATTGTGGCATACAAATACACTTCTCATATTAGGATTGATAAATTTAAATTATCAACTTTATTGTGTGTGATTAAGTGTGCACATTAGGTTAAGATTATTTTTTATTTGTTTAGATGTAACATTTTATGAATTAAAATTGTCAAAGATAATAAGGTGCATATCTCATGTAAACTTAATTCAAGCAGTAATATTTAACATCATTGGGATAATTGTATGAGTTTTCATGATTTTAATCGTCAAAATAGTACATTCTTTGATTTTAATGCATTAGGTCAATTTGGAAAATGCAATGGTCATGAAAAAACCCAATAAACTCAAAAGTGATTGGGTTTATTCAATTGACTTGTGTTTTCCTTTTAGGTGGAGGGTGAACAATGATTTTAGAAGTGTATCTGCCTAAAGGCCATACTTTTTTCAAAAATCATATATTTTCAATGTCCTCATTATGACCTTTAGAACCTTATGCTTAGGTTCTAATAGCATGTCAATTTCTTTGTTAAAAGGGCAATTAATGATGATGCACCAAGAATCCTTACAAAGTATAGCTTATGAGATTTTAAAGTTACTTTAATTATTGCCTAATAATATAATTTGTTGCAACATTTAATTGAAATTGTCAAGTTTGTGTTGTATCTCATGAAATCTTAATTTTAAAAATAATATTTAGTCTCAACAAAAATTATTGTAAATTGCTAGAATGTTTAATCGTTAAAGCAATACATTCAATGAAGCTTGCAAAATTTTTATATTAAGTGAAATAGACATTCTTCAATTTAGATGCATATAATTTTATGTCCAAAGTTGGTTATTATGTGTTCTAAAATTATTAGTCACATCGGGTTGATTGTGAAAATTTCAATTCACGTAAATATGGTTGTGATTTTCCAATTGACATATATTCATCCTATGTATTGAAAGAGAATAATAAACAAGGAGGTTTATCTATCAAAAGAAGATAAGACTTTCCAAAACTTATATGTTCTCAATTGTAACTTTATGCACATTAGCCCTAATTGCATGTGGTACTCTCTACCTAAAGGACAATTTATGACGATGCACTAGAAACCCTCGTAAAGAATAATTTATAAGATTACAAAGCTATTTATTATCGATGATACTGTTTTGTTGCATTTCATCTTTAATGAACTTCATTATTTTGAACAATAATAATGTCACAATAGAGGTTATGAGTGACTCTAACTTTAAACATTAAAGGTAAAATATTGAGTTTGTATTATTGATTAAAGATATAGATAGCCCTATGAGTTCATGAACCATCAAAGTCTAATGTTAAAAAACTTATAGTATATTATTAAAAATTATTTCTAAGGTATACCTTAGGTTAATTAGTTTTCTATATATTATAATCTCCTTTACCAACTTTGGGTTTATAGGTTGTCCTATTTTTGAAATTACAAGTTCTAAATCACTTTGAGAATGACCATAGAAAATCATTGTTAAACATAAAACAAATTAATTTAAATTTAAGAATGACTACTAACAAGTAGAATGTCAAAACCAAATTAAACTGTTAACACTAATGAATAGAACCTGACACTTAATATGGAAAAAATAATAGTAAAATGTAACTAAGAGAAAGTCATTTAAGCTTAAAATATTTTGACCATTTACAAAAGAAAGAATGACAAATTTTCAACCTTTTTCTCTCTTAATGTCTAGTTTTCACCTATAAATTTAAAAAACGACATTTTCTCATCTTAGATCCAAAACATTTTGTTATCTTTAAGTATTGTAAAAAGGTATTTAAGTACTTAAATTAAATTTAAGAATTGCTACTAACATGTAGAAAATCAAAATCAAATTCAAATGGTAGCTTAATGAATTAGAATGTGATATGTAATATCAAAATAAATAATTATAAAACCTAACCAAGAGGTTTTCGTTTATGTTAGAAAATTTTTTGATGTTAATTAATATTAATTATAATTTTGGTTTAATAAAATCAAGTAATTGAATAATCTCATGATAATTTATAGATAAACTTAAGTGATCAATAAAAATAAGCACAATATATAAATGATTTAGGTAGACACATTAGCGTGGGTATTAAGATTTAATGAACCTTTGGAGGGTGTGTTTCAATAACCTACTATATATGAGCTAGATCTCCTTTTTGAAACTCATATAGTATAAGTTTACCTATTAAAAGTTATCATTTAGAGGGTGTTTTAGGAGTTGAAGACTAGTCACTCTAATACAGGTAGTCTCTGCATTGTGGTATATTTCAATTATTTGGCTAATTAAGTAGACTAGGCAACTAGCCCAATTGAGGAGAGGAGTGTGATTGCACCTGCGTGTGATTGAAGATGGTGCGTGATTAGTGTGTGAAAGCACATGACAAAAACCTTGAGTGAGTGTTGGCGTGTTCGTAAGACATGAGAGCACATTAAGGGGTGTGTGTGGTTTTTACAGAGGTGCTCATGAGTAGTGCTGGCCATGGGCTAGTTTAGCTTGTGAAAAGGATAAAATCGGTTCATGTAAAATCAGAACTGAAACCATCAGAACCAAAACTGACTTAAACCAGATTTTGATGGTTCAATTTTGATTTTGCTTTTTTTGAGCAGTCAAACCATCAGTTCAAAGATTCATGAATTGATGATTCAATAATTTAATTTAAAAAATTATTAATTTTAAATAAAAATCATTAAAAAAATTTTAATTTTTAAATTAAAAAAGCTTTATTTGCAGGGGACTGATCCCTTACAAATGCTTTTGCAATATGGTCGTTAGGCCTTATATATTTTTCAAATTTTTTATATAAAATTTTACTTATAAATACCCGCTCAATCTTTTAACTCTCTCATTTATTTATTCCCATTTTTCATTCTCTCAATTTTTAATACTTTTTCAATTTTTTAATCAAATTCTCTCTACTTCAATTAAAATCTCTCTTTATTTTTATCAATCCTAATTTTAATTTCTATAATTTAATTATTATTATCTTTCTATTATACAATTTTATAATTAATTATAGAATTTATCTCTATAATTGATTTTATTTATTATCTATTATTATTATTATTTTTCTCATTATGTTTCATAATTAATGATATATTTTATTACCAAAAAATAGTAAATAGTGAAAATTTTTTAAGTAATAGGAGATTTGATCAATATTCATCTATATTTATGGAAAATTTTTTAACACAAAAAAGCAAAAGTCAATATGTGATGGTGGGGCTACAATAACAACAATAAACGAAAATGAAACAATTACAAAAAATTCTTACCTTCGATATTTTCAAAATTCATTTTAGAAAAATACAACAAGAATATGGTAATTTTGAAGTTGCTTACAATTATTATAAACAAATTTATAAATTTAAGTAAGGAAATGGATATGGGACATTCAAAAGGCACTTGGAGTAGAAGCATTCGAAAAAAATTAGACAAAATAGAGACTAAACACAAATAACCGAGTATGGTTCTTCACATAAGTCTCTATTTATTTATAATGATAATAAAAGTAAAGAAGAATTTACAAAAATGGTAGCAATAGATCATTTAGCTTTAAATTTTAGTGAAAAATTAGATTTTAATAATTATTATAAAACTACATTAAATTATGCACATAAAACTATTCCTAGGAACACATCGAAAAAATTATTATTAGGTTTATATAAAAAACAAAAAAAAATTAATTCAATTATTTATAAATTTGGATGGACGTGTATTTCTATGTAGTGATATTTAGAGTGACCATTGGCAAGTTCACTCTTATATGGGTATAACTTGTCATTTGATAGATAATAAATTTCAATTACAAAAAAGAATTTTAGCGTTTAGAATGTTTGATAACCGACATACAACTGATAATATTTATAGAATAACTAAAGGAATATTAGAAGAATATAATTTAGTTTTTAAAATTTTTTCAATTTCATTTGATAATGAAACTGCAAATACTGCCTCAATTATTGATTTAACAAATATTTGCAAGCTCAATTTAGGTGATAAATTTTTTTATATTAGATGTGCATGTCATGTGTTAAATTTATGTATACTAGATGATTTAAGATATCTTAATAATTATATTGGTCTAATAAAAACAGTAACTTTATTTTTTATGGGCACGTCCCCAAACAATGAAAGAATAGGGTAAATTTTATAAAATACAAATAGAAAACAAAAAAAATTTCCTAAAGATGTGTCAACTCGTTGGAATTCAACATATGAATTATTCAACGAGTTTTTTTATTATAGAGAATTATTGTGCACATTTATTTCACAAAATGTGTTATAAGTTACATTATATTCCCAATATTGAGATATTTGTAAGACAATTTTAGACGTTTTAAGAAATTTTAATAATGTAAATTATACTTTGAGTGGGGTTTATCATCTCACTTTTCATTTGTTTTTAAATAAAGCCTTTTATATTATTTAGACTTTACAAGAGGTTGGAAAATGTGTTATTTTAAAAGAAGCATTTTTTTTTAATGAAAACAAAATGGTTAAATAACTATAAAGAAATTCCAAAAAATTTTCTTGTTACTTGTTTTTTTATCGTAGGTTTAAATTAGATAATGTTACAGATTATTTAACATTATATTATAAATGCATGCAATTAGATGATGAGGATGAAGTTAATATTTTATTAACTATAGCTAACATTATGAATTTAATTAAAGAAATTTATGTTGAATATTCATTAGTTTATGGTAACTAAGATGGTTCTTCTTCCTCTTTACTACATATTGCCCCATCACCAATCCGAAATATTAGTTATGGTGACGTATTATGATGCAAAGGGGCAAAAGACAAAGAGGAACATCAAGCTCCACCTCGAAGCTTGAAATTTGTCTAAACACTGCTTTTGAGTTTAGTGATAGCACTATAGGTAAAAACTTTCCAATTCTAGATTGGTGGAGTCAACAGGCATCAACCTTTCTAACATTAACAGTTATTGCTAAACAATTTCTAACAACATTGACATCAACTATCGCAGTGGAACAAGCTTTTAGTCAAGGGGCAATATAATGGACGAGAGGTGATCAAGTTTGGCTTTCGAATCTATTAAAGCCCAAGCATGCATAGATGATTAGACAAGAGCTGAATGACACCAACAAGATGTAAAAGTGGACTTCAATGAAGAACCTATTGATTTAATTACAGATAGTTCAATGATGAGAACCAATAATCAAGAAAGTAGAGGTGAATGATAAGGTAAAAGAGTATTGTTGACTATTAGGAACGCGAAGCTGAGAGAACTACATAGGCTTTAATTTTTTTAAACCCCCAAGAGAATACGTAGGAAGCCTAACTGAAAAATTAAGTCCAAACATTTTTTTATTTTTAATTATTATAATTATTAATTAAAAAAATAAATCAGGGCCATGAATTAGAACTGACGATTCAATATCGGTTCTAAACTGGGGCCATAAACTAGAACCGTTAGTTTAATGTCAATTCTAAATTGGTTACAAATTGTCTGATAAAAGCTTCAATTCAGGGTTCTTACTTTTTTGAACTGTGAACTGATGGTTTTAAACCAAAACTACTAGCTCATAAACTGTGGCCAGGTCTACTTGTGAGCACATGAACCCTTCTAGTGTCATGTGTCAGTATGTGGAAGATAATGTTCAATGCATGAATGCACATGGAGGTGTTTGAGAGAGCATTTTAACATGTAATAGATACGATACAATGCATAAAAGTTGTATCAGAGTTGGATGGCTTGTTTTAGCATCTAAAAAACATTTTCTGGCATGTAGAGGCACATGAAACTAAATTTTTGTGTATCGAGGCATGTGTAATGGGATTTGAAGTGGCTGAAGATGTTTTGGATGCACAAGAGTGTGCATGAAAGCTTTTTTAAGGTGCATGTGACTGCATAAAGGATAGATGTAGCATGAACGAACATGTAAAATATAAATGTAACACCTTACCCCAAAAATCCTATCTCTTAAGGTAAAGTGCTACTAAATTTAATTATGCATGTATATCAATTTCAATACACAATTAGGTTTTCTCAGATCAACATGTATTAAATCAATACCATATAGTCTAAATAAAATTAAAACTTTATTTGTAATAATAAAGAAGTAATCTAGTCACCATCTTTAAGCATTTATATAGAAATCTAAGTAATAATCAAATGTGACTAAATAAATCAATAATTTAACTCATCAAGTCATACTCATAATAATAAATGGCAATCTATCAAGCATATTAGCCTATTAGTCGTATGTCATCCTATCGCTAACCAATCATCTCGCAATCATCACCTCTATGTCTCTCACTTGCAAAATCAAAAGAAAAAGAGTGAGTTAAAAACGTTTAGTAAGTAAGAATGATCTATCCTCCAATCCTCCAATCTATCCATTTCCTTTCTTAATCCAAGTTATCTCTATTCCAATCTAAGGTTACTCAAAGTCAATTGAGTAAAGGGACTCTTCATACCCATTTTAGTGACCAGTCTTTAAAGCTCTCTAATCTTGATTATCGTTTCTTTTTGCCAATTGATAGACCCATAATCTTGGCTTATTAATTTATTGGCCCCAATTATCAAACTCGTTATGTCTTGATAAGTCCTAACTAATTGACAAACACACCATCCTAACAATCATCTCTCTATCAAATGACACCAATTGATAGATTATACCATATATATGAGTGTGTCTAGGTCACAAGTACTCCCTTAGGTTAGCCTATGATCTCATCATCTATGTTCCATAGGTATTGACTCATACCTTATCACTTAATACTCCCTCAAAACTTAATTTAGTCCATTCAATCTCTACCTGGGTTTTTTAATCATCTATAATTGTTTAGTCATGCCTCTATCTCTAAGAAACACCTTAGCACCTTAGCGGGCCTAAACAAATATTCCAAAACGCATAAAATTCCTCTATGTATAACTTGCACATAACCGAGTCACAAGCATACAATTTCTTCTAGGTGTGGGCATACACTTGGCCATGTACGGGCATACATCTTTTAATTAACACATACGATCATCCATGGTGATTCCAACTGGATCGAAATAGGTGTGACTGCATGGATCATGCTGACGTTAGCCTAGATGCCTCCAATTTCGCTACAAAGTTTTAGCAAGAAGGCAATCGCTTGTGATGTCTTTTCAAATAAGATTTTATCCAAAAATTAATGATGAATGATAAAATTAAATGCTCTAAAATGAAATTTAATCCTCAAATACTAGACAAGGATTTTCAAACTCTAATTTCAAAGTATTGAACCCTAAATTGAAATTAATTCAATCCCTAATTTCAACAATCAAAATAAAACCTAACTAAATTTTCAACAAAACCATAGTTTCAAAATTGTTAATATTGATTTTAAAACTAAAATTTTAATTTTAATAACCTGTTACATTTACCTCTGATACCACATGCAAGATTATTTTACATAAACTAAACAAAATTGATTCAATCCACAAGATCATCACATAGACTATAAATTAACTAAATTGAAAACTTTAAGGTTATAGGAATACCTAATATGTCATATTTTGTGGATTCGTAAAGTTGTCAAAAATTATGTGCATTAGAGTGACTAGTTTTCCTCTACAAAATCTATGAATGATGACTTTCAACAAGTAAAATTGTAGTCTAATAGAAAGACCCCCCTTCCCCTTTTCCTCAAAGGCCTAAAAAACTTTAAGGTCCACATTGAACCATCTATCCAAATATAACCTTCAAATATATTGGATTTATCCTTATTGATCACTTAAGGTTATCATTAGATTATTCAATTATCTAGTTTTGTTAAATCAAATTATAATTAATGTTACATAGACCAAATAAATTTCCCACATTATACTGATAAATCCATCAAATATAGTATGCCAAATTTGGAAAAGGCAAAAAATTGTTTGGAAGCTTTATGGAGTAGCAACTGACGTAGGTAATTTTCTAAATTGAAAGAGAAGAAAGGTTGAGAAAAAAATTTACAACAATTTCAAGATTTCCAAAATTAAAATAAATTTATATCCTTTTAGTAATAGCTTTTTTTCTAATAAAGTCGTAATTTAGATCAAAAATTGGAATAAAAGGATTTCAAGAGATGAGAATTTATGGTTTTTTCTAACCTTTATGTTGAAGATATCATTTACTATTTTGTTTAATGTCTCAAAAAAAAACTGTTGATATTATTATGACCATTTGAAAATCTTGGATTTATTTGTTATTTTTCCAAACTACAATGAGGCAATTTTGATATTGTTATTATGACCACTTGCAATCAATTTTCACGTACTAGTTCTTTTAAAGCATAGGTTACTTTAGAGAGTTCAACACTAAAGTGCTTCATATGGGACTTTTAAGGTTTCGTTTTTCACTTACTGCACATTTCTAAGGTGGTAGATATGGTAGATCTAGTTATTACCATCCAAGGCCATAAGAAGAAATAAATGTCCAAGATATCGACCCTTTAAAAAAGTAGCATCAGTGCAAATAGATGATTGAAGATATCATTGAAATACACAAATGGAATAGCCCAATGCTATGAAAAAGTACTAAAAGCTATACTCCTCATCTGTTTGTATATATGTCATGATACCCAAATAACACGTTCTAAATTGCATCAATAATATGGTAAAAGCATAAATGATTTTTCTAGTGAGCCTCGCAATGACTGTATTGCCTAATTCTTTGCTCATCAAGCCTATGAATATGATATATTAATTTTATACCTATCAGCGAAGTTGATAATGATCTTATTAGGCTGATAAATACAATTAATTAATATGAACTTTGACTTCATTAATTGGCCCAAAGCTCGAGCCCCAATTTGCCTATGATCTAGCTTTATCTGATCTTTTGAGCATGTGAGTATGGGATTCATAGAACGAATGTAGAATATGTCACTGAGCTTTATTCTTCTTTCTAATAGATACCATTTGCATTTCTCATCAATACACTTAATCTTTCATATCTTTGGGTTTAACTTGGCCACTTTTTAATGGAATTCTTTTTCCAATACAAATTAAGTCACTACATCTTTCAAGTGTTTTTAATCCCTAAAAAATGTTACAAGTTTTTATAGCATTTCCTTCTCGCACTAATTTTACATCATTTGATGTTGTTAAAGGTTGTAGAGAGAAATTAGGTAGCCATTTAAATGGATTAGTAGGGACATTATCAAATAATTGTCCAACATAACATGAAGAGGATTTTCAAGCTGAAGATTGCTTATATCATAGTTAACAGGTGATGTATCCTCTAGGTTTGACTTATCAAAAGGAACGCCAGTCATCTTGTTTCCATTAAAGTCACCTCAATCTGGAACCTTCTTTTTGCTAAGGTAGGCACCTTAAAGCCAATTGATTAGAACTTGTAATTGTAATTTTACATTCATTAATTAATAAAGGATTAACTGTTATTCAATTCATATGTGTTCTTTTATATGATTATATGAATAACATGCCTTTAGAATAGTAGAATTATTATGAAGGGATCAGATGACTGATCATGAGAATCCTATGCATATGTTAAGTCATTATTCTAGAAATGTTCATAATCTTGACATTATAATGACTAAGGGCACATGTAATGGTGATGAGATTATCATATTGTTAAACAACCCTATCGAAAGGTGGTAAAAATTCTCATGTGTCAAAGCTATTTGCAAATAACTTGTTGCAACATAAGGGTGCACATTATAGTCGTATTTATCGAATTGACCCTAACAAAGGATATCCATATGGATGGTTACTCCAATATCTATGAAATAAATCCTCTGAATACCATAAGTACATATGATCCTATAACTTGAGGCCGCTAGACCGTCTTGTGTAAGGTAGTGTATGATTTGACTCTATTTAACATACTATCATGACGGGGTTATCATAAAGGTAGTGTACAACTATGTTGTGAGATATATAAAAGTTATGGTTGATCGATAAAGGATTCGTTACTCCTAAGCACAGAAAAAAGATATCTCACATCAAAATACTGAATGAAATTCATGACTACTTGACATTATGGCCACAGTGGGAAAATGTTATAGCCTAATCCATGTAAGTTATTAATGTGTATTAGTTATATCGAGGAACTATTGAGATAGACACAGTTTTATGTCTTAGTCTCGAGAGACATTGGTTGACGAAAGGATTAAATTATACGTAATTATAATGTTGTAAAACCTTAGAAAATGTTTGTTGACACTTTGTCGTCTAAGTGGTCATAACGCTTTGCTAGAAGCCAATCTTGGTTTATGTTTGAATTGAATCTGAATTCAAACACTACCGATTTGATGAAGAGCTTATGAGTCACACATTTATAGAGGTTAATACGAACCTTGAGGCAAGGATCGTTTGGTGATAATCCTAAGGTTAATATGAACCTTGCTAGAAGCCTAATTTATAGCCATAGTGGGAAAAGATTGTAGCCTAATCCATGTAAGTCATTAATGTGTATTAGTTTATATCAAGAAACTATTGAGATAGACATGGTTTTATGTCTTAGTCTTAAGAGACATTGGTTGACAAAAAGATTGAATTATACGTAACTATGATGTTGTAAAAGCTTGGGGTTTATGTAACTATCATCTAGGTGGTCATAACACTTTGCTAAAAGCCAATCTTGGTTTATGTTTGAATTCAATATAAATTCAAACACTATCGATTTGATGAAGAGCTTATGAGTCACACATATATAGAAGTTAATACGAACCTTGAGACAAGGATCGTTTAGTTATAATCCTAGTGTTTAGGGAGAGAGAGAGATTTTGATTGACCATGTTTTGACTAAGTTTGATTTGGTGTGTATAGTGCCATTTGGCATTATACAAAATTAAAATACATGGCACAACATGACAAGCACTGTCCAGCCATGCTATGCATGTGACATGCCAGGTGGCATAGTTTTATGTCCACTTGTGCATGGTATAAAGTGTGTCAGGTGGTACACAAGTGTATTACCTATGCACGCATATTGACGAAGATGGGTTTGGATGAAATTCCATAGGCACTCAGATTCCTGCACATAAATAAATAATAATCATAAACATGAATTAAAAAAGAGAAAAGGGAAAGATCTAAGAAAATAATATACATAGAGTTTCAAAAAAACCCTAGCTGTTTGGTTCTCTGAAAATTCTCTCTCCTGTGAATGCATTCCTATTCAGCACACAGAAGCTCTAGTAGTCTTCTTCTTGAATAGCCTCTCATGTTTATGCTCTACATGGATAGCAGGGCGTTACCTCAAAAGGGTTGGATAACATTTGTTTCTATGCCACATGAAGACTCAAATGAGCCATCAACACTGGTATAAACCCTAAAATATCCTATGGTTGTTTTGTATGTTCATATTAAATATGTTTTAAAACGGGTATCTTAGCTTGGGTTTTAGGATGGTTTGATTTTTATAAGTTTTTAATTTGGTTATGTTGTTCGTTATCAATGCACTAAAACTTTACAGTGATATTGGAGCCACCGTTTAGACATATTTTCATGAAAATAATACCTATTTGTTTTGATTATTTTACCTATTGTTGCATGTAATTGACTTAATCAAAACCCCAAATTGATAAAGATGGTTTACAATTATGTTGTTACAGGATTTGTAAAGTTTCATGAACAACATAAACATGTGTAAATTATTGAATTATTTTCTCTAATTGTTTTGTTTGACTTTATTATTTATGCAAGCTGAATTTAGGTTGAAAGTTGTTCTCGCCAGTGTGAATACGATTTATGTGCCATATTTTCTTACCCCGGTGAAAGCTTGTCAAGAATGGATTTTTTGGATTTCCCGTCATTGAAAAATCTAAAATACTAGCTTGAAAAATTGTCGTGAATGGAGGTGTCATCTATAGGGGATTTGTACCAAAGAAGGTGTCACAATTGGACCAATTTTCATCGAACCGTGACACTTCACTTGGTGTTTGACACCATAAGAGTGTCATGGCTAGACCATCTTCTAATTGGTCTAGTTGTGCCATGAAGACTTCCCACCTTAAAAAAAATTTTCACGACTCGACCAAATTAGGCTATTCTCCAATTTGGTCCAGTCGTGATGTGTCATGGTTGTGGCACCTAATATGTCACAATTGGATTAATTTTTACATTGGTATAAATGTGCCTCATCATAGCACCATGTGTCCACTTATGAGTGCATTATGTGTCACGACTAGACAATTTTTCACATTAGTCCAACTGTGCCCAAGTCGTGCACCCCTTCTAGAGTTTTGCTGAATTTTATAATCATAGCTAGATGCTTTGCTTACATACCCAAAAAAATTAAAAAATTACAATTTGGTCTTGTCTTGTAGAATTTGGGTTGAATTGAAATTTTTCTTTGACTTTAGGGCTGAATAATAATTTTGCAAAACTTGATAGGCCAGAATGAATTTTACATTTCCTTAAATAATAAGTAAAATTTAGTTTTAATTGGTTGTATATGTATTGATGTATGTATGCATGGTGTCTAGTACACAACCAAAGAACCAATGTGAATTTTTTTATTTATTTGATTCATTTTGGGTTATAATTCTCAAATAGAGTCTGTATGCTCTCACTTAATCCCTATTCTTTTTAATTTAGGTTTTTAATTTATTTTCTTAGAATCATGTAACGAGGAAACAAAGCTATGTAATTATTGAAGACTAGAGGCAAAGAACAAGCGCGAAGACCAAAAGACCAAGATTCACTTAAGTTGATCGATCAAACACTCTTACCTCGATGGACTTGACATTAGTTATGGTTGTGTGTTAGCACATTTATTTTTATGTTGTTGTATGTATGTGGATGGTTATATTTTACAAATATCGTCTAACATGTGGCTTTAATCTGATGAGACTAGTTAATCAAAACCTTCAAATTAAATATTAAGTCTAAGATTAAATTGGTGTCTTCCAATATGATGCGTATTAAACCCCTGTTCATTGGAAATTTGTTCGCTAAAGTAAAAGGTAAACTTCTACTAGACGAAAAATTAGGAGATGTCATATTAGGTCCGACTTAGCTAGTATACTTTGCTTACTCGCTAAAGCAAAAGTAGAGTACATTAAAGGCATGAGTAGGAAATGCATTTATCGATACAAAAAGATATGTAGTATCCACCATACTGATACCAAAAGTCTCATTTAAGGTCTCATGATTTGTTAGGAAAAAACCTAATTTGAGATCATGGACTTTTGTTGATTAATTTGAAATTTCACAATTCGATTAATTTGAACTTATTCGCCAAAGCGAAAGAAAAATTAATGCGATGAGGTCTCAGTCTACTAGAAAGTTCACTAGAACTTTCTGAGTACAATATTGAGAGCTATTAGCTAGAGGAAAATAGTGTGAGTGTTTTAATTAATTAAATTTGTAATTAAAATGAATATTAATTAAGAATCAAATTGCTAATTCCTTTTTCTATAAATTGTAATCAAATAATCACCATGTCAAACTAAACATATCGATTAATTCTTGAAAAAGAAAATAACCTTATTGGAAGTAACTTCACTAATTGGTATAGAAATTTTCAGATAATTCTATATTAAGAGAAGAGGTTTCACATCCTTGAGGAGTCGTTGCCCCGTGAGCTTTGTCCCAATGCTATCTAGGAGGAAAAAATATACTTTTAATAAGTATCTTGATGATTCCATGGAAGTTTAGTGTCTTATGCTGACTTCCATGTCATATGAACTTCAAAAACAACATAAGAAAACAGATGCTCCATCTATACTTGCACACCCTCAGATTTGTATGTTACTCGTATGAGGGTTGAATGATATGAGGTGTCAAAAGCACTGTTTGATTGCAAACTCTAAGAATGAGGACAAATTGACCCTCATGTGGTTAAAATGATTAGCTACATTAAGTGGTTGGTGAGCTTGGGCTTTATCATGAACAATTAATTAGCTTACTATTAACCTGGTGCTGAAATCTCTCCCTAAATCGTAGGCTAATTTCATTATAGACTTTAAACTGAACGAAAAGGAAAAAAACCCTTGAAGAGTTGTTATATATGCACATGTAGGCTAAATAAGAGGTATGCAAAGTAGCTTCAAATAATGTGCTTGTGGTTGAAGCCCATGCACTTAGATCCAAGACTAAGGGCAAAGGCAAAGACAAATTTAAGGCTCAGCCAAAACAAAAAGTGAAAAAGCAACCAAATACTATTACTTAGCCAAAAGATGGTTTAATGAAGGGAAATGTTATCTACTTCTATCATGGCAAAATTAGTTACTAGAGGAAACATTACAAGGTTTCCCTAGAGAACAAAAAGAAGAAGGCAGTTGAAGCCTCTATTTTAGGTATATTAGTCATTGAGATAAATTATTCTCTTTGTTCATCCTAGGTTGTAAACACAAGCTATGCATGGACTAAGGTAGAGTAAATTATTGTCAAAAGAGAGGTTGACCTACCTATTAGAAATAGAGCATGTATTGTTACATTAGCCATAGGTATTTATTATCTTAGGTTGTCCGTTAGGCTATTTTTAGAATTAGTTAATTGTTATTATGTTCTTTCTGTTTCTAAAAACTTAGTTCATGTATTTGTGTTAGACAAAGAAAGATATTTATTTTTTATTATTGGTGGTATTATAAGCATTAACTTGAATAACATTCTCTATGGAACAAATAAATTACATAATGGTTTATATATTCTAAGAACCAGATAATGAGATGCTCAATGTGCAAAATAATAAATTATTAAAATCAAGCAAATTGAATACCATATATCTGTAGCATTACAAGCTATGCTATATAGGAACAAACATATATCAAGACTTTTTGAACAGAAAGTCTTACAATCATTTGACTTCTAGTCTTATAATAAATGTAAATCATATCTATTGGATAAGCTGACCAAAGTACCATTCACTAGATACAGTAAAAAGGCAACTAAACTATTAGAGATCATTCATAGTGATGTGTGTGGGCCTATGATAGTGCATCGTAGATTTGGGGAAGCTTACTTTGACACATTTACTAATGACTTCAATAGATATGGCTATATGTTTTTTATAGAACACAAGTTTGAATACTTTGATAAATTCCAAGAATTCAAGAATGAGGTAGAGAAGCAACTTGGGAAATAAATTAAAATTTGTCGTAGTGACCGTAGAAGTGAATACTTGAGTGCTGAATTTAGAGGATATTTGAAAGAACATAGGATAATCTCTTAACTCACTCCTTCTAGTACACAATAACATAATAATGTATCTGAATGGAGGAACATGATCTTAATGAAAATAGTTAGGTTCATGATAAGTTTTACTGATCTACCTATGTCTTTTTAGGGTTATGTCCTAGAGATTGCTACTTACACTAAGTTGTGTCTCATCTAAATCTGTGGATAAAACTTCATACAAGTTGTGGACTGAGCAAAAGCCCAATCTAGATTACTTAAGGATTTGAGGTTATGAACCTTATGTCAAGAAATTGACTTCGAACAAATTAAATGCTAAGTCTAAAAAGTGTATCTTTGTGAAGTATCCAAAAGTAACTAAAGGATACTACTTCTACAACCCAAAGGAGCAAAAAGTCCTTATTGCTCAAACTAGAGTGTTCATTGAGAAGGAATTCATTCTCAAGAGAACTAGTGGGAGGAGGTTAGAACTCGATAAAGTTCTAATTTCATAAGATACCACAGATATTAGACAAGATTATGTGTCATCATAAATGGTTGATTATGATGAAAAAATTCATCTATCTTGAAAGGAACAACCATAGAGCACACAAGAGCTACATAGGTCTACACAAGTACATTATGAGCCAGAAAGATTTGGTTGTCTTATGACTCAACATGGCGACATGCTAGTTATCTCTCATGCGAACTTAGGACTTACGATAATGCTATCTCAAGTCTAAATTTTGATAAATGATTAGATGTTATGAAATCTGAATATATTTCATGTACCAAAACCAAGTATGGGCTTTGGTAGATGCACTTGAAAGAGTCAAACCTATTAAATGTAAATAGGTTTTCAAAAAGAAAATTAACATAAAAGGTAATGTGCATACCTATAAAGCAAAACTAGTTGCCAAACATTTCACACAAAAACATGGCATTGATTATGATGAAACATTTTCGCCAGTTATTATGTTTATGTTTATTAGGACTATGAAATCTTTCAGATGGATGTCAAAAGTGTTTTCCTAATCGGTAACCTTGTAGAGAACGTCTATATGGCATAACTCAATGGTTTTGTTCTTGCTGGGTAGACAAATAAAGTATGCAAGCTATAAAAGTTCATTTATAGGCTTAAATAGGCTTCCAAAAGCTAAAATATTCATTTTGATAAAGCTATACGAAAGTTCAATTTTATCAAAAATGAAGATGAGTCATGTATGTATAACAAGGTTAGTAGGAGTATAGTTACATTTCTAGTATTATATGTGATGACATCTTAATTATTAGAAATGATATACCGAACTTGAAATCAATAAAGGTTTGGTTATCCAAGTGTTTCTCCATGAAAGACTTAGGAGAAGCAACTTACATTCTTGGGATTGAAATTTACCGAGATAGAGAGCATAAACTATTTGGCCTAAGTTAAAGCGCGTACATAGATAAGGTGTTAAAGAGATTATTTATGAAGAAATCCAAAAAAAGATTTCTACCCATGTCCCATGGTGTATATCTTTTGAAAGAAATGTGTTTATCTTCATAATTTGAGAGAGATAATATGAGTAGGATCTTATATGCCTTGACTATAGATCAATCATGTATGAGAGTTAATATCTCATACACCTTGAGTATTTATAGTAGAGATCAATCTGATCCAAAAGAAAAATATTGGATAGTTATCAAGAACATCTTAAAGTACTCGAGAATAACTAAGGATGCATTCTTGGTTTATGGAAATGATTTTTAACTCACTGTTAGATGCTACAATGATATTAGTTTCCAAACTAATCAAGATGATTTTAAATCCTAATCAGGGTTTGTGTTTTATTTGGATGGTGGTACAATTAGCTAAAATAGCTCCAAGCAAGGTGTTGTGGTTGATTCTACAATAGAGTCCAAGTACATTACCTTTTCAAAAGTGACAAAAAAAGTTGTATGGATAAAAAACTTCATTAATAAACTTGGAGTGATTTCGAATATCATCAAGCCAATTAAGCTCCATTGTGACAACAATGGAGCGATTGCACAGGCAAAAGAACTGTAATCTCATCAGAGGTCTAAGCACATAGACATATATAATATCATTTAATCCAAAAGATTATTTAGTGTTGTGATATACAGATAGAAAGGATTAATACAGATGAT
The DNA here is from genome assembly GCF_011075055.1 of Mangifera indica. Lineage (NCBI taxonomy): Eukaryota > Viridiplantae > Streptophyta > Magnoliopsida > Sapindales > Anacardiaceae > Mangifera > Mangifera indica. The sequence continues at coordinate 3,394,910 of NC_058148.1, forward strand.
AATTTGATTAACCCATTGACAAAGTCTTTGTCATAATAAAATGATGATAAACATGTAGCAAGATTGGACATTAGGTATATAACTAATTGACTATATTGCAAGTGGGAGATTGTTAGGGTAGGTGTCCTATAGTCAATTGATTTAACACTTGCAATTGTAATTTTACATTCATTAATTAATAAAGGATTAACTATTATTCAATTCATATGTGTTTATTTATATGATTGTATGAATAACATGCCTTTAGAATGGTAGAACTATGACAAAGAGATCAACTAACTGATCACGAGAACCTTATACATACTTTAAATAGTCATTCTAGAAATGTTTATAATCCCGACACTACAATAACCAAAGGCATATGTAATAGTTATGAGATTGTCATAGTATTAAACGACCTCATCAAAAAGTGGTGATAGTTCTCACGTGTCGAAGCTATTTATAGACAATTTGGTAGAATACATAAGTACATGTTATAGATATGTTCATTAGACCGATCCCACTAGAGGATATCTATATGAATGGTTGTTCTAGTGTCTATGAAATAAATCCTCTAAATATCATAGGTGTATGTGACCTATAACTTAAGGTCGTCAGACCATCTTGTGTAAGGATCAATATGATTTAACTTTATCCAACATACCGCCATAATTGAGGTATCATAAAGGTAGTGTACGCCCATATTGTGAGATACATAAGAGTTATGGTTTATTAATAAAATATTTATCACTCTTGAGTATAGGAGAAGATATCTTACATCAGAATACTGAATGATATTTATGAGTATTTAAATTTGTGGTCTCAATGAGATAAAGTTGTATCTGTGTAAGTCTTTAATATGTATCAGTTCATACTAAATAACTACTGAGATAGACATATTTCTATATCTCAACCTCGAGAGATATTGGATAAAGAAAAGATTGAACTGTATGTAACATGACGTTATAAAAGCTTTAACTAGCACTTTGTCACCCTAATGGCTATGATGTTTTGTTAAAAACCAATTTTGGTCTGTGTCTAAATTCGATTTGAATTCAAATACTATCGGTTTGAAAAAGATCTTATGGGTCACACATATATAAGGGTTAATGTGAACCCAGAGGCAAATATCATTTGTGATAATCCTAGTGTTTAGAGAGAGAGAGAGATTCTAATTGACTATGTTTTGACCAAGTTTGACTTGGTGTGTATAGTGCTATTTGGCATTATGCAAAATTAAAATACATGGCACGGTAGGACAAGACTTGTCCAACTGTGTAATGCATGTGACATGCTAGATGACACATTTTTGTGTCCATCTATACACGGTTTAAACTATGTCGAGTGGCACATAAGTGTACCACCTGTGCAGTTGTGTTGATGGAGATGGGTTTGGATGAAATTCCATAGACACTTAGATTCCAACACACATATAAATAATAGTCATAAGTGTGAGTTAAAAATGAGAAAAGGTAGATATCTAATAAAATAATACACATACAGTTTTAGAAAAACCCTAGCCATTGGGTTCTCTAAAAATTCTTTTTCCCATGAACGCATTCCTATCCAGCACATAAAAGCCCTAGCAGCCTTCTTTCTATATAACCTCCCATGTTCGTATTCTTTATAGATATCAAGGGGTTCCCTCAAAAGGGTTCCATACCATTCAATTTTTAAGCCACGTGAAAACTTGAAGCTATCAACACAGGTATAAACCCTAAAACATCATATGGTTTTTTTTGTATGTTCATGGTAAATATGTTTTAAAATGAGTTCCTTGGTCAGGGTTTTAGGATTGTTTGATTTTTATAAGTTTTTAATTTCACTGTGTTACCAGTTATTAACGCCCTAAAACCCTACACTCTTCATCTCCACGAACCCATTCTACAGCAATATAAGATGCATCATTATGAGAATCAATCAAGTCTTCCCATTGAATTCCTTTTTCAATTCACCATCATCGTTGTCATATATTTCTTCTTCTCCTTATGCATTGATGGCGATACATGTAACAAAAATTAGAATACATTGCTAGAAGTTTTTTGACATGTCAATATGACCCTTGACATCTTTATCATTTTTTATTTTTACAGGGGAGTCTAACTCGATACATTTTGGTTTCATGTTTAGCTAAACGTTGTTTCAAATCAAATCGATATTACAAGTTTCACTCTACAACTGGATAAATCCCTTAAGTGTTATTCTGGATGGAATTTTAACCACTATTTTGTAACCTCTAATGTATTCAATTATATTTTGATCACGTTAAATTTATTCTCCACCAAAATGAACAACGATAGGAAAAAAAAACATTTATCAAAAAAATCTACACTAAAATTTACCAATATAATCAACTTTTAACAATATCAATTATTCCCTCTATTTTTCTACTATTTCATTTAACTCCTTCATATATTATCAACTATCAAAATACCCCTTCTAATTTTCCTACATCTTATTAACACCCTTCTACATTTTAATTAAAACCCCCGAATATTGTTTGATATCAAAATATCCCCTTCATATATTGTTTAATATCAAAATACCTATATATTTTTCTTACAACCCTCTCATTTATTATCAAAAATCAAAATATCTTTTATATTTTCCTAACATATATGAACTTAATATTCTTATACTATCTAAATACCCCTTCAATTTTGGCATATTTTATTTAACACCATCATATTTTATCTAATTTCAAAATGCTCCTTATATTTTTCTTACATTTTTTTAACCTCCGTAGATATTATCAAAAATTAAAATATACCCTATATTTTCCTAACACATACGAACTTGATATTTTTATAATATCAAAATACCCTCTTAATTTTGATTTATTTAATTTAGCACCCTAATATTTTGGTGAATTTTAAATATTCGTATATTTATTTGACATTTCATTTGACACTCTCATACATCGTCAAATATCAAAATATCCTTATATTTTTTTAACATTTTTCATTTAACAACTTCATACATTATTTAATATCAAAAGGTCTTCTATATTTTTCTAATTTTAACCCCCTTATATATTATCAAATCCAAATACCCCCTATATCATTATATAAATAAAATATACAAACTTGATTTAAAAAATAAATTAAGTTTAGGATTAAAATTCATATAATTATTTTGTTATCATGGATCAACTTTTTTACTCGAATTTAGAAGCACGAATTTTCTTCCTTCCTTCCTTTCGAACCTATAATATCAGATACTGTGTGAAAAATAAAAATTTGAATAGTTTGAAAAAGGTATGAGAGTAAGAGTTTATATAGAAATTGGTAAACAGTATTATTGGCATTTTTAAAAAGAAAATTAGGGTATTTTTGTTTAAACACTTGAAAATTAGGCATTTTTACTTAACCTAATGTGGTGGAGAGAAGGCATTTAATTTAAGGCCAAAAGACTTGTTCTCACTCACCTGCAGTCAAGTGTAATCACAAACTCAAATTTTCTAATTTTTTAAAATTTAAATTTTTAACTAAGATTATTAATTAAAATTAAGAATAAAATTATTATTTAATAATAAAATTTAAAAAATTAAAATTTTATTATATTATATTTTTATTATTGATGAAAAATTTTAACAAAATTTAAATAGTGAATAAGTATTTAAATATCTAAAAATTAAAATATATGAATTGAGAGTACTCCTAACCCAGGTGAGAAAATCCTTTGGCCTTAAATTAATTACCCGTTTGCTCCCTTCCCTATGCAACTATTGTTTCGAGGAAGAAGCCATGATATATGTGCCCATGTGACTGAAGTTATTTTACTGTTGCAAAACGTTTGCAAAAGAATATTTTATTCTTCCGATTTCCTATAATAAATAACAAATTAATTTCCATTAAGTAGTAGTTAAAGTTAATTCATCAACACTCACTGTAGAATCAGATTCGATGGCAACTTAATTTTAACGTGTATCGTAAAATGTAAGTATTTAATTAATGAAATATTACAGTAAACATTAAAAAATTAAATAAAAGTATTTTTAAAATAAAAAATATAATTTATTTAAAAAAATAAAAAATATAAATTACTATCAAAAAAAAAGTTTAGGAAAAAATGACTATTTATTTTAATTAATATCTTATAATATTTTTATTTAAAAATAAAAAAAATAGACAATCTTGTTTAATAAGGGCAAAATAAACAATCAATTTAATCCACCTTAAATTAACTTCACATTTAATCCCTCCCCTGTACAACTATTATTTCGAGGAAGAAGCCTTGTTATATGTACCCACGTGACTACAGTTACTTTAGTAGTGCAAATTAATTTCCATTAAGCAGTAGTTAAAGTTAATTCATCATCACTCACTGTAGAACCAGATTCAATGGCAACTCCTTTCCCCTCACCCATCTCTCCTTCACGAACCCGCATAGGCTGGATCGGCATAGGTCTCATGGGCTCAGCCATGGCTTCACGCCTCCTTTCCTTTGGCTACTCCCTCTCCATTTACGCTCGCAACCCTTCAAAAGCCATTCAACTCCAATCCAAAGGTGCCCATCTCGTTGACTCTCCACAAGACCTCGCTAAAGTCAGCGACATCGTTTTCACCATAATCGGCGGCCCACCTGATGTCCGCTCCATCATTCTCGGCCCACAAGGTGTCCTCTCAGGCTTAAATCCGGGCAGCGTCATCGTTGACATGACAAGCAGCCATCCTGGGCTCGCCCGCGAGATCTTTAAATCAGCCCGTGAAAAAGATTGTTGGAGCGTCGATGCGCCCGTCTCAGGCGCTGATGTGGGCGCGAGAGAAGGCAGATTAGCTATACTAGCTGGCGGCGACAGTGGAGTTATCGAATGGCTTTCGCCATTATTCCAAATAATGGGGAGACACACGTACGTGGGCGAAGCCGGCTGCGGCCAAAGCTGCAAGATAGGGAACCAAATAGTGGGAAGCGCGAATCTTGTTGGATTGATTGAGGCATTAACGTTTGCAGAGCGGGCAGGGTTGGATCTGAAGAAAGTTTTGGAGGGAATGAGGGGAGGGGCGGCAGGGAATATGATAATGGAGTTATTTGGGGAGAAACTGATAGAGAGAGACTTCAGGCCAGGGGGATTCGCGGAGTATTTGGTGAAGGATTTGGGAATGTGGTCGAATTGTACGGAGGAGAGTGAAGCAGAGAGTGTGGCGGCGTTGCCTGGAGCTTCATTGTGCAAGCAGTTCTTTTGTGGGATGATTGCCAACGGTGATCGGAAGCTTGGACTTCAGGGAGTGATCACTGTCATAGAGAGAATAAATGGCATTCAAAAGTAACGTGCCGAAAATTGTGTATTTGTGATTTATCTTGATTTTAAAGCTTTTGAATTATTGGCCTAGTTAGTAAACAGGAATATTATTTATATTTCTATATTATTCTAATATTAAACACGTTTAAAATAATTTTTTAACTTAAAAATAATTAAACACGTATTTTATATCATTCTCGTATTAAATATAAATTATATATTATATTTTATGTTTACAATATTTTTTAATTTTCAACTAAATTTAAAATATAAAATTATTTCTTTCTATTTTCAATTATTTACGAAAATGTTACTACCATTTTAAGAAAATTCAACAAATGGACTTATGAATTATGATTTGAATTATAGTTATGATAAATTTTATTGCTACACACATTGAGGATGATTTTATTTAGCTTTGATTATGATGCTTAGGGTGCAATTTATGTTTGGATATTATTATTATTTTTTAGACCATTCAGTTTAAGTAGGTATTTGATTATATGTGCAAGATGAGTCATTATTGAATGAATTTTATTTGCATATGATTGTGAATTAGTAGTACTTTACCTTGATGATGGATAGGACTTTTCAAGCTGGAGTATTACATCTCATATCCCTTTCTGGCAATGAGACTACTAATCTTCGTATGATTTGGCCCTTCTACACCATCAAGTCTAACTAGGAGAAATCTCTCATTGGCTTAGTCACCGTTCTCGGCACAAACTTTGAACGCATAAGCAAATTCAAGATTGAAACCTTTAAGTTCACCGTAAACATTGGCATCAATTTAACAATGTTTGATTCCATTGATAAACTGGACAAGATCCACAAGTGGCATCTAACATGTCACTTGTTATTTTTAATCAAAGCAGATCATAACAAATCAAGCAACCATTGGGTTCAAAATTCGATACAGTTCCCACGGAAGTATCACCTTTGCTTCAAACTACCAAATCTCAAAACCTTAGTGTACTCGTGGTGAAGTAAGGTAGTATAAGATTAATGATAGACCTTACGGATCATTTCTTATGCTTTACGAGCACACTTAGTGAAACACCTCATGTGCAGGCCTCTCTCTCACAAAGGATTGAATAAGAATTGCAATTCCAAGGTGCTTGGGTGGACATGTAATTTAAAGGATGTTATTTTGAAGGATTATCAACAGCCGGAACTTCAAGTGAATGATTGGCAGGCTAAACAAATTCACCAGTAAGATAAACCAATTGAACTTGAGCTAGCCTATAAAAATAGAGTTCCAACACCAGTTTAATAAGTATGTTGGCTGATTACGAATATATACAACAACTTTTTCTTTTGCTCAAGGTGTTAACCTAAGTGAAAACAAACAAAAAATTTGTAATTTGTAAACATTTAAAAACAAAAAATAATCATAAGTATATAAGTAACCAGTTACTTGAAATATTTCATCTATTATAAAACTATTTCTGTAAGGTCTCTTAATAGATTCTACAAAGGTGTTAATTGACAAAACATGAGTGTTCCCTACCAAGGCATTGAGTGTTCCTCACCAAGGCAAAATTAACACGAATATCTTTGTTTTTGATGATCTTAGTCATCATTATATTGTACCAGAGATCAATGAAATGAGCACAAGCCTGTCTATGGTACCAAACATTAGTCAAATAGCTAGCTACCCCTAGATAAACCTTGTAAATAACATCATCAAAATTGGAGACATAATATCCTTCACAGCTTTTCAAAATAATCCTTCAATGACCTTTGTCTTTTTATATCAAACACATATGTTGGCTTTAAGTTGTTGGTTACAACAACCATGGCATGCATTAGGAAAAATGTTGGAAATGGCAATGTTGATGACATGGTGACAATTAGCAATAATAGCCAAGGCAAGAAGATCATAAATGCACCCATGTAACCCCTTCATGAACAATGTTCATGTCTTTATATCTTCCTTTCCACCAATATCAAGCGCCACCAGATAAATTTGATTGTTACTATCTTGCCTTACAATTATAAAAAGTGTCAAGTGGCACCTACCTTTCAAACATACACCATCAATGTCATGCAACAATACTTTTGAAACACTCTTATTGAGCACCTTAAAGGTATAAATAAATACTTAAACAAATCAAAATCGTTTGTCTAAATATGTGTCATTATGCCTTGGTTATGTAACGCAAAGTTGTAACAATACGCGAATAAAAACATAAAAAACTCTTCCAATAAACCTCTTAGTGAATTAAAGTCTAATTCTTGACATTTCAGGCATGTGTGTATAAAATATCAATCCTAAACCTCTTTGCTATGTTAGATATGATTTCTTTTGAATTATAAATTCAATCAACCATGACAAATATTGATTTCAAAATTTTTTCAGTGCCCATGGACCGACCTATCTATGATATAACAATATTTGATTCAAGGACAAATGTGATAATTATCTAAATCACTCTGCTTGAAAAAATCACATCCATAAACCTTTATTGCCCATGCTAGCCAACAACATTGTTTATGTAAATATTTAATATCTAATGAGATTTTCATAATCATTATTAATGCATGTCAATTGTCTTCTCAAAGATTTATTTGCAGCACACATGCATTTATACTCATCCATTAAAGAATCAAATGCTTCTTGCAATTCATAGAAAGAGTAAGAGTTAGAGTTATTACTCTCTTCCTCCGATTCGCTCATTGCCATGAAGCATAGATTGACTCTTTTATGCTTTGACTCATTTTCATCATTTGAATTATCACTTCCACTCAAAGTGGCTGCAAACACTTTCTTTTTGAGTTTTTTCACCTTCTTTCTCTTCATGAGTTTAGGACATTTTTGTCAGATGTGATCGAGCCTCTTGTACTCATAGCATATAATTTCATCATCACTATCCTCCTTGTATTTTGTTTCAGAGAAGTTTTTGCCTTTGTTTCTTGAAAGGAACTTATTGAATTTCCTTACAAGAATACTAATATCTTCCTCATTTGTTGAAGAATCATCACCATCATTTTCTACTCTTAAAGCAATATTCTTCTTATGCTCACTCTCCTCCTCCTTGGGCTTTCTTTTCAACTCAAATGTTAACAGGCTTTTAATAAGCTCATTCATGCCCATTTTGCTTAGATCTTTTGATTCTTCGATGGCGATCACCTTCATGCTCCATGATTTTGATAATGATCGAAGTATCTTCTTTACAAGCTTAGTGGTCTCATTCTTTTTTCCAAGTCCTCTAAGATCATTTACCAAGTTTGAGAACTTTTTGTACATATTGGTTACATTCTCTTTCAACGTCATTTTGAACAATTCATACTCTCAGAAAAGAAGCTCAATTTTGGACTTCTTCACTTAATTTGTGCCTTCATATGTGGTTTGAAGGATAGTCCATACCTCTTGGGTTGAATCACATGAGGAAACACGATTAAATTTGGTCAAGTCTAATGTACAAAATAATATATTCATATCCCTTGCATTTAGATTCATCAATTTTTCATCTTCCTCATTAAAATCCTCTTCATTCTTAGGCAAATTTGTTATAGGATCTGTAGGCACAAAGTTACCATTTTCAATAATTTTTCATTACTTATAATCTACCAATTGAATGTGAAGTTTCATCCTAATTTTCCATCGAGTGTAGTTTAACCCACAAAACAATGATGGTCTTGTAATACTATGTCCTTCACCAAAAACAGGGGTAGATGTACTAGTCATTCTAAATTCAATTGTAAACTCTAAAATTCATTGAAATTTATAAATTTAAAGTCCAAACTCTGATACCAATTGAAAGGTCTCAAATGACTAATAATCTTAGAGGTGGGGTGAATAAGATTATCTAAAATTTTTAACTAAATCAAAACTTTTGAACAAATTATAAACAAGATCAACCAAACATATAAACATAAAATCTTTCAAACAAATATTTAATTAAAATTAATCACTTAAGCAATCTTAAAAAGGGTAATCAAACAAAATCAATATTCAACAAGATTATCACAACACACATATATAGAACTTAAGGTAAAGAGAAAAAGATAGAAATGCTCAATAATTTATAGTGGTTCAGAGTTTTCTCTTCAAAGCCTTCGACGTCTACTTCTTCAAGTAACCTGCTTGAAGTTTCACTCGTAAAAATATCATCTATTTACAATAGTTCTTCAAGATTTTACCCATGTACACTAGTTCTTTGGGATTACTCCCATCACAATAGTTTATCCGGTATTTCGCCCAAGTGTTTGAATATAAAAAATAATATTTGTGAATGTCTTTATAAGGCTAATACAAGAAAATAAGCACAAATGTATCTCTCAAGAATTTTGAGTTATGCGCTTTTGTGAGAAATTAGAAAAGAAATAAGTTTAAGCTTTTTATATTATATTCTCTAACCATTTCTCCATCAAAGAGTCTTCAATTTATAGTTTTGGATGGTTGGAATGGCTCAAATGACCGTTGGTTAGGATAATGTATCCGTTGAGCTTTGATAATGATGTTTTGGCCTTGAAAACACAACGGGACGGGCATCCTATTTTGAGGGATAGACATCCTCTTACACATTTTGACTTTGATGGCTTTGAAATTGTCGTCCAATGGTCGAATTCTTAAAATATGCCACTCTAGGGACAAACGTCCTTTTTTGCACCTTCAGAATTCAATTCTCGAAGCTTCAGATAGGAAGGGACTAGTAGGAGACAACCAGAGGAATGGGCCTCCCAAGCATGAGAATGAAGAGACAAAATCTTATGTCAAAACAAATCAATATAGTTAATAACTTATAAAATAAATCAATAAAAAATTTGTTGTTCAAACTTATATAGCAATGCTATTTTGTCACACACATACAATGATATTTCATTAATGGCCAAAAGACTTATTCCCACCCACCCAAGGTTTAGTGTAAATTCAAACTCACACTTATTAACTTTTGAAAATTCAAATTTGTTAAATTTTATAATTATTGTTAGAGATAAAATTGTCATTTAGAAATTTTATTTAAATTTATATTTTAAGATCACTCTTAAATTTTGAAATTTGTATCTATACCCTCTAACCTTATATTTCCAAGTTTATCGATTGACTTTCCCATTTCTCCCAAGTTTAGGGTTGTAAACTCTTATCTTTTTCCTATATACAATCTCTCCTTCAACTTTCTAGAAAATTTTAATTTCACGCATTCTTTCTCTCTTAGTTTCTAGTTCTTCTCTTTGTTGGCTATTCGTCATCTCTGACCATTTGCTCTCTCTCTCCTATTCACTCTCCCTTCACTTTCCAACCAAGACAAAATTGTCTTCGTCTTGAAAGAAGACGATTTGTTCTTATTTAAGACAAAGATGGTTGCAGAGCAAAGAGAGAGTGACCGAGAGGGAGAGAGCCAATGGTCGTAGATGGAGAAGAATTGGAAACTAAGAGAAAGAGAGAAGAGATAAAACTGAAATTTTTTAAAAAGCTGGGAACGGTCATTGTTGGATTTTATAATTTGATTCTTATTTGGGTTTTATTTGTACAATAATGTTGCCTTATTTACTGTAGGTGTGATAATAATTTCATTGACCAAGTGAATGAGTGTTGGAGAGGGAAAGAAGAAGTTGATTTAGATTTTTAACCGCAATAAAGTAAATAAAATTAATTAGTTTACAAATTCAAACAAAAACTTGGCTACATTGAAAAAGAAATTTAATATTAATAAAAATATCCAATAATAACACTAAAATTCATTACTTATCAATTGGATTGACAATATGACAATATCCATTAACCACTTACAATTACAATAAAACTATATACAAAATAATGAATATAAATTTATGCACAAATAATAATATATTATTATATGATTGAGTTATTTTAAATTAGTGATAAAACAATATTGTAGCATGTTTTATGCTCATTATTTATGCAAATAATATTACTTATCTTTGAAACAAGTAGTTTACAATTCGATTTTTAGATAAGAGAATGTAATTTCAGATGTGTTTTTATTGCATATATCGACTTAACATAACTCGAATTAACCTAAAATCATCCATTATTTCCACTATAATGTCATGTCAGCACCCCCACATCTCACATCCCGAACCACCATTTTTTTTTCACAATCTCATATCGAAAATGTCACACAAAAACATGAAATCAGGTAAGAAAGTTTGTTAAAATCATATATAAAAATTTTCTTATGTTGATAGATTATTGTATTTATAAAAAATAAGCAACATTGGTAGATTTTCATGAATTTGATAAAATTTTAAGTTTTTTAATTAAGTTCAATGTATTACATTAAATTTTATATTAGTACGCTAAACTTTAAACAGAGGTAAAATGTTATATTTTAAAATAGGCCAAAGGACTATTTTCCACTCAAAGTATGTTGTTTTCTCAAATTTTCCCCCATTAATTTTGAAAATCTCATTTATCCACCCATAAGTGGTTAAAATTAACGGTTTCAAGGGTAAAATTATTATTTTATCTATAATATTAAAAATAAACTTAAATTTGATTTTATTTTTCCCTCCTAAACTCTAAAAACTAACAATTTCTCTCAACCCAAGTTTTCAAAAACAACGTTTTCCCCCTAAGATTTCCAAGTTTTCAGATTTAATTTTTCGACGATGTTTTTTCTCTTTGATGACCTCCAGCGACATCTCTTCTTCTCTGATGCAGCCTCCTTCCAAAGGTTCTCCTCAATGTCTTCGTCGATGAAGACAACTCGTCTTCGTTGAGACGAAGACGAAGAGGAGGTCTTCATTAACAACAACACCAAGGAGAATCGCCTGAAGGAGGTCGCGCCAGAGAGGAAGAGATGTCGCCTGGAGGTCACCAAAAAGGAAGAAACATCGTCAAAAAATTAAATCTGAAAACTTGAAAACCTTAGGGGGGAAAATGTGATTTTTAAAAACTTCGGTTAGGGGCAAATTGTTAGTTTTTAGGGTTTAGGAGGGAAAATGATATGACTAACGGACTCAGTTAATTTTAATTGTCATAGGTGGGTAAATAAGATTTTCAAAATTAACAAGAAAAAACTTGAGAAAACAACATACTTTGGGTGGGAAATAGTCCTTTGGCCTTTAAAATATAAGAAGGTTGAGTAATTTTTTATTGGCGTTTTTATGATATATCTACGAAATATGGAAGTTATTTTAGAAGTTCAAGATATTTACACTAAACTTTATATTGGTAGGTTAAAAATCTAAAATGTGAGATGAATAGCCCTCTAAGTTTTAAAACCATTCCCTTACACCCCAACCCAGGTACAATACACGTTGATACATATATCCACCTCCTAATGCCAAAATATTACATTTACCCCTCAAGCAAGCTAAACTTAAAAAAAAAAAAAAACCCCAAGATTTATCGCTAACAGTGTATACATTAGTGTAATATATTTATTTACCCCCTGGACCCCCAAATTAGACATTTTAGCATTATAAAGGAAAATCACATAAACCACTCAACTTATAAATCTATCACTTATAACCCTTTTTTAAAGTTCAACATATACGTTGAATGTTCTTTGAAGATCAGTCTGTACGTTGATCTTTGATATTTAAGTCAAAAATCAACAATTTAGGCCTTAAACTTCCATAAATACACTTAATCTAATGCAAATGCACTCCAAACTTAATGAATCTCAAATAAATTCACAACTTGGTCATCAAAACAATCACAAAATTTATGACTTTCATCTACAAACCAAAGACTAACTTCCAAACATAAACCAAAAAACATGGTTGTGGAACATGACTAATAAAAAGAAAAAGATGGACAATAAACATGTCTTGTAGAATTTGAGAGGTGAATATTGTCCGTTTTCAGTGAGATTATTGGCCAAAAATGTGATGGATACTAATTTTAAATTTTGAAAATAGTGGACAATGGACTAAATTTTGATTTATATCTAGGAACATTTTTGTAGAAAAAAATCTAATTTACTATTTTAATTACTGCTTAGAAGTTATTTAAACTTAAATTTTGCCTAAGAGCTCAGATAAAAACTGAATTAGGTCAAACCTTGAAACAATTGAAATAACATTTTGTGAAAGATAGAGAACAAAAATTAGAGTGAAAGAATAAAACTTTGGCAATCTACTAAGGCTAACAATACCTTGAAAATATTTTTAACAACTTGCTCATGCGGTCATTTCCAGGGATACATAGGCCTTGTTTATTTTCTTTTATTTATTTTGTTTGAATTTTCTTTTATGTGTTTGAAAAAAGGGATATTTAATTAAATGTCCTAACCTACACAAAATTATGCAAAAATGCCCAAAACTTAACATACAAAGCAAAAATGCCCCAATAACACGAAATGATAGAACTACCCCTATATATATTTCCTTGAAAACACACGAGATTTAGAATAAAAGCACTATTACTTTTTATTTTGAATCTTATGATTCACAAGACACTGTAGCACCATTGCGAGGCGTGATTTCTCCAACAAGTTTTTGCATTTTTTCTGCTACCGAAATGGGCAGCAATGTTAATACATCATTTCTTATCAACTTTCAATCATTTTTTGTGTTGATATTTTATTGATTAGATGAAGATTTTCGTATTTTAGAGTTAGGGTTTTGGTTATAAAGAATAGAATGTATGGGTCGATTATTGCATGTTTTAGATTAATTTCTTGAGGGTTTTTGTGTTAGAATAGACATAGACTTGTTTGGTGTTGAAAAATGCAATTTAGGTTAGAAAATTCAATCGATGAGGTTGTCTTGCAAAGAATTTGTCTGTCTTGCAAATCATGAGTTGGATAAATCCGTTGCGAGGCTGCTTATATTTCACAATAGGAGAGAAAAAACGATTTTTTTAAATAGTATATAACCTTGTGATAATTCATGATTAGGGGTTAATTGTGATTTTTTAAACAATAATTCCTCTTGATATCTAGCGATTAGGGGAAATTGTTGTTTTTTAAATAGTATCATCTTGTAATAACTCGCGATAAAGGGCAAATTGTAATTTTTTGGTTTTAAGGGGCAAATTGAAATTGTTATGGCTTGAGGGCGCAAATTGAAATTTTTTGGATTAAGGGGGCAAATTAAAATTTGTTTGGATTAAGTGGCAAATTGAATTTTGTTAGGATTAACGAGGCAAATTGAAAGTTGTTATATTATAGGGTTTTTTGACGTGTAGTTTTCACATTTTCAATTTTTTTTTTTCAAATTATTGTGATAATTGATAAATTTTATATATTGAGAGAATACGTATTTTATAATAATGTTCTTTTTAGGTGTAGATTTCGAATTTCCAATCGGTTTTTTCAAATTGTTGCGATAATTGATATATATTTACATATTTAGGAGATATGTATATTTCATATTAAGGTTTTTCGACGTGTAGTTTTCGAATTTCCAATTATTTATTTTGAATTATTTCAATGATTGATAGATTTTACATATTTAAGAGATATGTATAATTTCATATTAAAGTTTTTTTTAATATGTAGATTTTGAATTTCCCAACGGAGATAACAACCCAAGTAAAACAAAAACCAGTAACCCCAATTGTGTCTATATTAACCAAGAGGTAGTTGAAAATGTTTGAAAATACTTGTTTTGGATATTTTATGCATATGAGATTCAACGCATTTTGGTTCATTCATTCATATTGAGAGATGTTATAAGACGTGATGTGAGAAACATATTATGGTTCTGGATTAATAGGGTTGACTTGAGGTTTAGCCCATTTGAGTTTGTTATTGTCACTACCCTTCATTTCTCTAAGTTGACTGACATTGAAATGTATGTGCCACGAGATGTTGAAGATAAGATCAGAGACATATATTTTAAAGGTCGTGCATCATTGAACCACATTGATATTGAGACTATATTTAAAGCAAGGCAATTGGGGGACGATGATGAGGACGTTGTTAAATTGACTATGTTATGTTGTCTTCATATAGTGTTACTGAGGAACTACGACCAAAAAAAGGTCGATACACAGTTTCTCTAGTTGGTTGATCACCTTGATGGATTTAATGTCTACTCATGAGGTTCAATGGTGTAAGACACGACATACTAATCCATGTGCAAAGCCATTGCTAGGATATCATCAAACCCACCCAACACCAAGATGAGAAAGTATAGTATCGTGGGCTTTTTGTAGGCTTTCCAGGTAAGTTGATTAGTGTAAATAATTTTTTCGTGGGCTTTTTGTAGGCTTTCCAAGTAAGTTGATTAGTGTAAATAATTTTTTGGATTGTAAGAAAATTAAAAAAAATATTCATCAAATCTGTAGTAATTGATTGAATCTAAACTTCTCTTTTGATATTGCAATTTTAGATATACGAGAAGCTGGACTCACTAACTGATTGGGTGGATCTAGTAAATTGTATAGCGGATTCACGCATATTCAGGTAGAAGTCAAAAGGCCTCCCAAGATAGGGTAATAAAGGACATATATTCAATAGAGATAAGGTCAATAACTTTGAATTGATTAATTGATTGATTTGAGTAAATGACATAATAAAATGTTAATTGTTATATTTTAATGAGTAAGACTATGTAAATTTTTTGCCAACTACTACCCTAAGTGAAGGGCATGCACTATGTTATATTGATGTCATTAGCTACTATGGATTATCACGTTTGCATCATTTCTTCTCTCTACTAGTATCATCATCCTCGACTCTTACAGACAGTGTATCTCCATAGATTGATCCCACTACTATCGTGTCACAATTTGTTGTTCAATTTGCCGTTAAGCCCGTTGCTATATCTCTATACTTTGAGCCCACTACTTCTTCATAGGTTGAGCCCTCTTTTGTTGAGTTGGCTACTATTAATGATTCAAGTGTGTTCCTTATGACAGAGTGCCTATCGCTTGTGCCTTCTAGCATGCCCCATACGACGTCTATATTTGATGTTGTATTGGCCAAATGAGCCAATCTTATATTGGATGGCATAAATAGTTTATGGAATGAGATGTCTTATTTATAGGATCAGATGTCTGGACAGATGTCTCGTTTGAAGGATATCGTGATGCATGTCGAGCCAGATACAATTAATTAGGTGAGAAAACCACATTTTATTTATTCGTTTTGTAAATTTTATTTACTTGTTAGTCTGACATATGTATCTTCGTACAAGGTACTCACGATGATATTGGAAGGCTTTCGCCCATTGGCCTTGTGATTTCATCTCCTCCTCTAGCCGAGGTTAGAAATCTCATTAAACAATTTATTATTAATATTCATACAAGGTACTGGTGAAGGAGTATCGATTAAGAGTTCTTCACGTATACCATCCTTGATCGAGGAGGTAGGTAGATTGTTGTTATTTATTTGGTTGAATGAAGTTAAATCTAACATGGTTGAAAAAAAAAATTCATCTTTTCAAGATGAACGATTATTTTTCCTTACTGGCCTCCTCCTCAATATGAGTAAATGGGTCATTGACATTAGCTTACAAAGAAACAGGCTGATCAATCTCCTATCATAGGAAGATTAGAATGAGGTATATCCATAATGAAATGTATATTTACTTCTATTTATTAATCATTGAAAACATTATGTTCGTTCTCTCATCCATCATGGGGTATAGATGGTAGACTTGATAACAACAAAAGATTCCTCGACCAAACCTATTTTCAATAGGGGTACATCGGTGTAGACAACCGATGGTAAGGTCATCAAGAAAAGACCGCTCATTCACACCTGGTACACAAACCCGCTCAAACTATGGGGAACCGATCGATTTAAACTATTCTCTCCTTGGTTGTAGAATGTTAAGAAACATTCAAGAAATGGCACGAGAAAGCTAAAGCATCCAATTAGCATAATGTTTACTACAATGGCATAAAGTCCAAATCAACCTTTTGGCATACAGTGGTGAAGTTGCGTAAGTGTCTAACAGGCGATGTAAGTGGTAATTATCAAATGACTTTATTTAAATGTTTTATATATAATGTAAACATAACAATTCATGTTTTCATTTCGGGCACCAGCATGTAAATTTCTTTCTAGCACTTTTGCATTGGCATCAAGCTTTTGTCCAATAAAGTTGGACAATGGCTCACACGTTCTTCGTATGGCATATGACAGTTGGAGTGCCACCTCATTGGGTGAGTATGAATGCCCGAAGCTCTTTATGAAGATGGTTAAAGTAGATTATAAGCTTGGATTATTTTGCAAACCATGAGAAGCAGTTGATTAGGTATTGTATATACATGTTGCCATTATAATTAATTTATGTATAACACATGTCTCCATTATAATTTTTCAATGTTTATAGATTTTCATACCTATCAACTTTGACTGTGCTCATTTGGTCCCAAAGTCTTAGATCTACGAGAATAGATGATCATAGTATATGACTCACAGATGAATTTTACCATTAATTTCGAGGGTCTTATATGTCAGATGCAACTGTATACCAGTTACATCCCAATGTTACTATAGTCTACTCATTTTTGGTCCACCACAAGGCGTACACCATGAAATGATGAGTTAGCATTACGTCAAATGGAGGGTGTCTCCTAGTAAGGCTCAGGTTCTAGCGCTATAGTATATCTATGTTATACCTCATAGAGTGTTTGACACTTAGAAGGAGTTTGGATTTCCCCTGTAAGTCCTTTACCTCGATGCATATGCAGTTGGCCATATAGTTGTTTTTCCAATACATTGAGTAGATTACGTGTACATGTTTATTTAAGATTGTATTTGTTCTATATATATTTCATTTAGAATATTTATTTGTTATACATAGAATAGATTGCGTATACATATGTTTATTTATTATTATATTTGTTATGTATATATTTCATTTACGATATTTATTAGTTATGCATATGCTTCTATGTTTTATATTTATGTTTTGCTTTTACTAATAACAGTTTACTTGATACTGAATGAATCAGAAGTCAAACAATGCATGAAATGTAATAACTGATTAAAAGAAATTAAAGATGCTTGAAACATAAAAATACTAATATAATATTTTATAGATTACATCTCATTTCAACAAGTACATCGACAAGTTAAACATAAATCAAACTAAATAGAAGGTTGAGACTGTGAAGATCTCTTGTTTTTATCTCTTTTCAATAAACCTGATGGAATAGAGTTTAGAACTGGTGCTAAGCTCTTGTAGTTTTCGTGCATGCCTAGGTTGATTACATCAACTGTAAACCTTCAATATTATCACCTTACCTTGTGAAAGAAGTCAGATTCTATTAGAAGGACAACCCAATCAGCGATGATCAATAAAGGGTGGCAGGATAACTTATTCCTCTTAGTATGTAACCATTCTTATTGATCTCCAAGTGGATCGATAGTTTTCTCATACATTACATGGTAGAATTCAATTATGTAGAAAGGATGAACCGATGCATAGATATTAGTAAGCCTCAAATATCTTGTAATAGCAATAACATGCTTACATGAAATATGTGACAATTGAAACTTCATGCATGTACATGCCCATTCATGAAAGTCCATAATGGCCATGTATCTGCCACCTATAACTTGATACCAAACATTTGTAATTGGATAGACTTTTAGATTCCCAGGCTTTAAAACATAGTGGCTAAGCTTTTCCTCTATCCATAGTGTAACTTGGTGGTTGTATTCATTTGCAATTTTAAAAACATTAGCGCATTTGTTAATGAATAAGCATAAGTGTAAAAAGGCATGTTCGATTAAATAATTAGTTTTAAAACTATACATACTTGCATAGTTCAAATGCATGTTCAGTGATACCCCACCTCTCGTAGGTAATCCCCCGCTTGATGGTGCATTTTATCAATTGGTCTTATCATGACCTCAAAATCTATTTTTGTATAAGCCTTTATTATTTTCTAGTACAAACACACAATTTTTGAGTTATGTTTGTGCTTCGATTGCATGTTACAAAGAAAGTTATGACAACAACATCTATGGTGAACATCTGGAAAGACCTTAGCTATTATAAAGCAAATGACGTGATGTCGATATGAGATTATTGTCAACTCTACTACTTCACTAATGCAATCTTTAAACTTGGTCAAAAACCAACACCAAGTCAGATGATCTTTTTTTTTTCCCACATTGAAATTTATTGAATAGATCTGATTATTACCATCCATGGCTACGACGATAAATAAATGTCTCAAATATTAACCTTTTAAGAAAACAACGTCAATACAAATAATTGGTCAAATATGTCGTTGAAATCCATGGATGCAATAACCTAATACCATGAAAAAGTATTGAAAACGATGCTCCTCGTTTGTTTGTATATATGTCATGGTACTTGGATTAATACATTCTAAACTGTAGCAATAATCTAGTAAGAGTATAAATGACTATTTCGGTGAGCCCTTCAATGATTGTAATATCTGATTTCTTACTCGTCAAGCTTGTGAATATGATATATCAATTTAATACTTGTCAACAATGTCGATAATGATATCCTTAAGTTGATAAACATGATCAACCAACACAAATGTTGACTTCATTAATTGGCCTAAAGCTTGAGTCTCAGCTTGCCTATGATGTGGCTTTATCTTATCTCTTGAACATGTGTGTGTAGGATTCATAGAACGAATTTGAAATAATTTAGTGGGTTTTAATCTTCTTCCTGATAAATACTATTTATATTGCTCATCGACGCACTTAATCTTTCATCTCCTTGTGTCTAACTTGGCCATTTTGTACTAGAATCTTTCTCTAATGCAAATTGAGCCACTGCATCTATCAAGTGTTTTCTATTATTAAAAAGGTCACTAATTTTTATAGCATTTCTCTCTCACACTGATCCTGAACCACATGATGTTGTTGTTGATATTGAAGGTTGCGAAGGAAAATCAGGTAGCCACTTAAATAGATCAATTGGGACATCATCAAATAATGATCCGACATAATTCCTACCAACTTGAAAAGGATGTGCAAACTAGAGACTACTTATATCAAAGTTAATAGGAGACGTCTCCTCGAAGTTCAACTTATTAACAGAAATGTCAATCATCTCATTCCCATCAAAGTCACCTTAATCTAGAACCCTTTCTTTGTCTCCACGAACCCATTCTTAAGCAATGTGCAATGCATCATTTCGAAAATCTACAAGGTTTTCCTTATCAGATTCCTCTTTCAATTCACCATTGTTGATGTCATTTTTTTCTTCTTCTCGTTGTACTTCAATGGGGGTATATGTAACAAAAACTAGAATAAATTCCTCGAAGTATTTAGATATGTCAATAAAACCCTCAACAACTGACTATTGTTTCATGCATAGTTAACTATTGTTTCGGATCGAATCGATACCATATTTGTCACTCAACAACTAGATAAATCCCTTAAGTGTTGTTCCATATCAAATTTTAATCACTCTTTTATGACCTCCTCTGTATTTCATTGTTTTGATCACTCTAAATTTAATCTCCTTTGTAATGAATAGTAACATAACCTATCATTTCTTTATTCAATCTTACAATAGCCAATATTGGTAAAAACAACACTTAAAAAAAAAAACACCTTATAAAATTTGTATCAAAATGCCCATTAAATTATGGCATAATTATATATAAGTTTATAAAATACAGGAACATCATATTTGCATAACATTGAAATGCTTTCTAAATTTGGTCGTGTCTTATTTAACACCCTCATATTTTGTCTAATTTCAAGATCCCCTATATTTTTCTAACATTTTATTTCACACTCTCATACATTGTCTTATGTCGAAATGTCTCTATATTATCCTAACATTTCATTTAATACCCTCATACATTGTCTAATATCAAATTATCCCCTATATTTTCCTATCACTTCATTCAATCCCCCTCTTTTATTGTCTAATATCTAAATGTCTTCTATATTTTTCTAATATTTATTTTATGGCACAATTCTTTATGTAAGTGTATAAAATATACAAATTTGATTTAACAAATAAATTAAGTTTTCGGATAAGATTCATATAAATACTTTGTTATCATGAATAGATTTTTTTTGAACTTAAACTTAGAAACACGAATTCTCTTCCTTCTGAATAAACCCATACTATTAAATATTGAGTAAAACTAAAAAATTGAATGGTATAAGAAAGGTATAAGAGTGAGAGTTTATATAGAAGCGGTGAAGGTTATTTTGACATTTAAAAAGAAAAAAAAGGGACATTTTTGTTTAAGCCCTTGAAAGGGGACCATTTTCACTTATGCCTTTGATAGGGGGAATTTAATTTTGTCAGAAACAATTAAACATGTCAAAATTAACATTATGTAAAATTTGTAAATTGGAAAGTGCATACCTAGTTTTACATTCTAGTTTTCAGATAACTTGAATATGCTGCGAGGTATTGAAGTGAGTTGTTTCCACGACGCCATTTGCCAATGTATTATTTTTCATTGGGAGACATGACCTCTTTATGTTTTGGTTTCCAAGGAGAAAAAAGAAGAGAATTTTTTTTCTAGAAAAATATAATATGCAATCCTTCACTGTTGGGGAGGCAGTTTGGACTTCTGAATAAAAAGTTCAATTGCCACCATACTAATTTTCCTTTGGTAGTTAAACAAACTGGGTTAGGTTGACCTATCATAGGTGGACCCAGACCTAATATCTTCCACTCATATAAGATGAAAGATTAGAACCAAATACTTATCCACAAAAATCCTATACAGTGGTACGTTTTATACTTGCAAATGTATTGTGCGATCTTGCGAGCAATCTGTACTTGGGAGCTAAATATTATGCATTTGTTAGAATAGCATAGTTGTTTCAACTCGAATAAAATATAATAAAGTGTTAGGCTCGTAACACCCTAAACTTACTCGATAACACTAGCTCCTATTAATCTCTCATTTATCATTGCGTTATTTTTTTATGTATCCATGAACAAGTCCATTCTCCCATATGAATGACATGATCGACCAACCAATGGACACATATAATATATAAGTCTTCCTATTCTACTTGAAATTCTCAATTTAAACTTAACTGTTTTTCTAGTCATATTTTATAGACCGAATCATGTGTAACGATAGGTGTCAAGCTAAGATAGTAACACTAAGAGTAAATATCGAATAACAACAAAGAGTCGAATTGTACTAACATAAGATAATCCTCATAAAATCTCACACAGTGAAGGAGTAGAGATTCAAGTCGAAAGGTACTAACATAAGGTAATCCTCATAAAATCTCACACTGTGAGGGAGAAGAGATTCACCCTCTCAACTGGTTGTCTTACTTATGCACACATAGTATGAATCATGTGCTACAGTATGTATTTCCTCAAATTCATTACCAACATTGTACAGATCTTAGTTCAATCGTTGTACGAAACACCTAACTTAAGTTCTTAATCTTCTTCACACTTGCAGGTATTTATCCATATTAAAAATTCATATATAGTATTCATAAGTTATTTAGATGTGGGGAATCCAAATTGGTCATTTTTAAATATATTTATCCATGCCTTCATCTTGATCGATCATTGAGGCTACATTTTAACTTTGATAAATCTTTTCTTGAAAAATTTGTCTCCTATTAGCACGCTCTCTTGATGTCACTTTTTTCAAGAATAATGTCTTATCTTTACTTACTTTTTAAGTGCTAAAGGTGATTGCTCATGTGAGTAAGTCAATCTCTAACTTGTGTGACATTGCAATCTTGTTAAGCTAAAAAAATGATGTGTATATAATGAAAACCCAAGAATTTCGAGACTTAAGTTCAAATACAAAATGAACTTAAATTCTTGGTTTTTAATATTGTGTTATCAGTATAATATATAAGTTTAACAACTTATCAATTACAGTTTACTTAATCCAAGAAATTCAATGTGTGCAAGATATACTTTTCTTTGAATAATCTTAGTTAAAGGATCAGTAACCATATAATGCATAAAATTATATTATACGCTCATTTCCCTTTTGAAAATAAAGTCTCTTAAAACATTATGTCTAGTGTCACTATGTTTGGTTATCCTATAAAACTCGAGATTTTTCATTTCAATGGACAACTATTATTTCGACAATATCGTCATGTTTACCCAGATTCACAAAGAATATTCTTAACCAAACAATTTCTTACATAATCACTGAACAAGTTATTAGAGTACACATATCTATTTCTTATCGCTCCAAGATATAGACTTTATTAGAGTAAGAAAACATAGATAGAAATCGATTTGCATTGATTTAAATTACCTCCCTAACTAGCATCTAAATAGCCAATCAAACGTAAATTCAATTTTTAATCACATAAAAAAAAAGCCAATAGTTACCATTGCATACATAATATATCCGACGACATTTGAATAGGTAACTATTGACATTTCTTCTTTTTTATCCTAAGTTTTAGGATATATCTCTCAACTCAATAATTCATTATTTGACACAGAAGTATCAATAGGTTCATAATTCATCATATTTAATTGTTTTAGAATCTTCTAAGTATTATACTCTTGTGACAAAGTTAAAAGGTTATTTAAACAACCCCTCTAGAATTTAATTCTTAATATGTAATCTGCTTACCCACATCTTAAAAGTCAAAAGTATGGACCGCCATCCTTACACATTATCATTTATAGATATATACACATTATCACTACACATAGATAGAATTACAAATTTGTCATCAAACTTTGTCACATAGACATGGTGGTCTTGATTAATCATTTTAAAATCATAAGATATTAAGTCTTATGAAATTTCAAGTACCAATATATGGATGACAATTTTAAGTCATATAACGCTTTTGAAGCTGCTTCAGAACTATAATAACAAGATTTATATCTAGTTTCACACAGATTTCTTTGTCAAGTTCTTTACTAAGGAAAGTTGTTTTGACATTCATCTAATGTAATTTTAATACATTGAAGTTTAATCTTAATGCTCCTACTAGGTTGAGATGGCTGAAGCAAGCAGTTAAGGATCATTGCTCCCGTTATCCGAAATAAGTTATAGCTTAATTGCATTTACTCCCACTATTTAGAATAAGTATAGGTATTATTTCTTATAACTCAACTAATTATTGTTAAGATGTATCTATCCTCATTTTTCTCTTATCTTATTAAGATGAAACCTTTATCAACATCATCCCTATTAAGAAAAATATTTTCTATAAATGTAGCATCTCTTGATATAATTTCAGTTAATCTTCTAGCAGAATCCTCTTTAATGAACACATGCCCTTTGGAGTGTTCAATGTATCTAATAAAGATACATTCCTTTCTTCTTAGTCTCAATTTTTCAAACTCATGGGAAAAACTATAGATAAAAATTGCTAACTACTAAGGTTGTAATCAATTAATTTAAGTTTTTTACCTAACCATAACTCATAGAGAGTGGAAGCAATTGATTTAGTAGGTACTCGATTAAGTATATGAGTAGCAGTTAACGTCATATCATCACAAAGTGAAGTTGATGTTTTGCCTATGCTATCATTGACCTAACCATTTTCAATAGAGTTTAATTACTATTTTCTGCTACACCAATTTTTTACAAAGCTCTTGGAATTATTAGTGGCCATACTAGTCCTTTTTTATTACTCAATTCCTCAAACTTTTCAGATAAATACTCAAGACTTTAGTAAGTTTTTAAAACTCTTATCCATTTTGTCTAATTGATTTTCAACCTTAATTAAATATCATGTCAAAAGTAATCAATTGCTTCTGACTCATAGGAGATCAAGTAGACAAGATCGAATCGAGTACACTCATCAACACAAATAATGAAATATGAGATACCTTCTTAAGTGTTACATTCATAATAAATACATATGCCTAAGTATATAAATTACAAAGGAAGTCAATCTCTTACAACTTAATCAAATAGATTTTTCTAGTAGTTTTTCTAGCTGGGCACTTTCATAGGCAATTTATTCAATCTATCTTGGCCAATTCATATCCATACATATAAGAGATGCAAATAATAAAAAACTAACATTATTATAATGAAGGGTAACAAATACTATATAACCATTCAACTAACAAGCCAAATTCATAGAAATCAATTCTATTACATTTTGATAAAACACCCAGAGAAATTCAAATTATATCTTAGTTTAAAAAGAATAAATACTTTGACCAAGATTCATCAAATATTTAGAGTATATTAGATTTCATATAGGTATAGGATTCGACCGTCTTGCAAAAATTATTCGCTCATGTTCATTCCTCTTACTTCAATCTTTGTGTTATTGTCTACATAAATCCAACTCACCCCCTTTGAAATTTGACATAAATTTACTAAAGCTCCTTTGTAATGAGCTACTTGTTCAATAACTTACGTAGGATAATACTCAATAGATATCATAGTACTGAAATTAAGGTTTCATCACTTTATGTAGAATGAGACAAAATCATTTTTAGCTCCATTTATTCATGGGTGAAATAACTCTCGTTGCTTATGTTGTAACTATTCATTTTGTTTCTATCTTTCCTTCTAATACGGTTGTCATTTTCCCGTTTTAATTTTTTGTTCTTGTTCTTTGAGTATTATACGATCTCATTTCCCTATTTGGACTTAGGCTACTTACTTTTGAAACCACGAACAACTTTTGGAACTAAACTTTGTAACATATGCAAGAGTACCAAGTCTAGCTGCCTCAAAGGCGCTTGTCTTCTAGTTCTACGTAATAAGAACTATTAATAGAAACACTTATATTTTTATTGTAGGTCATATGCTCTTTCAAATGCTCCCACTTTCGAGAAAAGATCGTTTTTATTATATGAACCTATTGTTTATATGTTAGGTTGCATCTAGCTGACTTTAGTTTCATAATCATATTTGACTTTCTATCAAATTTAACAATCAACTCTCTTTATTTGGGGTTATAGTTTCTCCAAACTTTTCTATCAAAATTATACTTATGACATATTCATTTGAGTATTACTGGTACTTATATGCTAGATCAATATTCATGAAACTGGTCAAGATATCAAACAAAGTGAGTTTTGCTTTTTACATGCGTGATATGTGTCTACATTATATTTGTGTAAGGCACTATTTGGGTTTCTATCCCTTAGTCAACTGCGAATCTATCTTAACTTAATTTGCAGCCTCTAAAGCCTTTTGCTCATCTAGGATATTGTATATTTTTAAATATCACACATTGTAATTATCCCTATTCAATATCATTCTCATTCAAATCAGTCATCACGTCCTAGTATGTTAAAGTTGTCTAGATCATAAAGACATATTTCAAACACAACTCAATCAACACAATTGAATACACATCAGTTGTTGCAATTATGCATTAAAATTTAAAATATCTCACATAAGACACAAAATCAAAAGTTTATTATATTCCTAATCATCTTCCATGACTCAAATACTTGACATTTTAAAATTCAATTTGATTACGCCAATATTAATTTTGGATGAGAATTTTACTAAATTTTACTACTATCAAAATTCTCACATTTAACATATATAAAATATACGATACAACAAATGCATTATTTATTATGACTAGGATCATTTCATCAACCCGTATCATTCTCAGAGTCACTTTATCCATGATAAAGTCTTTGTGAAATTTGCGTAAGTCAAACACCTCATATTTCGTTAATTTGGGAATAGTATCAAAGTAGTGGATTTTCTCACATACATTACTATGCGTCGCTCTTTAGCAAGCTGTAATGTATCCACTCAGTCCCAAAAGTATTCGAATTCTTGTCTTGAACAAAATCATTAATTACAGGGCTAATAGTCATGCATGGATATGATTAGACTATGTACTATCTCTTTTCCAATTAAGACAATACAACTAATTCTATATATAATCTCAACATGCACCATTAGATCATCAGATGATCATATCATTTACTTAGTATGATGGTCCTTAGTCAACAAACTTGTATGAATTAGAAATATGTGTTTTTGAAACATTGATATGCGTTTTTATAAGCCAAAATAAGGTATTGATCATATCATTTACTTAGTATGATGGTCCTTAGTCAACAAACTTGTATGAATTAGAAATATGTGTTTTTGAAACATTGATATGCGTTTTTATAAGCCAAAATAAGGTATTACATGCCGTTATATGTTGTAGGACCCAAAGAACATAGTCCACGTGCAAAAGAATTGGTTTCATGTGGCCAGAAGAACTGAAAATAGTGTCTTATGTGCTATCACACACCAAAACACGATCCTATGTGCCTTCACACATTGAGTCAATGTTGCCTACGCCTCTACGCATCAAAATAATGCATTCACACACCAGAAGTGAGCCACATGCACCGCCATACCTTGGAAGTCCTCTCTTAGGCACACTCATGACACACATTCATTTGGACAATGCCTTTGTCATCTAGACAAAATCCAATTAGAAAGAAAGTGCTAGAGGGAGAGTTATCATCAGGAGGGAGAGAGCGACCATAATTCACCAATAAATTTGAAATGGGGGAAATGTCAAACTTAATCTTAGGAGGAAAATATTAGTTTTTCAAACCAAGGGAAAAAATGTTATAAATTTTCAAGGTTTTTAGGGTTTAGGAGAAATTGACAATTTTACTCTTTTCTCTAATAGAAAATTTTAATAAAAGTTATCTTATGAATGAGTATTTGAATTTTTCAACTATAGTAAGTGTGCTTCTTAGATTACGCTAAAACTTGGGTGGGACATAGTCCTTTGCCCTAATAGTAAAGTAAAAGAAATACATCATTTTATGAAAGGTTTTCTCTTACAATTAGTTTAGGAAAAATAAATAAACGAACATAATGTTATGTCAAAACAAAAATATTACAACTTATAAAATAAATCACTAAAATTTTATTGTTCAAACTGTCACACACATTACACGTACAATGATATTTTCATTCATTTATTATGTTAATAAAATCTCATTTTATAAACTTATTAATCTTTTAACATTGTAATATAAGATAACTTACTGAAAAATAATTGTTATCAAATCTGATAGGCTTACAAAATGGAGTTCTAATTGAACATGCCATTCAATATCTTTTACTCAATTTTGATTGCATTAGAGGCATGTACAATCTAAAAGCCTTTCATTTTTATAATTTAATTATGTGCATAGCTTTATATATAAATAATGACATCTTACCATTAAATTAGGTATTACTTTATCTTCAATTTAAAATTTCTCAATCAGATAGTGACATATCATTGTTTGTACATAAAATTGTGCATATAACACTATTTTTTAATTTTAAAGTAGCTTTAAAATATTCATTAACAATAAAATTATATGCACAAAAATAAGTATTAATTTATATACTAATGATAACGTGTCATTATATAAGTAAAATATTTTTAATTAGAGATTAAACAATACTCAATCACATGATAACATGTCATTATCAATACACAAAGTAATATCTTTTGTTAGTGTGTATATATATATATTCTTAGAGATGACAATTTAGCTTGTGAAATTAGGTCTTCGACTTGTTTTTTCTAAACGGGGAGAAGATTCATCGATAAAGATGAAGAAGGAACAGGGACGAAGATGACCAAAATCATTGTAGTTAAGGACATGGCAAAGATAAATATATCTTTGACCTTTTCCCTTCTCTGTTGGGATAAACCACACAAAAAGCCCAACACAATTTGAAATTCAACGAAACAATCGATATGCAACTAAACAAATTTTCTCCTAATTTTTGTGAATCTATTGAAGCTAAACAAATAGATTTACCTTAGAATAATACATAAATAATATGGAAACAAACAAACACAAGTAGCACAAGGTACAAACAATTTTTAGTGTAGAAACCTCCTTAATGTGAGAAAGGAAAAAACCACAAGACTGTAGTCCACCTAAAAATCTTTACTATGAACAAGATTGGGTACAAATTTCTCTAGTTAATACTAGAGGCATACTTCCATAACCCCTCAAGAACAATTATTCTTGGCAATTGCAACCATTTTCCATAACAATCAATGAAAAAATCTCACAAAAAAAACATAGGTTTGTCCAAGGGTTAAAAAATGACCTTCCTCCACTCCAAATCCTATCTTCACCATTCAAAATGAATATCAGTGAGTTTCAAATATGATCTTAAAATTTTAGCTCAGTTAGACCACAAATCAACCTCAAATGAAGCTCTTGATCAAAATCAAACCCTTTTTACCCATAAATTTTTGCACTTCTCTTCCTAATTTATTAGTGGCTAAACCTAATTTTGCTACTCTCACTTGTTGTAGTAGACTTTAGGGTTTTAAACTTCATTGATAGGTCAGGTCAACAAATGAAAAGTTTATTCTTCCTCCAAGTGGGCTATAAAAATATACCTACAAAGGCTTCACTTTTAATAAGTGAACTTTGGGTCATCCTCCATAGAGAGAAACCCAACCCGATATCCTTTACATATTTCCAAAAGCTTTACAAATTTAATTACCATTAAAAGTTTTGAATTATTATAAATATGTGCTGACACCTTCTAATAGAGATGGAGAGGAAAAAATGTGGAGAATTTTTCTCACAAAAAAGAGACATGGATTCCTTATTATCCCCATATCAGGGATGCGGCAAGGACTTAGAAAGTTTTCCTCGAGCAAGGACGGGGATGAGGTTTGAGTAATTTGAGCCCTACTCGCCTTATTGCCATCTTTATTCTTACTCACTAAATAATAAAGATTTATTATCAAAATCAGTATATTTATTGTACCCATAACATCAATTTCCTCAAATATTTTATGGATGAAGTTTGAAAAAAGATTTGTAGAAGATGCTTTAGAAAAAAAGAAAAGAGTAAAGTACATGTTTCCACCCAATGTTGGCCTAAAAGCACTATTCCACCCCTTAGATGACATAGTAACATTTTTTTTTACTCAAAATGAAACTCTATTAATGAAAAAAAAATCTTAAATGATACCAAAAAGTGAAATTATCATTTTATCCCTACAATTTCATTTTTTAAAATTGCAATATAACTAAAAAAAATTAAAGAAACTTTAAATATCAAAATTACATAAGAAAACTCCATTTTCCCTTTCCTTTTATCCTCACCCCTATGTTCCTCTATTCTTGATCGACCCCCAACACTTCCCTTTCTTTGGCAACCTATCTCACATTATGAAACCCTCAACTTTCATATCATTGTTTTCACCCTTCTCTGTTGCACGCATTGTGGTCTCCACCACCCTTTCTTTGTCATGATTTGGTGTTGTTATTGATGTCTTTTAACTCAATTGACTCGTCAATGACTCAATCAAGTGAAGAGTTGTTGACGACAACATGAATCATGATGAAAGAGAGAGTGGTGAGGTTGAAAACTCATGACAACGGTAAGATCGTGGTAGTGGTGAAGGATTGCTCGTGATAGCTAGGGTTTTCAAAGAATTTCAATGGCTTATTTGTAAGTTTTTAAACCTTTTTAAGGACTAAAATGTCATTTTCAAAATTTTTGAGTCTAATATGTAAAAGAGTTATTTTAATTTTTTCAAAATTAATGGATGGTGTTGTAAGTGTTGATGTTGTTGGGTTGAAATAGGATGGAGTACTGTGTCTTAAGTATGTAGTGAATTTGCATGTGTTAAGGCTGTAATTAAAGGTAAATTACATATTGTATTCACTCATGTTTTTCTTGTCTCTAAAGATTTATTTTCTTCTAATGTTAGATTTTAGCATATGGTATGTAGAAGTAAATTTTGTTACATTCGAAAAGAGATATGTCAGTTGCCTGTTTCTTATGCAGGAGACTTAACGGTGTATTTTTGAGGGCCAGAGTTCAGTATTTTCAAATTACAAAGATACTACTATAAATTTGGGTATGATGAAAAATCAGCTAGCTAAGAAAGGGAAAAGAATATATCATATCGGCCTTCCAGACTGACTGACATCAGGGCCACCAAGCTGATTGCTATTGCGATTGTTCTTGTTTTAATCGAAATCTAGAAAGTAAAGAAGCAAGAAAGGTGAATTTTGAAAATACCCAAAGCAAAATCTCTCATGTAAACCTATAATTAAATACAAAGGCATTTTAATATCCAATATAAAATTAAAAATTAAGCGGGTGCGACCTCAGGATTCCTCCAAAACTATGAGGGAGCGTTTGGTTTGGGTAATGTTTGATTACTAAAATATAAAGATTACCTTGAAAATAGATTACTTAGGAGATTATTGGGTATAAATGATTACTATGTTTGATAAAATTTAATAGGTATAAATAATTATTGTGTTTGGTTAAAGGTAATAAAGGATTACTAGTAAAATATTTTACTTAAATGCCCTTGAATATAATTATTTTTAAATATTTTTTATATTATTTGTCATATTGATTAAAAATAAATTTATTTTTATCTCAAAAAATTAATAAATAATAATTTTTCTATAATAAACTCAAGATTACCCCAGTAATCTTTAAATACCTAAGGTGAATGTGGTAATCAGATTACCACTTATATTATCTGTCACGTCAGCATTGGTAATAGAAGATTACTGTAATATTTTATTACTGACAAACCAAACAAGGGAATAAAAGATAGATTACTAAAGTAATCTTAAAAACCTTTACCCAAACACACCCTGAGACTTACGCGTTAGCCAACTGCGTCTCTACGCCATCTCCTTAACTAAAAATTGTATTATTGAATAATGTGGTCAATTTTGTCTGTCCCTTTTCTGAGATTAAAACACAGAGACTATTGTTAAAAAGAGTGTTGTTACACAGTCATAAATATAAATTTCCATCCTCAAAATCTAAAATTATTAAAATCTTAACAATATTATTTTGGTAATGGAATCATCAGAGAAGAAAAGATGTGACAATAAATAAAATAGAATTTCAATTTCATAACTATTGTGTATCTCCACATGAAAACGCATTTAATGATTTGGAGGCAGATGAAAAAGATTAAATGAAAAACATTTAATGATAAACAGTTATTTATGACTTTGGGATCAAAGCAATTATGAAAAGAATAAATATAATCTGTAATCTGAAATCACAAAATCATAAATATACATTTGAAGTTGTAAATGTTATTAAAATATTTATTTATATTATGATAATTATATCTGATTTATATCTAAAGTTTATAAAATCATAAGAATATATATATACTCAAAATTTCAAGTTTTATCAAATTATTTATTATAATTATATCTCATTTGTAACCTAAAGTTTGTATAAATTATAAAAAGTATGAAATTGAAATCTGAAATATTAATTAAGTTTTATATATTATAATATTTTAACTATTAATTATAAAACCAAAAGTTTTGTGAATATAAGACAAATATGAACCTGAAGTTCTAATATATTTTTTTCTTCATCATATCATTAATTTTTACTACTGTCATCAATCTTTAATATGTTACCCTTCAATTGGATGGAGAAAATTACATTAAATGAGCTCTAGACACAATTCCCTATTTAGAATCTATGAGCCTTGGAGAAACACTAAAAGAAGAAAATAATGCATTTTAGCAGGATAAATCCAAAGGAATTATTTTCCTTTGTCACCACATCTGTGAAGAATTATTGGCAGAATATATGGATATTATGGATCTACTAAAGTTATAGAGAAACCTAAAAGAAAGATTCAATAATTAAAAGTCAATGACACAATATGAATGAATTCATTTACGTTTATAAGATTTTAAATTTGTAAGTGAATATAACTCTGCAATGTTCATAATAGTTTCCCGAATGAGATTATTTCGGGAAAAAACAATTGAAGAAAATATGTTAGAGAAAACTTTTTTCATATTTCATCTCTCAAATATGCTCTCGTAATAGTAATATAGGGAAATAAGTTTTAAAAAATATTTTGAATTAATATCCTATTTGTTGGTAGGTAAGCAAAATAATGAATTGTTATTAAGAAATCATCAGACACGCTTTACTGGCATTGCGTTATTCCTTAAAGCGAGTGCAACTATTAATAGTAGTTATCGTAGGTGTAGATAAGGTCCTGGATGAAATAAGTTTCGACTCAAAGATGGTTATAATAAAAAGTCACCATAAATGGACCAAAGATGAAGTAAAACAAGACAAAAGAAAAATAATACAGAGTAAATCACAAAATCATAAAAATAAATGTTATAAATATGGTTCTAAAGCTATCTGTCGCGTACTTGTCATATGCTTAAACATTGAGTGAATTTATACTAAACTTCTATTAAAATTATTGACAAGAAAATCGAATCGAATTGTGTTGATAATTCAAATTCTATCAATATACAAAATTTTGATATTTCAAAATTCCTTCAAGATTAAGAAATTATGTATATTATGTTGTGTAATTAGTACTATGTATTTATTCATTTCACATTTTATAATGACTAATGTAAATTTTAAAATAAAAGGAAATAGACTCCAAAATTGAAATGTTAACTTCAAAAGCCGATGATGGAAATATTTGTCTAGTTGATAGTGCAACAATGCACACAATACTTAAGGAAAAGAAATTATCCTTAACTTTATCATCAATTGAGGCTAAAGTAAACATTATATCAGGATCAATAAGTCTGATTGAAGGTTACAAAAGAGCTATAATTTTATTGAAAAATGAGACTAAATTACGCATTAATGATGCATTATATTCAAGTAGATCTATAAAAAAAATCTACGTAATTTTAAAGATATAAAAAATAATGGTTATCATATTGAAACTATAATGAGAATATTGCAGAATATTTATGTATAACTAATAATGCTTCTAGAAAAAGGTATGTACTAGAAAAATTGTCCATTTTATTGTCTAAATTGTATTATACAATCATAAAGGTAATTAAAACCTATACAATATCGAATTAGAAGTTTTTTATCTAAAAGTCTTTATACTTTGGTATGACTGTCTACGTCAT
The DNA here is from genome assembly GCF_011075055.1 of Mangifera indica. Lineage (NCBI taxonomy): Eukaryota > Viridiplantae > Streptophyta > Magnoliopsida > Sapindales > Anacardiaceae > Mangifera > Mangifera indica. The sequence continues at coordinate 3,428,802 of NC_058148.1, forward strand.
CTAGGATCTACAATTATGCATAGAATTATTAAAAATTCATATGGACATACATTAAATAATCGTAAAATTTTATTGTCCAGTAAAAGATTCTGCATCGTCTGTTCACAAGGGAAATTAATAATCAGACTACCTCCCTCTAAAATTGGAATTGAATCCCGATCATTCTCACAAAGGATTCAAAGAGACATATGTAAACTCATTCATCCATCAAATGAGTCATTTCATTATTTTATAGTTTTAATTTATGTATCTGCATAATATCCCATATTTGTTTATTGTCAATTCGAAATATTATATTTGTTAAATTGTTAACATAAATTATCAAATTAAAGACATATTTTTTCAGATTATTCAATCAAATCAATACAACTATATAATATTGGTGAATTCATGTATAAGACATTTGATAATTATTATACTTTTATAGGGGTTGATATTGAATATCCAAACTCACAGGTACACACTAAATCTAAAGAACAGTATTGTATATCTGATAACTTTCCACATGAAAACGCATTTAATAATTCGGAGGCGGATGAAGAAGAATATATGAAAGCATTTAATGATAAACACTTTTTTATGACTTTGGAATTAAGGTTGGAAGCATGTAGGAGGTGGGAAACGTGTATACCCCCATTTTCTCCACTCTTCGTAGGTTTTTTTTATAAAAGTTTACAATGGTCTTCCTTTGCCTTACATTTCTCGTTTTACAGATAACTCTATTCCATATTCTAATATATTTTTGACAATAACACATTAAAATTTACAAACAATTATTTGGATAAGAGTCTCAATTACAGAGTCCTCTACTACTAAGCGTCAATAGAATGGTTTTTTTTGAAAAACCCAAAAGTTCTTATAACTTGCAGTATTTGCCTCAAATGTTGGAAAAATTAGTTCATGTACCTCATTGTTCATGCGATGTGAGTGTGGTGTCCTCAATCCGAACTTACTTTTTCTGGATTTTGATCCCTGTTCACAACCCCAATCAATTTCTTACAAGGCATTACAATCTTTTATATAATAATAGAATGAATATTTTATTCTCATTTTTTAAATTCAAATACATCTTATTACTATTTATGCCTAATTATTATTATTATTATATTTTCACATATATGACGATTTATTTTTTTTCATGCATTAAAAATAAAAATATAAAAAAATTACCTTCTAGGAGTTATTGATTTAAAAGGTTTAGATTCAAAATATATAATGTTGGGAGATGCAACTTAGGATCAAAGATGCTGTTAATGTGGGAATATACATATTAATTGGAAAATTATAACTTCTTGCATGGTTTTGAGATTTGATCTGGTTTTCGAGATTTTATGAATTTAGATATAGAAAGTTAATATTCTAGATATAATTTAAGCAAGCATACATATATATATATATATATATATATATATATATATATATATATATATATATATATATATATATATATATATATATATATATATATATATATATATATATATATATATATATATATATATATATATATATATATATGTTTTAAGGAATTTTAGGTCATGAGTTTTAATTTTTTTAATGGAAATTAAATAAAATACCTCATCCTACCCTAAACTAAGCAAAAATACCTCATTTTCAAAGTCTAAAGCCAAAATGCCCCAAAATGTTTTTAAAATACCTAAACTATCCTTCACCACTTTTATATAAACTTTCACTCTCATACCTTTCTCACATCATTCAAACTTTCACTCTTACTTTTATTTTTACACAATATTTGATACTATATATTTGTTTGAAAAAAAGAAAATTTGTATTTGTGAATTTGAATCAAAAAATTCAATTCATAAGAACAAGGTATTTATACAAATCTTAATCCAAAACTTAATTTTATTTATTAAATCAAGTTTATATATTATATAAAGAGGGCATTTGAATATTTGATGATATATTAGAGGGTTAAATAAAGTGTTAAAAAATATGGGGGCATTTTGATATTAAACAATGTATGCAAGGTTTAAATGAAATGTTAAGAAAATATAGGGGCACATCGATACAAAACAACATATGACGGTGTTAAATGAAATGTCAGATAAATATAGTAGGTTAAATAAAATGTAAGAAAAATATTACATAAATACAAGTAAAAAAACTCTAAAATGACAAAAACTGAAAAATCGATCCAAAATTTAAAAATAAACGTCAGAAAACCCTGGATTAGAAAAAATAAAAAAATTGATTTGAAATTTGAAAACTACACATTAAAATACTCTAAAATGACAAACACAAAAAAGTTAATTTGAATTTCGAAAACTATAGGTCAAAAAACCAAAGAATGACAAATACCAAAAAACGGATCTAAATTCAAAAATTATACATAAGAATGACAAAAATAAAAAAATAGACTTAAAATTTGAAAACTATATGTCAAAATATCCTAGAATGATAAAAACTGAAAAATTGACATAAAATTAAAAAACTACATATCAAAATACTCTAAAATGATAAAAATAAAAAAAAAGACTTGATATTCAAAAACTATAAGTCGAAATATCCTAGAATTATAAATACTGAAAAACTAATTTAAAATTTGAAAATTACACGTCCAAAAATCTCAAAATGACGATCATAAAAGAAGTAATCTAAAATTCGAAACTATACATCGAAATACCCTAAAATTATAAAAACCAAAAATTCAAAACCTATACGTTGAAAACCTTAAGAATGACCAAAAAAAAAAAACTTATCTAAAATTTGAAAACTATATGTCAAAAAATTGTAAAATGATAAACAGTGAAAAATAGACCTAAAATTTAAAACTACATGTTGAAATATCTTAAAATAACAAAAACTAAAAAATAGATCTAAAAATTAAAAACTACATGTCAATAACTCTTAAAAAGATAAAAATTGAAAAAACGAACATTAAATTTGGAAAATACACGTCAAAAAATCCTAAAGTGTCAAAAACCAAAAAATCGACTTATGAATCACAAAAATTGAAAAAAGAACCTGAAGTTCGAAAACTATATGTAAAAATCCCCTAGAAAGAATAAAATAAAAAAACAAACATGAAAACTATCAATTTGCCCCTTTATTTATTTTCTATTTTTTGCTCTCTTATAGGTCCTAAAGTTTAAAAAAAAAAATTTCCCCCTCCCCCTTGTTCCCTGGAGAACCCCCGATGTTACTGTTCAAAATAGTGCCTCTCCCCAGGGTTTCCCCCAAGTCCCTCAAGGCGTTTATTGTTTGAATTTTTGAAATTCCCCATTTCCCACGTGGCGTTGACCTAACTCGAGGGAGATTTTATCCACATCGGGGAATCCTAAGGCCCCCAAGGTGTATCGCTGGCCGAAAACATCGATTTTCTAACAAAAAATTTATCATTTCAATCTCCTATTTGAACAACAATTGAATTTAAACTTATTATAGCATAATATCTCTCAACAAATTAAACCAAAACGAGCAAGAATCAACATATTTTATGCATTGTTAAAAAACGAAACCTTAAAACTAATAACGTTTATAATCTTTAACAAATTGGTAAAATTTAAACAATAAAATAATTCAAACAAGATAATAGATGAAACACTAATTTTCTTTGCCATTTTTGTCATCGAAAAACTCAAAAAATGCTGAAAAAACCGAAGAAGTTGAATGATTGTTGAATCATGAGAGTCTCGTAGGAGTCTCAGGTTTTCCTTTGAATTTTAATAATGAGTTTGGGAGAAATTTGGGTGCGTTATGAAAATTTTTTGGTTTATTATAAGGACATTTTAGATAAATAAGACATTTTTGCTTAATGTTTAAATTTTGGGACAATTTCCTTAGAAACCCCAATGTTTTAGTGCAATTACTTTAATATCCCTTCTTAAAATAAAATTTTAAGGTTTTTATCTGTTTGAAAAATTAATATTATATAAAATACCTTTTTGACAAAATTTGTTACAAAATAACGGTAAATTTGGAAAACTAGCTGTTTTAGTTTAGGGGGTAAGTGAAGACTGTGAAAAGGGTATATAGGTGTATCCCATTGCAAACACTCCAAAGCCCAAACAAATACAAGTAAATAAAGAAAATTTCTTCCAAAACAAAAGAGACTTTAGAAAACCGAAAAAGGAAAAATTCAATCAAAAGCGCTCAGCTCTGAGCAGAGAAGTCTCTCAAACTATTTGTCCATTCAAAAATGGATCCAGAGCACACATTTATAAGAGTTCAAGAGAGGTTCTCTCAGATGTTGACGCCTAAAATTAGAGCTGCTTTGGAATACATCTATCTTTTTATTGCCATCACTTTGTTTTGCGTTCTTGTTGTTATGCACGCCAACTATGTTCAACAGGTTTTTAGCTGTTTCTATTTTTCAGTTCCAATTGTTCAAATTTGTTTCAAAGTTTCAATTTTTTTCTCCACCGGAAGCATAAAACTGTAAATTTATGAGTACTGCAGGTGGGTTTGTATTGGTTATTTGTTTTTTTAATGATATGTTGGGTGATTTTTTGACTTATGTATGGTTGTTTTGTGTATAAAGCCTGGATGCTCGAGTGAACTCTCTGAAATTGAGACAACTGAAGCTCAGCTTATACAAATTAAGGTATGTGTGTGCTCTTGTTGGTTTCTGATTTCAGCTTTGTTAATGCTTGTTTGCAACTTTACTAAATTGCTGTGTATGGTAAGCTTTATAATATCTTGTATATACTGATGATATAAGTAAATGGTAAATAAAATTTTGTGTATGGAGTGGGTTCATCACTGTTTCCATCTTTGTTTGTTCTGCTATCAGATTTGTTCTTTTCTTGTACGGTTAGAGTAATGTCCTTTATGGCGAAATATAATGCTGATGTTTTTTAAGGTCGTTCTGTTAGCATGTGTTATGGAACTCCTCTAAGAACTCAAACTCACTCAATTAGACATAAGAAATTGAACAAGAAACAAATTGCTTTATTTATATTTGAATCACTCAATACGTTAACACTCCGATTTTATTGTAGAAAGAAGAAATAGACAATAAGAAGAAAAGTTGTTTTTGCAATTAGAGGTGCCTATCCTCCCCTAGTCCAAAGGCCCTCTTGAATGATTTCCTTGAATATTTCCTTGATATTTCAACTCCTATTCTCTCTTCCTTTTATAGTCTTTTTCTCCTGCATCAGTTCCCACTTTTCCCTCCATTCTCCTTAATTCTTGTCTGTTAGTTTTGCCTGAATTGATGCCTGTATCTTGCTGTCTTGTTTGACTTCTACATTATGGCAGCCAGTTCATTGCCTGAAAATTTTCCTGGTTTATTTCTCCTTGTATAGACTTGATTGGTGGTCTAACAATACCCTCCAATGAGAGTCACCTTATCCTCAAGGTGGGAAAAGTGGAAAATCTCTCTTTTTTTTTAATCCATTTATTTTTATTATTTTTTTACATTACTTTTTACCCAATTCGAAAAAATCCCACCCATTTTACCATTAGTCTAATTGTCGCGACTGCTTACAAAAGTTAACCCCTTATTGTTCACCATAGTTGTAAACACCACTATGACATCGTTTATCCTAAGCATCGTTGTATATGTCTCAAATCCCAACCTCGCAACCCTTATCTCTCTAAATTCAATATCATACACCACTAAGAATGCACTAAGAATTTCAAAACCAACTTCAATCTCGTTGTCTTCCTCATCAATCACCACTTTTTTTATGACGTTCTCCCTAGACAACTGCAATAGTTGTTGAGCTTTAGTTTTGTCGTCTTCCTCGTTAATCACCTCCCTTTTCACAATCTCCTTAGACTCTTTTATTGCCTTAAATTCATTGGCCATATTATCCAATGGGGATACCATTGCTTCTAACTTCTCCTTCATTGCCTCCAAAATCTTTTTCACATCAACTCTACTCTCCATCTTTTCAATCCTTTTCTAATTATTACTTTAATCTCACTACTCTGATACCACCTAATGTTAATTTCATTAATATTTTAAGATAAAAGTGTTGGCAACAAGAGGTGCTAACTCCTAAAGTTCATAGTCTCCCTATCACTCAAAGGTTGCCAAAGTACGTAAATAACAATATTCTTTTCTCTCTTTTACAATCCTAGGTCCCCTTTATATACAACTCATACCTACCATACATTTTTCATAACTCCTTGATCCAATTCCATACCCCAATTCCATATTTCCCATACATGTTTCATAACTCCTCAATCAATATATTTCACCTATATAAATATTATCCTAATTAAATATCTAATTATCCTTCTTCTTCTTCTTATTATTATTATGGCAATAATATGCAAGTGGGCCTTGTTTCTGCAATTATTGCCTGTAGGAGGTAGTTTAAAAGACAATGGAATTTGTGTTTCCATTGATTAAAATAAGCCTTGAGGATTTTATGACATATTGCACCTATAGTATTTGATGGTGAAGATACATCCCTTTAATTTTGTTTTCTTTTGATCTAGCAAAGTACTGTGTGTTTACTATGCATATTTTCTTCAAATTGATATCCCATGAGATAAAATGTAGACTCTGAACTTTCATAAAATTCAGTGCAATTTGACATTTCCCTAGTGCATCTCTGCCCACTAAAACTCTGTGATTGGTCTATGTAATTTAGAAATTGTGCTCTTTGGTTTGTTTTAGTTTTAGAGTCCAGGTATCTGGTTTTGAGATTTAGTTGTAGATTATAGATAATTTGAATTTGTTTCTTAATGTCCAAACTGTCATGTCTGAGACAGAAGCCTTTGTCCTTTGCTGCAGATAACTAGTGCTGGCTTGTGGTTGCTAAATGGATCTGGTTCTAATGTTACTGATGTTCTGGGTGTGGAAACTGCAACCACTACAGTAGAAGTAGCGAATGTGGATGAAGATGAATTGACATTTTCAGCTGCAAATTTTTGGTTGAATTGGATTGGTTCCAATGCTTGGAAGAGCAACTTGGCATTCAAGTTCCGGAAGCCTGATAGCAAACTTCTTGATCAAGTAGAAAGCTCTGGCAATAGTCAAAGCTCTAAGTCAGTGGCTGATGATGCAGTTATTAAAATTAATGAGGAGGAGCTACACAATTTCCCTTTGTCAGCCAAGGAGACATTTAAAGCTGCAATTGTACATTGTGGCAAAAAGTGGTGTAAACGTCTATCTTTCATTTGGAGATGCATAATACAAATATTTGGAAGTTTCCAGCAGATTTGGGTGGGTATTATTAATATATCTCTTGAATGCTTGATTAAAATATTTCACAAAACTTCTTTTAGTTTGCATCCCACCTTAGCCATCTTTTTTTTTCCTTTCATTTTCGCATTCACAAGCACTGAAATAATTTGATTATTGAGATTCTGCTGTTATAAGATATATTGGCTGCATCTATCATCATTTGCATATGGACTCTTGTTGTAAGCATTTTAGCACTTTTGGGTCCTTCTCTCTCTCTCTCTCTCTCACTTCTTTCTTTAAAATTAAATTTACAAAACTATATAGAGCTTGTTATCTTGTGCACTTGTGGGTCCTTCTCTCTCTCTCTTCTTTCTTTATAATTAAATTCACAAAACTACCTTGTAGTGAATACTAATATGTGTGGCACAATCATATAGCACTACTTATCAGTATTTAAGCATCTTGCCACTAGCTAGTACCATGTCATGATGTTGATCACCATATATATGAGGAAATGAATTGAGAAATGATAATTAGAAACTTTAAGTTCTGGCGTTTGTCCTTTTTTCTGTTTCTTTTACCCACCCACATAGCCCACATCAATGCTTTTTTTTCATTTTCTGTTGATTTTTTTTTTTTTTTTGCAACCCATGGATTTTTAGTTTAATTTTGCTTAAGATATGTCTCTCTCTTGTAAAAACTGCTGTTTCAGGATTCAGTTGCTTTGTTTACAGAAATGTGTTTTTAATGTATCTTTTTGAGATAACTTGGATTCTGCATTATTATTACAAAATCTCTATGGTCTATGCTGATTGATCTTTCTAGTGCAGAATTTATCCGGAATTCATTTAAATCTTGATGTTCCAAAGTGGTTGCATATACTTTACATGGACAGGATTAGCACATATGCAGGTAACTGACTATTCACCCACCTTCACCTTTAAAGTTGTTTAAATGTAGTCCTAACTCTTTAGTTCTCTTGTTTTAATTTTATTGGATAAATTGCTAGATACAAAATTTTTTCGATAACTGATTTTGTATTCACTTGGTTGTGAGAGTAAAAATATTAGGACGTAGAATAATTAAGATGGGCTATGCTTACAATTTTGAGAGTAAAAATGTTAAATGATCATTACAAAATTATGGGATAGATATGTAGACCATATGATGGTGACAGAGTTAGTAAAATTGCATCGTCTTTTTCAGTTGTCCTGAGTTGTGGAATTGGCTTTATGATTTTAATAAAATCTGTCTACATGCAGTGCAGTGGCTTGAGGATAGAAGCAAAGTATTTGAACCTATTTATTTATACACCATGGAGAAGGTGATTCTTAATTTTTTTTTTTTTAAAGTTATTCATGCTTCCTGTAGATTCTACAGCATATACAGTATCTGATTTGGCTATGAAAATTGTTGGCACAAAGATTTTGATATTGTATTGAAGCTTTTTTTAATCTTAGGTTATTTAATGTTTTCTGAATTAATTTGCTCTGTAGGGATATTTCTTGCTACCTGAATCAGCCAGGTCTCAGCATAACATGCGCACTGTTAATATTAGCATATCAGCTAGGCATTTCTGCTTTGGAAACAGGTTATTCACTAATGTAACTACATACCATGGTTTTGCTTTTCCTGAAGTTGACAAATGTCAGTTATATGACATTTGAGACTTAAGTTGTTATTCTGGCAATGAAATATATTCATAATTTTAAATTATATACGAACTTGGGTACCTTTTATATGACTTTTAGGCAGAGGCTAAGAGTTTTTGACTTAAAACCATATTGGTAAATAAAAGATTCCAATAAGTTTGTTATTTCATCTGTGTCTACAGCATCATTTATACTGATCTTTTAAGTTTTTTTGCGAGTTTAAATGGTTTGGTGCTGTATTCAACCATGTCTATTGCAGTTTTGGCACAGTATTAGTTACACATTTTATCATTGAACAATCATGCAAGTTTGTCCCAGGGAGAAAGTGAGAAGTGGTTGCAGTTGAGAGCTTAAATTTTGAAGTGAAAATTTCAGTTTTATGTCTCATGTCTTATGGCACTGCCAAATTATGATGCTAATGGTCTGGAAATTTGATTTCAAGGTTTCAAGTTAGTTCATATTCAATTTTTAATTGAACCTAGAGATTTTGTTATGTTAAAACTTTTGAAAAGTTAATACGGGAAACTAATTGCCTCAAGTTTTAAATTTTTGTTTCCATTTTAAAGCTTTGAGTTGTATGCATGTAAATGCTTTAAGCTAAAATGTGCTTTGCTTGAATTTTTTCTTACAGGTGGCAACAACTTCTCATAAATAGATTTGTTGGATATGATACTATTTTAGTGAATAGCTTACTGAACTCTCCCGGTCAAGGTAACTTTTGGATTTCTAGATTTACTTCTATATGAAATTTATTTACAATACATCTTTTGTGAAGTATATGGCATGAAATGCTACATGATTGTGTGCCAGTTTCAGTCAGTCTTCGTGGATATAATTTTTTTATTGAAATTATTTTGTATTTGATCATGCAAAAGCACATTTTCTTCTCTGTTTATAATCAAATTTAAAAAATAAAATAATTCCAAGGTTTACACCTTTCAATGACATCTTTCTTTATTCAATATTTTAAAGAAGCACAGTGGGCATCTGTCTAACATGCCTCTTTCTTTTCTCTCATTTAACCTTGGCTGTTCCAACAACAATGGGTAATTCTTGTGTTGGAGAAAGTGAAGTATGTGACTTTTGCTAGATATTTGGTTCTCTTGATCTATGCTTCCTCTTTTCTCATCACTTTGTTTGATTAGTTCAATAATTTATTAGTTAATCTAGTTATTTTCTTGCGTATCTGCGGCTTAAAATGTTTAGAGTTAAAAATTTTTCTTAAACTTCAGACTGTGTTTGTACTAAAAAATCTTTATACTCAAACTCGTATGCTTCAATGAATTATGTATTTGAAAAAATTAGCATGTTCTTTGGTTTAACTTCAACTGCCTAATCAAACCAAATTGAATTACAAATTCACATTTTGGTGTGATTTGGTTTTCAGGGTTGTGATTGTTTGGGTTAGTTTGTATCGAGTTGAACCAAGCCATTTGGTTTGATTCTCAAACTAAATTGCCTTAAGTTTTCTGTATTTTGCAAAAAATTCTGACATGAATTTTTGACATTAGCTAGCAATAGTTTGGAGTTAAACTTGACTTTGGGATTTGTATGTTTAATATAAATTAAGAAGTTGTAGTTAAGTCATAATTCTAAAAACTGGGATTCTCTCTAGTCTCTTTTTTGTCTCAATGAACCTCAGACTAATTTCATGATAATAGAATATGGAGGACCTAAGATTAATTTCAGTCACTGGTTCTCAATTCCTTTAGAAGTTATGCAATTCCTCTCATTCCAGAAACTCCACAGAAGGTTGATGGCTCTGTTATCTCCTGCAACCAAACTTTGATGTTAAAATTTAAACCATGCCATCCTTTTGGTTCTATGGCTTTGGATCTCATGAACACCAAACCATGTCATATTTATGTCCCAGTACCACCCCCTCCAACACACATTCCCTAAAGCAATTGTACAATGCTAGAGAAGATGGCTGTACCTCTCACACACCTACTACTGATAATTACTTTCTGGCCAAATATATTTTCATCTCGAAATTCTAAGAGAACCACCCAATCACACAAAAGGGATTTATTGGGCTTGCTAACATGCAAACTAATTTTCAGGGGAATTCCTGAAGAGTCACTAAATTTTCAGTAAAACAATCTAGATGTAGCACATTTCCTTAATTAGTCTCACATGCTTTGTAAAACAATTTGACATATACTACTCTTAGCTCACACTGAGGTTTTAAGTGCAGAACTTTACTTTTACATGTCATATGGAATTAGCCTATTGGTGATTAAGTTTAATGTTATTTATCAAGGTCGGATTCCTTATATGGTATTAGTGATACAAAGCTTACACTGAATCATTATAGATTCTATGCTTGATGAGTTAGTGTTACTTAACATTTCTATTGTCTCTAATCACTTATTAAATTTCTTTGCAGGTTATCTTTTTAATTATCAGACAAAGGAGTTCTATAATCTTAGTTATGCTCATGAACTACCAGAAGGTCCTGCAAAGTTTGGAGGTTTGATAAGTTTGCCTTATTTCTTCTTCCAAGAAGTGCTTTTTTGCGTGATGATGTTGTATTATCTTATTTAACAATGTCCTTATGCAATTTTTATAGGTCTTATTTGGCTGGCAATTTTGATAATATTTCTTTCTATGTTAGGAATTGTTTGCAGAACATTCATCAGTATTGTGTCTTGAAATGGGCAAGAGTTAGTTTGCAATTCCCACTCTCTTGGGAGTTTGGCAGTAATTTGAAGTGTTGAGCAATTAAGACATGAGAAACATTTAAAGATGAGCATCCAGTTTTTTCCATTGTCATTATCTTCAAAATTTCCCTCCCATCCCTAAAACTATCTTAGAAAACACTATCGGGCATGTTGTTTATTTTTTTCTGGTAATTGTTTGCCAATTCTCCATATGGAGGTTATTTTTTAAATGGAAATGCAAATAAAAAAAGAAGGAAGAAAATGGAATTCATTTTTACGATTCTCTTGGTGCAATGAAATATAGCCTTAATGATAATGAGTTTTATCTCTATAGGGATTTGCTTGTGTTAGAACTTTGCATTCCACTAATACCTCTCCCTCATTCTATAAAACAACCTACCAACTTTTTCCATCCCTATTCCATCCTGGCCTAAAAGATCCCAATAATTATAATAATAATAAAAAAATTAACTATGTTTCCTCCGAAGCAATCCACTTGTAAACTCTAGCAAATATCATGTATTGTGAAAGATTTGTTGGAAAACAAAGAGTTCCCTTGTGTAAATGAAGTAAACTTATTGTGCAGAACTATGTTAAAAGATCCCAAGTCACATGGTGTGGTGCTTGGTTTGTGTTAGAAATCGTGGACCTTTTATACTTGGAGTGTGGATCAACATCTTTATTAATTATTGGCTTTAACATGTTTTGGGTTCCAATGGTTAATATGACTTAAGCCAATCTAACTTGGATACCCGTTACATCCAATACTCTCCCTCAAGTGCAACAAAGCTACCCATTCATACTTGTCATAATTGGGGGACCCATCTAAAGTTAGATCTAGTTCTTTTTGGCTCAGCCCAAAACAGAATCTATCTCTTATCAGCTAGCTATGGGTCCACCTGAGTTTTAATCCAAGGTTCTGGTTTCTATCAGCTCAGCCCGACATGCTTAAATGAGTCTTGGATTAACAAGCTCTGATACCATGTTAGAAATTTTGAGTCTTTTAAACTTGAAGTGTAGACTGGCATCTTTATTAATTATGAGTGACTTAAGCTAATCTAACTTAGATACACATTACATTATATACCTTTTCATTTTTATATTTCTTCCTACTGTAGGACTTATATATTGCAACAGTTAGTATCATATTGTGCTTTGTGAAGTTGGCTGACTTTGCATATGAATATTTGCCTCTTGTTAACAGAACCCATATTAGTGATACATTGCATAGCAGTAAGTATTGTTTTATCTTGAGTCAAATATGTGTATACATTTTTGACCCTATGGATTTAAGAGTTTTTACGTCTTTTTCCTTGAATATGTGCAGATTATCTTGTGACAAAATGTGGTGTGCTTATGATGTCATTATTTGTCTTTTTCACAACCACAATGTCAGTTTCATTTACATTGAGAGAGACACAGACTCGCATGCTGAAGTTCACAGGTTTGCTTTATGTAGTTTTTTGCACAGGACCATAGCATAGTGCAAACACCACACAGAATATGCATCTGTTAGATACTTTTATTGATTTTTTGATGCCTTTTTGATTAAACTTATGAAAACCCTTTCCACCTGGTATGAATAGGTGCAAGTTTGATGCCAAGATCTGTTTCACTATTGAAGAGAGTTAAACCAATTGAGCGAGCTAATACTCACATGCATTGTTGTTCATTCATTCTGGTTAATTAACTGAACAACTCCGTTGATGTAGTTGCAAATGTCTCACCTAAGTATTTGCACCCTTGTAAGAGGCTTTCAATAATTGCTAGGTTCTATAGGAGATGTAATCTCTGTGAAGAGAGTTCATCCATTATATTTCTTCATTCATGGCTTTAGTAGGAACAAGCTGTGTATCATGGTAGCATTCTTGGAGTGCCAATGCCACCATATATCATGATTCTTCGTGTCCTTTCTTGCTCTGACTATGATATGATTGGGTGTATTCCATCCTCAAATTACTGCAGTGCAGCTTCAACACCATGCTCGTCATCGGCTTCCAACATTTCAGCTGATCTTTGTTCATGTAATTGAATCACTTGTCTTTGTTCCGGTATGCATCAATTCCTTTTTTTTCCCTGTTTAATATAGAATAGTTTTGAATATTCCACCTTTACATTTTATATGTTTGCGCTGTTGGTTCTCTTTGTTTCTTACTGAAGAGACTTGTACGTTGGATTGTATAGATAATGATTGGAATCCTCTTCTTCCTGTTCGAGTTTTACGATGACCAGCTGTTGGCTTTCATGGTTTTGATTCTTGTCTGGTTATGTGAGCTATTTACTCTTATCAGGTCTCTCTCTCTCCCTCTTTTATATTACAAAACATAGTAAAAAGGGGCATAGGCTCATGTTATTTGTTAACCATTGATACTCTTTGGTTATTTAATACAACAAAGCATATAGTTGATTCTGTTTTCTGTCTAATGTGATCGTGCTTGATGTTATGTTGCAGTGTACGAACACCGATCTCAATGAAGTTTTTTCCTCGCTTCTTTTTGCTCTACTTTCTGGTTTTCCACATTTATTTCTTCTCTTATCCGTATGGTATGACCCTATCAATTTTTCAGACTCATTTTTGTTATAGCTGGAACTATTTACCTTTGTCTTAGGGCATAACCATATTAAAAATTTCAGGCTTTTCATATCTGGCACTCTCTACAACTGCAGCATTTATGCACCACCTCATTCTATACTTCTGGAACCGTTTTGAGGTAATGAATGCCAAAAATAATTTCAGAATTGTGAATACTGATCCTCGAAAATCTTCCCATAGAAATTGCTTTTGCTGTTAATCACCTAGGCAGAGCTCCTATATAGCCTTCGTGTTTGTGAAAATTATGTTTTATTTATTTCACCTAACTAAATGTTCTTTGATTGAAGTTTGATTTTTCATTCCTATGCGATTCTTACCACAGGTCCCAGCTCTGCAAAGATTTATGCAAAATCATTGGTCTCAGCTTCAGCAACATCCAGACTTCCACATCACCTCCTCTACCATTCTTGCATCAACATTACATATCACAAGATTGAATACAAGGAACCCAGGCCCTCCTAACGTAGACATGCCCTCAGGGCAAGGCTGGAGACCTGCACCTGACCAAGCCATGCCCACCAATCAGGCCGAAGCCCCTGCACCAGAACGATCAGAAAACAATGGTATAGACAGTGTTGGTAACCCTACAGGGATCCCAGGACAGACCAACCTTCGGCAAGGTGAAACTGGTCCCAACCCCGGGACCATGAATTCATTCAGCTCAATATTACTGTGGATCTTAGGAGGGGCTTGGCTTCAACTCATTTCTTTCAATGTTTAGAGACGTTAGAGATCAAGGGCAAGTTTATACCGAACCTCCAAGGCCAGAAAATTGAGGAACGCAGAATGTGCAGTAATAGTAATGGGACATTACAATTTAAAAGGAATCTAAATGCTGATTAGTTGTATTTCTATGTACCTCTAATGAAATCGTACTTATTGTGCCAGGCTTTTACACTTTGTATAGAAATTATATGTGAGATATATTATAGGGCAATTCCCTCTCTCTCTGTTTTTTTTTTTTTGGAAGAAAAAGAAGCTTGTATAGGCAATTATTTTGCTCCTAGTCTTGCCAAAACTTTCATTTCCTTGGGATTCAAAATCATGTATGATGACTTTTTTTTTTCTTTTCTAATTAATTTAATATTTTCTCAGATGAATTGTTTGCAATGGACTGATATAATTGATGAAATGGGTAATATTATGTGATGGGTGTGTAGCGAGGAACCCATATTTAGGCGAAGGAGTGTATTTATTGGGTATCCAAAATTCATTATGCAACCAAACAAGGATGAGTTATTGAATGATTATTTAGTAACTTATAATTATTGATTTAATAAGTTATTATATTCTTATTTTGATGATAACAAACTAATATATTTTTGAGTAGATTAACTAATTATTTTTTATTTGAGTGCGAATTTAGATGGTTAAAATTTATCTAATACATGTAAAAGAGGATCAAAATGAAAATCAAAAATAAAATTTAAATAAGAATTTCTGAAAATTCAAAGAAAAACTCAAGTTTAGTTAGATGTTTTTTAATCTTTTAGCATTGGTTTGATTAAATTAATTATTTACATGTGAAAACTCTCTAAAAATTTTATTTTTATATATTTAAAATTTTTGGATTAAAATCTCATTTTTCAAACTTAATGAGTTAAATTGAATTTTATCAAATTTCAATAACCTATTTGAAATCATGAATTTTTTTGCCTAAAGTGTCATATCTCAAAGTTCTATTAGAATAAGCGTTGCACTTAATTTTTAGGCTTATTTTTGTGGTCTAAATATGTGGATTTGATGTATTTTAGGTTAGAATATTTAGGTTTAAGATTTAATTTTAATATTATTTTCATATTTTTGTGAATTGATATTAAATTTCTATATTGTAGAAATAGGCGAAATTAGAAAAAGGAGCACCAAAGAAAACAGAATATTAGTGGTTTTTTTATCACATTAGAAAAGATGAAGATACGCGCCGAAAGAGTGCTAATTTGGATGGGAGAAGGATACAAGCAGAAGAGGAAAGTAGCAAATATGACATTGTTCAAATCCAGATGAGACTAGAATTCCTACTCCTACGTAGATGATTGCATTATAAAAGTATTACTAAGCCACACAAAGGAGAGTTCGCTTTTACACGGCTCTCACATGGTCTACATACGCTCCTATTTCTAAACTTTAACAAGCCACAAGGAGACGAAGCATATACACATCATAGCGATAATCAACCCAAGGATGAAGGATCAGTAAACCGAGTGACGATACGAGCAATAAACTAAGATTTTCTTACTTACTCTCAGATTCACAATTATGAGTTCTTATATTTGTTATTGCGATTTTGTAACCAATATGAGTAGCTAGTTTTCTTATTCTAGAGTTAAGAGGGATCCTTCGATCCCCATGAATTTTTAGGATTCTTTTTTATTATTATTATTTTAATAAATTTTGTTGATGTTTCATTTAATGAATGGTTACATAATGTTTTGCATCCAATCAAGGGTTCGGCTTTGCATATGTTAGTACGTTCACATAGACTATCGAAAGGAGATGCAGAATTAGTTTATGCATTTATTAAACCTGGATCCTTAATACTAGAGATTAACCAAGCCCTTATAGAGTTATTAGAATCATAGAACTTAATGGGTTTCTAGTAACCAAGTACCACAAGAGTAGGTGTTTGTTTAATACTTACACACTTAGTCAATCTTGAGAGGGGAACTAGGGTAACATAGAATATCCAACCACCAACACATCATGATTACTAAAAGCACTTCATGCTCAACTACAAGTTAATGTGGGATTGTTGATGAAATCTTACTACCTAGACATTGTTGATATATGAGTTTAATTAACCGAAGTTGAGTCACATTAGTTAGTAGTATAGTAGTAGAATTAGCTTATTCATATAAGTAGATATAGTCTTGATATAAATCGTACTCCCTAGCTAATTTAGACCATGAAACAAATTAGTAATTGATTCTCAATCTCTATGGGATTGATATTTCTTGTATTACTTGTTGACTTGTACACTTGTGAGTGAGATGCAACAATAAGTTTCCCAAAATATGTTAAATTTTCATTTGGCCAAAGGACTATTTCCCACCCAAAGTATGCTGTTTTCCCCCTTTAACTTTAAAAATCTCAAATATCTACCTATGTAACATCTTTTCCCAGAAGTACTATCCACCAAAAGAGAAATGTTACGAATTGATATCCAGAGCGTTTATTATTATTTTTTATTTTTTTATTATAAGAAAACTGAAAATCTAGAAACGAACAAAAGATGTATATATCTCATATGAAAACTCATCTGAAACATATAAGATCATGAAGTAATCATATACATGCCTCTAGATACAACTATACAACTATCTAAATAGGGCCAAAAATCAATAGTATCATATGTATGTAACAAAAACTATAGGTAACCAGCCCCAGCCTAGGTCTATCTTCGCTGACTTGACCCTGCCTCGTAGTTACCTCAATCACCAGCACCTACAATAATGAAAGAAAAGGAAATGAGAGATAAAAACACTCAGTAAGGGGGAATAATTAAGTAAACTATCTCATTTCCTGTTTTAACTCACTCTCGGGACTTAACCTCACATCATAACCCCCATAAGAAATCGAAGGGATAATCTAGTTCATTTTTTTACTATTTAGGTCATACTTTGTCCCATCTGGTGTCTATTTGATACTTTCTAGAAGCTGACTATAGGGATTTGACACTTTTCTAAGCTCAAGCTCTCTTCTTTTCTCTCACTACACCATTTTTGAATCTGAATTGTGTTATACTACGAGTATGTTCTACTGCGAGCGAACCCTACTACGAGTCTATGTCCTATTATGGACGTGCTCTACTGCGAGCGGTGTAGTGTAAAATGTCCCCTCGTAGTTCATAGCATGCATGCATACATTATATCTTACTAATTTTGTTTCTATCTAAAACTATTCATAACTCACCAGACTATACTCTTGGGACGACCCTTGAATCTTGAGCCCCAAATTTCTTTTCTTGCTTTTCTTCTTCTTCTTTTCTTTTTCTCTCCTTTCTTTCCTTTCCTTTCTTTCTTTCTTCCTTTCCTTTTTCTCCTCCTTTTCTTTCTTTCTTTCTTTCCAAAAACTATGAAATACTGTTCACGAGACTGTTCATTTGGTAGGGTAATTTTTTTGTTCATAAAATTTAACAGTCCAAATGGTCTCTAATTTATACAAGCTATATATCGTTGAAAAGAAAATTCAAAGAGATTTCCAACAAATTATAATAGCACTCATGAGTCATCCGATAAGACAGTCAAAACATGGGATGAATTCAGTGGCAAAAACCTGTATTTCCTGTTTATTTGGGTAAAACAGTCTTTTTGGTTTATACAATATTTAACAGTTCAAACATATGTCCATTTGATACATATTTTTATTGAATGTTGTCTGTATAAGATTAACTTGGTCTGCGATAGTTATCAATCTTTGGTCTATATGACTTTGCATTGTTGTGGGTTGCTAAACTAGCATCTGCTGCAAACGATTCATGGACCCATGGCTCATAGATGGCCCAATAAATGAATGTCATGCCAAGGAATAACTAGGGTATTGTCAGCTAGGAACTTGTTGTGCTAATGATACCTGAACGTGAAGGGAAATATGAGGGCTCATAAATTGATGTGTTGGTGAGGTATGAAAGTATGACGATGCGTAAACTTATAAATTATTATATTGGTAAGGTATGAACATAAGGGGAACTACGGGGGCTTGCAAATTGTTGTGCTAATTGTGGGATCATTGGTTGAAGGGGTGTAAAAGGGGCATCTGAAATATGTTGAAAAGTCGAGGTTCCCACGAGTGGTGACACCTATAGAAACTATGGGCTAATCCCATAAGGTGGGGACTGGAGGCTAGGTGTAATATCAACCTTCTCTGTAATCTCGTAATCCTCCTTCTTACCAATCCATGACACCACCATAGTAAGCCATTTTATCTTTCTCTCTAACAGTGTTGGAAACAACATAAGAGAAACAACGCCCTGTTAAGTGAAATCAACCAAATTTAGTTTAAAAAATGCAACTAATGATTCAAACAACTATGATATTTTTTAAATGAGAATTTATAGGAAAAACGTCCACAATCATTGACTTGTGTTCCTATACGTCATCTATTTTAGCATCCGCGTGGCCTGATCAACTCTTAAGATTTTAATAAAATTTTTGAGGTTACCCAATACCCCATAAATCCAAAAACATTTTCACCAAACATTCAGGTTGACAAGTATGTTCGTGCTATAAAAAAATTCTTAACAAGTAAATAACATGATTATCTGGAAGCCCCTTGTATACTTTATTATTAGATAATTTATAGATGGGGGTACAATGGGAATGGTGGATAATTGTTCATCATATGCTCGTATCTCGTGTGTATCACCAATCACATTAAGTTATTGTTGCATTCCACACAATGGTTCCCCATAGGTACCTACTAAATGTATCAAGGTCATCCACTAAATGCAAACTGATCTTGGATTATCTTTTTAAAGTCAGTCATCATTAGAGCATTATATGCAAAATACAATACGACAAGCTTCACCTAGTCCTCAACGTTATCGCCCTAGCAACATGCCTTAATCGTTGTGTTCATATCAGTTTAATTAATTGATACGACCTCAAAACTATTGTTACCTCAATCGAGAGATCCTTGAAATATGTGTGTATGATGACACATCTATATTATCACCAAAAATCTCTTCGTCTGATTAACTATGAAGATCGTAAGAAAGAGTTATGGTTATGAATAAATGGTGTTGATGTTTGGTTTAGCTTATTAGAGTCAACTATGAGATTTTTCAAATGAGTCTTTATAGGAAGAGTGTCCACAATCATTGACTTGTGTTCCCGTAGGTCTTCTATTTTAACATCCGAGTGGCTTGATCAACTCTTAAGATTTTAATAAAATTTTTGAGGTTACCCAATGCCCCGTAAATCTAGAAACATTTTCACCAAACATTTAGGTTGAGAAGTATGATCGCACTATAAAAAAATCCTTAACTAGTAAATAACATGATTATTTGGAAGCCCTTTGTATACCCCATTATTAGATAATTTATAGATGGGGGTACAACAAGGAATGGTGGATAATTGTTCATCATGTGCTTGTATCTTATGTGTATCACCCATCACATTAAGTTATTGTTGCATTCCACACAATGGTTCCCCATAGGTACCTATTAAATGCATCAAGGTCGTCTACTAAATGTACAAACTGATCTTGGATTACCTTCTTTAGTGTCTGCCCTCATTAGAGCATTATATGCAAAATACAATACGACTAGCTTCACTCTGTCCTCATCGTTATTGTCCCAACAATATGCCTTAATCGTTGTGTTCATATCAATTTAATTAATTGATACGATCCTCAAAAGTATTGTTACCTCAATCGAGGGATCCTTGAAATATGTATGTATGATGGCACATCTATATTATCATCAAAAATCTCTTTGTATGATTAACGGTGAAGATCGTAAGAAAGAGTTATGGTTATGAATAAATGGTGTTGATGTTTGGTTTAGCCTATTAGAGTGAACTATGAGATTTTTTAAATGAGTCTTTATAGGAAGAACGTCCATAATCATCGACTTGTGTTCCCATAGGTTCTCTATTTTAGCATTTGAGTGGCTGGTCAACTCTTAAGATTTTAATAAAATTTTCGAGGTTACCTAATGCCCCGTAAATCCAGAAACATTTTCACCAAACATTTAGGTTGACAAGTATGATCGCGTTATAAAAAAATCCTTCACAAGTAAATAACATGATTATCTGGAAGCCCCTTGTATGCCACATTATTAAAAATTTATAGATGGGGGTACAACAAGGAATGGTGGATAATTGTTCATCATGTGCTCGCATCTCGTGTGTATCACCTATCACAATAAGTTATTGTTGCATTTCATACAATGGTTCCCCATAGGTACCTACTAAATGCATTAAAGTCGTCCACTAAATGTACAAACTGATCTTGGATTACCTTTTTAAAGCATGTCGTCATTAGAGCATTATATGCAAAATACAATACGACAAGCTTCACCTAGTCCTCAACATTATCGCCCCAGCAACATGCTTTAATCATTGTGTTCATATCAGTTTAATTAATTGATATGGCCCTCAAAAGTATTGTTACCTCAATCAAGGGATCCTTGAAATGTGTATGTATGATGACACATCTATATTATCACAAAAAATCTCTTCGTCTGATTAATTGTGAAGATCGTAAGAAAGAGTTATGGTTATGAATAAATGGTGCTGATGTTTGGTTTAGCCTATTAGAGTCAATTATGAGATTTTTTAAATGAGTCTTTATAAGAAAAACGTCCACAATTATTGACTTGTGTTCCCATAGGTCCTCTCTTTTAGCATCCGAGTGGCCTGATCAACTTTTAAGATTTTAATAAAATTTTTGAGGTTACCCAATGCCTCATAAATCCAGAAACATTTTCACCAAACATTCTAGTTGGCAAGTATGATTGCACTATAAAAAAATCCTTAACAAGTAAATAACATGATTATCTGGAAGCCCCTTGTATACCTCATTATTAGATAATTTATAGATAGGGGTACAACAAGGAATGGTGGATAATTGTTCATCATGTGCTCGTATCTCGTGTGTATCACCCATCACATTAAGTTGTTGTTGCATTTCACACAATGGTTCCCCATGGGTACCTACTAAATGCATCAAGGTCGTCTACTAAATGTACAAACTGATCTTGGATTACCTTATTTGAATCTACCCTCATTAGAGCATTATATGCAAAATACAATACGACTAGCTTCACCCTATCCTTATCGTTATCGCCCCAACAACATGCCTTAATCGTTGTGTTCATATCAGTTTAATTAATTGATACAACCCTCAAAAGTATTGTTACCTCAATCGAGGGATCCTTGGAATATGTATGCATGATGACACATCTATATTATCACCAAAAATTAGTTTTGTCACCAGTGCAAACTCTAATAAGCTAAACTAAACATCAACACCATTTATTCATAACCATAACTCTTTCTTACGATCTTCACAGTTAATCAGACGAAATAACATCAAGTGCATGATTATTGAGCTCTTTCGATGTTCTCACATACTTGAAAATTGCCCAAAACGTGTTCCTCTGAAAATTTCTTGCTAACTCATATTGAGGCTAGATCGGATCCTTGTAACTGTATCTAAGTTCTCTCAAACAGTTACTTAGCCTCAAAATTTGTGTGCAAAGTGAAACCTATACTCACCATCTTGCTCATTCATAGGGAATTTCTAAAACAAAGCAATAAAATATTAACTAATTACAATTATAATAGTGAAAAAAAGCAAAGTTAAAAACAATTTAAAAAATTAAATTTAAAATAAAAAATTAATAATTTAAAATTGGTTGGTTGGCGACCAACCAATGATTTATTAAAAAATTGAAACCCAAGCAAATTTTTAAATAGAAAATTACTTGGGCAGTATTAAAAGCTTTTTAAATAAAATTGTTTAGCTGGGTTATTGGCTACTAGACCAACCAATTATCAAAAATTTTAAAGTTTAAACTTGGTTGGTTGGACAATTGGCAGGTCAGCTAACCATTCGTTAGAAATTTTGTTGGAAAATATTATCCTAACAAATCTACCAAATTATGCATCTTAAACATTTTTCCAACTCAGATACACCATTTCTACCAAGCAATACATTTTTTCAATCTAATAAAATCAAATTTAAGAAAATCCAATTCATTCTAACAAAATAAGCAAATCTTGAAAATTTTAAATCAATATTCACATCTTTTGACATTTCTTAGGTGTTTAAGCTTGAGATCCGTGAAGATGATGAAACACCACCAATGGAACAAGTCCAAAGAGATGAAAACATCACTGCTAGTGATCGGATGACATCATTAATGATGACTTGGTAGCTTGGTGGTGGTGGGAGTTTTCTCTTTGGTTGGGTGACTCGTTTTTATAGGTGACTTTTATGGGTTGGCTAGGTGGTTGAGTAAGTGATTTTTCACTTTGGTTGGGGGAATGATTTTGCTTTATGGGTTGGTTGGGTAGGTGAGGTTTATGGGTTGGCTGAGTAATTTTTATGGGTTGGTTAGGTGAGTGCAAATATTGAGGTATTTTGAATATTTTATATTTTGGGTTATATATATATAGTAAAAAAAATGGCTATATATGTATAACATAAAAATAAAAGGTTATTTTAATTAATATCCCCATATAAAGCCTAAAATATAAAATATCCAAAATATCCTCAGTATTTATACTCACCCAGCCAACCTATAAAAATCACATAGTCAACCCATAAACCTCACTCACCCAGCCAACCCATGAAGCAAAATCATTCACCTAACCAAGGCAAAAAATCACTCATTTACCCCACCTAGTCAACCCATAAAACAAAACACTCACCCAGCCAAGCCAAAATTACTCACTCAGCGACCCACCTAACCCATAAAATTCAGCCATAAAAATCAGTCTCCTAGCCAAGGAGAAAACTCCCACCACCACTAAGTAACCAAGTTGCCATTACTGACGTTGTTTGGTCACCGGTAGTAACGTTTTCATTGCTTTGGACGTGTTCCATCGGTGGGTTTTCATTATCTTCACCGATCTCAAGCTTAAACACCTAAAAAATGTTAAATGATGTGAGTATTGGTTTAAAATTTTCAAGATTTGCTTATTTTGTTAGGTTGATTTGGGTTTTCTTAGTTTGATATTATTAAACTTTAATTTGGTTTTCTTAGATTTGATTTTATTATATTGAAAAAATATTTTACTTGGTAGAAATGGTATATTTGGTGGATTTGTTGGGATAATATTTTTCGGTGAAACTTTTAACGGGTGATTTGTGGAATGTTGGCTAGCCAATTTAAAATTTTTGGAAATTAGTTGGTTAGATGTTTGGTTAGCTGACTAATAACCTAACCAACCCTTTTTATTTAAAAAACTTTTAACATCGGCCAACCAATTTTAAATTATTAATTATTTTTTATTTTAAATTTGATTTTTTAATTATTTTTAACTTTGTTTTTTAATTACTTTTATAATTTTAATTAGTTAATGTTTTATTACTTTGTTTCATACATTCCCTGTGAACAAGCAAGATGGTGAGTAAAAGTTTCAACTTGCACACAAATTTTGCGGCTAACTGATGTAGTTAATAAGATCTAATCTAGCCTCAATATGAGTTAGTGAGAAATTTTCAAAAGAATATATTTCGGGCAATTTTTAAGTATGTGAGAACATCGAAATAACTTGATACGTATGCACTCGATGTTATTCCATCTGATTAACTGCGAAGATCCTAGAAGAGAGTTATGGTTATGAGTAAATGGTGTTGATGTTCGGTTTGTCTAGTGGAGTTTGCATTTGTGATAGGGCTAATTTTTGGTGATAATACATATATGTCATTATACGTACACAGGCAACAATATTTTTCAAGGGTTGCATCAATTAATTATACTGATATGAAAGTAGCGATTGAGGCACGCTACTGGGGCGATGATAATGAGGACCGAGTCAAGCTACTCATATTGTATTTTGCACATAATAGTTTAATGAGGGCATGCACTAAAAAGGTAATTCAAAATCTATTCGTACATTTAGTGCACGACCTTGATGTATTTAGTAGGTATTAGTAGGGGACCATTGTGTGGAATGCAATAACGGGCTTAATGTGGCAGGTGATATGCACAAGATACAAGCACATGATGAACAATTATCCACCGTTCCTTGTTGTACCCCCAGCTATAAATTATCCAATAATGAGGTATGCAGTAGGCTTCTAGGTAATCATGTTATTTACTTGCTAAGGATTGTTTTATAACGTGGTCATATTTGTTAACCTAAATGTTTGGTGAAAATGTAGTTCTAGATTTACAAGGCATTGGGCAACCTTAGGAATTTTATTGAAAACATCGGAGTTGTTCAGCCCCTTGGATGTTAAAATAGAGGACCTTGAACATTCCAACATAGGAACACGAATCAATGATTATGGACACTTTTCATGTAAAGACTCATTTCAAAAATCTCATAAGTGTTTGAATAATTAACTACATAATTTAAACCGAATTTGTTTTATTTCATTTAACATGACGCTCTCTTTCCTATGTTACTTCTAATACCGTTAGAGAGAGAGATGTATTGGTTTATTAAGGTGGTGTTATGGTTGGGTGAGGAAGAGGATTACAAGATTACAAAGGAGGCTAATGCTACATCTAGCCACCAATCCCCACCCCGAGGGGTTAGCCAGCAGTACCTTGGGTGTCACCACCTGTGAGAACCTCGACTTATCCATAAGTTTAAGATGCCTCTTTCACACTCGCCCTACCAATAAGTCATAATTTACAAGCCCCACGGTTTCCCCCATGTTCACACCTCACTAGCATAACAATTTATGAGTCTACACATTTCATCACATATTCACGTTTCACCAACACAATAATTTATAAGCTCCCACTTTTCCCCCCACATGTAGGCATCATCATCACAACAAGTTCTCAGCCTATAATACCCTAGTTATTCCCCGACATGACATTCATTTATTGAGCCATTTGCGAGCTATGTGTCATAGATCATTTGTAGCAGATGTTGGTTGAGCAAGCCATAACAATGCAAAGTCGCATGGACCAAAGATTACTAATCTTTGCGGATCAAGTCAATTTATATGAATAGAGTTGGATAAAAATAGGTGTCGAATGGACATGCATTTGAAAGCCATCGAGTCATCCTATCATTCCACCCTATATGTTATCTAAGTGTTTTAACTAATATTTGAGGTTCACTTGAAATTATTGATATCATTCCACCCTATATGTTACCTTTCCAATGACAAAACCAAAGAAGAGCCAATAACCAATGAAGAAACCCCTCCAAATGAGGCAACAAGTAAGGAAGGTCGGTACTAGGGACTTACATTGGTTATCAAGATGATGTTCGATAAAGTTGTTAAGAAAGGGAACCACAAAACAAGTGTATTCACAAACCCGACAAAACCATGAAGAAACAAAGCCCCTCAAGATGATTCATCCAATTGTTAATACATCAATTTGATGCTGCAACATGTGTACAAGGAATACTTAATAATAGGAATTTTTCACAACAACATGAGTGTTCCATTAGATCGACATTGTAAGACTTCTATCGCATGTCATGAACTTCATATCAATAGACATTGATTGGTTTAACAACCATGTTTATTGATTTATGGGCATGTTTAGCAATCTTGTCCTCATCCCATGGTGTTAACAGGTGATTACATTCACTAAAAAAAAAAAAAAAACCCGAGAGTAATAAATATTAATTACTAAATAAAAAGTTGGATAAACGTAATGCTTTTCAAGTAATATTTAATTCACCTGCCAAATTTCTTCTATTGTAAAACTATTATTATATTGTGCTACAAATAAGCTCTACCAAGATGGTGATTGGCAAACTACAAACGGTCATTGCCAAAGCATTGAATGATTCGACAATATTGGTAGTCATAATGTTTATGGATACATACCAAAATGGGCTTGCACCTATTTATCATATCTAATGCCTGTCAAATATGTCTCTGTATCAGAATTTACATGATAAATATACCTCATAGAATTATCAAAATCAGAGAGACGATATGCCTTTTACAGTTGTCCAAAATATTCCTTCAATTGATTGCATTTTCTTGCATTGAGCACATATGTTACCTTTGATGTGATGGTTGCAATAACTGTGATAAACATTAGATAACATGTTTGACACTTACGTAATTATTGCTGGGTGTAGATCTAAAATAATCGCCAAGTTCGGAATGTCGTTGATGCATATATGTAAGTATGCAAGGAACAATGTCCACGACTCCATGTCATCTTTACCCCTAATATTGAATGCCAATGTATAAATCTGGTTATTGTCGTCTTTCGCAACAACAATAAATAATTTCCAAAGGTCCCTCCTTTTCATTTGTGCAACATTGATACAAATAACTAAATGGAAAAATTGTTGAAACGCCTATATTGAACACCCTATTGCCATAAAAAAAAAAAAAAACTTAAACCGATTACCCTTATCTGTATCAATATGTGTGACTTGTGCAAGAGTACGAAAATACTCCAGTAAGAGCATAAAAAAATATCCTAGTGATCCTCTTAATGCATTCAATGCCTATGTCTTTGCATACAATGTGTGTGTGTACGATATGTTAATCTTGTATCTATTTATCATATCTGCAATAATTTCTTTCAGTTGGTAGATAGAGTCAGCCACAAACATTGATGTAAGGATTTTTCCTAATGCTTAAACACTAAACTGTTTATGATGAGGTAATATTTGATCTCTGAGACATGGGTATATTTCATCCAAATGATGTAATTACCACAATTCAGTTCCATCTTTCTTTCTTGCCTGTGCCTACCATTTACAATGCTCCTTTTGCCTACATCTAATCTTCCACCATTTTGTTGTTGACCAACAAGTTTTGTATTGAAAACCTTGTTCTAAACAAATCTTGCATTTCTTTCTTACTATTTTAATAGCCTATCAGTTTGATTCTTGCATCGGGTTGTCTTTCAACATTACCCACTACCTCGTTTTTAACATCCATAACTATTGTCAGGACCCATTGAAATGGATTAGGAACATCTATATTTACTGGGGATGCTCCATGATTAACCCAACTATGATATGTTGTGCTAGACTTGCCCTTGACATTATGAAAATTACTTGGACTTCTCTTAATGTCTTCTTTACCATGCATCTCAAATTTTTCCTCAAAAACTTCATTTATCTCATTAATATCCATAAACCTATCAAATTCTTCTTCAACATCTTCATTCTCATCATAATCATCATCATCACTACGATTACCCAATTCTTCATCCTTTGAGACATTTTGTGCTTGTGCCCAATCATATGTCGGATCCTCCTGTAATTGTTCTTCTCTAACTTGCTCTTCATTGAGTTTGTCTTTTTTTTCAATTTGATTCTTTGTAACATAAAGACGGGTCAAAAATTTTTTTCTGGCTACCATTATCAGAAATTCAACATCCTCATCATCTTGGAGCTTATATGGGTTTCCAAGTATTGTCAAATCATTGTTCGTATATATACGAATATTTGATTGTCTTTTGCTAATTATCAAACAATAGCATATTTTCTCAACCAATCTTTCGAAATCAGCTTTTGCATAAACCATTATCATTCTTTCGTCGCCATCAACATATCTCATAATACTATTATCTTTGATAACCCAATGTCCTCTAAACTTGTAGCTAATTTAATAAAGAAATTAGTACGAAATATTTATTAAAATTTATTTTAAATAGGAGATTGACTTACGTCGACCAACCTAATAAACCCATATCTCACGCACCCAGGCATTTAAAGCACAAGAAAACATTTGCAAATATTGATCTACTTAACTTTTTCGGTTATTTATGTAGTATTTTATCTAATTTCATTTTAAAACCACAACTTTTATCAAACAATCATGAATTATCAACAAACATGCTCTCTAACAAAATTAATAACATAAAAAAGTCGTAAATAACATTTCAACGGTGTAGATCTAAAACTTGGATTTTTTTTGTGTTTATAGCAATATTTTAAGAACTTTTTTTTATTTTTTTATTGGAATGTTATTAGAAGTAGACCACAACTTTAACCCCCCATTGCTTTGTGTCAGGAGACTTTTCTTCTTTCTAAAGGAAAAATCAAACTAAAAAGTGAGTATATTTGTCTAGTGAAAAAAAAGTGATTATATATGTATAAAAAATAAAAAAAATGAATATTTTAATTAATATCTCATTTTAATTTGTACTTTTTAAAACAAAAACATAAATAATAATTTCATACGAGGAAATTTATAAGTTAAGACAATTTCTTTTTCATATGTCTAATTAATGTTAGGCTAAACTGAGCTAGCAGAGGTCGAAAACTAATTTGATTAAATTTGAATTCATTTAATTCAAATTTGAGTCAAGTTTGAATCAAGAGATTTGGTTTGTTTTTGAAATTGAGTTAAATTCTAATTAGAAAAAGTTCGATTCATTTTGACTTATAAATTGGATAGATAACTTGATTTAGTTTGAACTTGATTTGATTTAATTTGATCCGAATTATATTAAAAAATTGTTAAAATGACATCATTTTTTGCATTATTAAATAAAATAATGACATTTTGTCAACAAATCACATATTTGAATCGTAAATTCGATTCACAAATCTAAACCATAAATTTGAGTCAAATTCGAACTGAATTTTTTTCATTCAAGTCAAACTATAATCGTCCTTAATTTTACATCGATGAACTTGAATTAAACTATTTCTAATTTGAACCAAACTTTTTAAGACATGAAATATTTAAATTCAGTTCAATTTGTAGTAGCCGTATTTCTATTATTTAAAAAACAATTCATAATTTGAAAAAATTTCTTTCTCGTCGACTGCATTTTAAAGTACTCACAATTATCCACTTCCTCTGTAAATTCCGCCACCAAACCCAAATCCAGTTATGGCTACAGTAGCACCTTTCTCAAGTCATCTCCACACTCCTTCATCTCGCATATTCGAAAATCGCACCGTTTTGACTCGTCATCACAAAACCAAGACCAAGAACCCTACTCTCTCATTAAAAAGCACAAGTTTTCAGCCAATTACGGCATTGCCTTTCGACCTATCGCCTCCTCCAATCGATCATGACCTCCTTGTAAGATTCACTGATAACCATTTTATCAAAAGATGTTATTTTTGTTTTTAGAAAAACAAAAACATGAAAACAAGAGAGTTGCCAACTTGGTTCTTTGCAGGACACAGTGAAGAGTGCAGGGGCAGAGGTTTCAGAAAATGGGATTGTTGAAACATTTGGTAATGATGATGAAGCTCTTGATGCAGTTGATAATGGAGTTGCAGTGAGTATTTAATGAGAATATCTATGTTTTACTTTGAACTTGTTGAATTTATTAGCTCAAGTTTTGTAAATATTAAATTGTTATATTATTCCTATTCTTTATTATAATAATTGTTGTTGTTGTTGTTGTGTGTGTGAATTTAATTTCTAGATTGGAAAATTTTTGGGTATGTAACTTAAGGTTGAAAGCATGTTTTTTGGACTCCATGAAATTGAAAGTTGAAGTCAGTTTTTGGTTTAAAGATTGATAGTTTAATTACTCTCCCTGTTAAATATATTTTGAATTTTTTAATCTACATTGATGTTTTTGCTACTCAAGTCATATGCTGGTTGCTGTAGAATTTTGTATGAAAATGCCAGTAGGAAATTAATTACTGAGTAAGAACAAACTAATATCAGATTTGAGAGAGAGTTATATTTCTTGAGATTTGATTTTAATTTTGGGAGCTAGATGACAAGCCAGGAGGATTGAGATGAGTTGGTAAGGTTAAGGACTCTTTGATAGCGAAATAAACAATTCCTTGTTAAACTTCAGATGTTGGGTTTATATCATGGCTCTAATTGATATTATCTCTGTGGTTCTTTTACAATTTGTGTGGTTTAGTTATTATCTGACTTTATTGGTTTGTCAGATCTTTTATTATTTATCTTTTAAAAATTCTTTAATGAGTACATAATCAGTGCCATTACTGACTAATCCCTATTAATGATCTAGGTTGTGGATCTTTCACATTTTGGAAGGATAAGAGGTACACTCTTCCGTTGTACTTTAGCCATAGAAGTATCATATTCTTTGTTCTTGTAAATATGTTCAGAAACTGCTTGATGGATGGAGCATTTAGTTTAGTGTCATTGAAAATTTTCTTTATAAACTAATGAGTTTATTCATATAGAAAATGGTTATTTATCATTTTAGTCTTATAATGATGCTATAAAGTTTTGGCCTATGATAATAGTATATATTTTGACTGATATTCAAAATGATGATTCTCTTTCTCTTTCTTAAAGAAATAGTATTTTAAATTGTTTTAATTCTTGAATGAAAAGTTTTAATTGAATGGTTTGAAGCTTGGATTTGCATGATCTCATGTTTTCTTTTCAGTGGTATAAAGAGCTATTTACTGCTGTAAACTCAGTACTGTATAATTATCAGACAAAAAGGTGATATCGGATTACACTAGCTGAGGTTTTCATGTCTTTGTTATTTAAACGGTTGCTCTTTTATTTTCTACTTTTTGAATTTAATGTATGGGCTTTTATGATCATTGTTATTTCTTTTGTGTTTGTTCTTTGGTCATTGAGAGTCCAATTTATTTAAATGAGGTATGCAAATTATATAAGGTTATAATGTTCTTTTACATTGTCAAATATGGGTTCAATTATCATGAAGTCAGTGGAGCTGATCGCATTCAGTTTCTTCACAATCAAAGCACTGCAAATTTTGAAAATCTTCAGGAAGGACAAGTGAGTTTGTTTACATGTCTTGTTTGACTCTGTTCTAACAAGAAACACAAACATCATTCTGTACATTTATTTTTTGATGCAGTCGTATGAGATTAATTGAGTTGTTCGATTGAAATCCGTAGGGATGTGACACTGTTTTTGTTACACCAACAGCACGGACGATAGATATTGCACATGCTTGGATGATGGTTATCTCTTTCATCACATTTCTCCTATGAAATTTTCTTTTTCTGCTGTACAATAATTTCATATTGTTTTGTCAACTCATTATGATTTCTGTGGCATTCACAGAAAAATTCTATCATGTTGGTTCTCTCACCACAGACCTGTGGAAGGATAAGTGAAATGCTTAATAAGTATGTGTACTATGTCTTCCAGATTTAGTAATTAATTTTATTCTTTAACTATTTTTCTCCCATGCATGGGCAAGTGGGATCTAAAGCTCATTAAATTTATCAAAAGAACTCAAAGTTGAAGATTATTTCATATCTTCCTGTTGTTCTAGGTACATATTTTTTGCTGATAAGGTGGAAATTCAAGACATCACCAAGCAAACTTCCTTATTCATTCTATTGGGACCTAAAAGCAAAGAAGTATGTATGTTTTTGATGAATGACTAATTTTTCCTTTTCCTGTTCCTGGATTTATCATTGAGATTTTTAGATATCATACATTTGATGAGTTGATGTAGTCATGGTGTGCAAACAGCTAATGAGCAATTTGAACCTTGGTGATCTCGTTGAACAGGCATATGGAACACATCGTCATTACAGTGTAAGGATGAATATCTTCAAGATTTTTAACTGCTAAGTATTTTGGGCTAGATTTTTAAAGTTAAAGCAAAAGATTCCAAATTTCAACCAAACTTGTTAGTGCAAAAATAAACTTTGTAATGCTCAATCTCCATAATTAATTTCTAAATAGGGATTTAAAAGATATATTCCAATTTTCAATCATGCATACATTGATTACACAGCTCATGATTTTTTACATGTTTTAGGAATAAAATACCACAGTTTCTTACTCACTAACTTATTATCAATTATTCAGTTTATGCTTAAAATGTAAATTATGACTATCCAAAATTCAAAGCCAGCTAAAAATTTGAAAATTCCATAATTTAAAGCAAATTTGCTATCTAAAATCTAATGTTGAATGCAGGATATCCTCAAATTAACACAATATAAATTTCAAATAGTACAAGTAGTGTAGTAAATTTGAAACAATTATCATAATAGCAATGCATTCTTTTTCATGCCATATGAAATAACCAACAACATAAAAATTATTGCAGAGTATAGCCTAATGTTTTTTCTTTCTTATGCAATGAAATGTTAAAAGAAAATTGTCTTTTCAGGTGAATGGCATGCCAATTACTGTTGGGGTGGGAAATGTTATTTTTGAAGAAGGATTTTCTCTGCTGATGTCACCAGCCATTGCTGGATCAGTTTGGCAATTGCTTTTATCTCTTGGTGCTATTCCAATGGGTTCAAATGCCTGGGAAAAACTAAGGGTTATTCAAGGTGAATAATACTTGATTTCTTGGTTCAACTTACACTTTTTTTCCCTGTAGCTGGTTTGTATTTGCTTCTTCAAACAATTTCAACTTTTCCTCACATTTGATATCTGAAAATTTTCAAGTTTCATCTCTTATTTGAAATAATTGGTTAATAGATGCAATTGAACTTTATATCTCTTTGTAATTTCTACAAGTACATTTGCTTCAAATGAACCTTTAACTTTTGGTGTCTCACAGATCATAGAGTAGCCAGGAATTTAATTTAGGGAAAGCAAATTAAACGGTGGAATTAAATGGAAGAGAATAAAGATTGGTTGTATTTATAGGTCTTATTGCAATTCAAAAGTTATATAACATCCTCTCTTTCATGTTCTTGTTTAAAGAGAATAAAACTTAGCATAAACATTCCTTTCATCGGGAAATCTTGGTTAAGCTAGGTCGGAAAATTCAAGTATGAATCAATTAGATTTTTACATTATTGAAAAAAGAAAAAGAAATACTGTTGTTTTTCCCTAACTCATTTCATAGGTTTATGTTACTAATCATTTGGTAGCATTAGTAATCTT
This sequence comes from Mangifera indica, assembly GCF_011075055.1. Classification (NCBI taxonomy): domain Eukaryota; kingdom Viridiplantae; phylum Streptophyta; class Magnoliopsida; order Sapindales; family Anacardiaceae; genus Mangifera; species Mangifera indica. Next base: position 3,462,216 of record NC_058148.1, read on the forward strand.
GGAGTAATGCACTAAAAGTCTTTGCTGATTGCTTGGAAAAAGTATGAGAATAAAAAATTTTAGCTTCTTAAGCATTTTAATTTTCAAGGTTAAAAAATTTCTCTTGTTCTCAACCAAACAGCATTTAGTTTGGATTTTAAGAAAGGCACTGTGGTAACTGTTTTCTTGGTTTTCACAGGAAGGCCAGCACCAGGAAAGGAGCTTACTAATGAATTCAATGTTCTGGAGGCTGGTCTTTGGAACTCAATTTCTTTGAACAAAGGTATGTTTTTCTACTAAATTTACATATATGAAGATGGAAAGAAAGGGTGATGTAACTCTAAACAATCTCAGGATGTTACAAGGGACAAGAGACCATATCTAGGCTCATAACATATGATGGAGTTAAGCAGAAATTATGGGGTATTCGCCTCTCAGCTGCAGCAGAACCTGGCAGCGCAATATTGTTCAAGGGGGAAAAGGTACATTTCATACCCTTGGCTTTGCACTTATGTTTCAAAGTAGAGAAAATTATATACAAGTTTGTGAAAGATTTTTTTTTTTTTTGTTTTTAAGGAATGGTCAGAATTTAGCTATTTATCCAAATTGTAGATTTTTCACTGCCTTGTTAGTAATAACATAGGACTCTTGATGAATTATATGCAGGTGGGGAAACTGACAAGCTATACATCTGTAAGAAAAGAGTCTGAACATTTTGGTTTAGGCTACATTAAGAAGGTAGTTGCTTTAGGAGACACTGTCATTGTTGGAGAGAACATCGTTGGGACAGTGGTTGAAGTTCCTTTTCTTGCTCAACAACGTCCCCCATCAAAAAACACGACTCGTTGACGTTTGCAATCTTATATATGAGTATATATTAGACAATCTGACCACCCCATCTTGCTAACTTTGTGAGATAGTTCAATAGAACAGATACAAAATAATTGATTTCAGAACTGCCTAGAGTTGTGGTTCTTATTAAAAATGTAACGGACAGTTGTTCTTGAATCATGGTTACAGTTGGATGAAAGGAATTCATTATATATGTGACACTCCAGCCATTTTATAAGTAGAGTGAGGTGTTGTCTCATGTAAATGTCACTTGTCGCAAGGGTTTCCTTCTTGAACAAATGGAAGTAAAACAAGTTTGAACAAATGGCCAAACACTCTGACGTTGGACATCACTAGGCAAGGGAAGAATAGGTTTCCTTGATTACGAATATCTATTTTATCTGGCACAAATTATAAAAATGATAAATTTTTTACTTCTATCACCATGTTAAAGCCTAATTTAATTGAAAATATATATATATCCTCTACAGATATGCAAAAGAAAATTAATGTATTAACTAAATATCCTCTACAGATAAGCACATCAACACATCTTGCATAATTTATATTGGAATCTTGCATGCAAGTCCATCCTGCATTGTGTAACCTGCTATTATCTAAAGAGAAATTTTAAATGATTTATAGATGTATACAACTTATTAATTTTTTAATGTTTTATGTATAATTTTATTATACATAAAAACAAAAATACATTACATATTAGAAAATGCAAACCAAATAATATTCAATATATTTCTCAATGAATAATATATTATAACTTAAAATGGAAACTAGAAATCATAAAATATCATATTAATATTAATAAGTTTTTTTTTTAATTACAAAACACACTAATAATAATTAACATCTAACATTTTAACTATGAGTTAAAAATTAAGGGAAATTAAAGTAATTGGCTGAAACAATAGGGGCTTGAGAGAAATTGCCCAAAAAATTAAAAATTAAGCAAAACTACCCTCTTTAGCTGCAATGACCAAAATGCCCTTATATATAAATAAAAAAATTTGCACACTTCTACCCAAATTTCCCCCGGGTTATTGTTGAAATACTCAAAAGTCACGGGTCTCCCATAGGGCACTACATTCATTCATTTTCTTCGGATTTTTGTCGATTTTTTCATGTTTTTGGGCAACCAAAAATGGTAAAAAATGTTAGTACATCATCCATACTATTGTTTAAATCAATTTATTGTAAGGATTATTGCGATTTCATGAAGATTTTGAGCATTAAGTGTTTAAGATTTTGATTTTGAATAATGCATAAAATATCTTGATTCTTGGTTATTTTGGATGAATTTTTTGAGGGATATTGTGTTCTAGGATGTGTAAATTTGATTTGTATTGAAATTGGAGGCTGAAATAACAATTTTTAACTGAAAAACTAATTAGATTTAGCTAGAGATTCAATCCAAGGGACCCTGAGATTCCGTAGGGTGAATAAATTTCCTATGGGTTGGAATGACACCACGTGAGATGGGGGGGGGGGGGGGGGGGAATTTAATTTTTGAAACAGTTAAGGCCCGGGGGAGAGAGGGGGAACCCATGGTGGGCAAAAGAAAACTATAAGACCTATGTGAAAGTAGAAAATATATAAGGGGCCAGATTGATAATTTTTCACTCTTAGGGTTTTTCGCCATGTAGTTTTTGAATTTCATATCTATTTTTCTTGTTTTAGGGTTCTTCGACATATAGTTTTCAAATTTAAGGTCTGTTTCTTAATTTTTGTGTTTTTAGGCATGTTTTGTGATGTAACTATCGAATTTCAGATCGATTTTTTGGTTTTTATTATATTAAGCTATTTTTGTGTTTGTTTTTTCAGTTTTAGGGTTTTTTAACATGTAATTTTTGAATTTCAGGTTTGTTACTTTATTTTTGTGCTTTCTAGCCCGTTTTCTTAAATAATTTCTGAATTTCATATTGATATTTTGTTTTTTTGTTTTTAAGCTATTTCAACGTGTAATTTTTGAAATTCAGGGTTTTATTTTTATTTTTATTATTCTAGGGTATTTCAACTTGTACTTTTTAGATTTTCGAATGATTTTTCAGTTTTTGACATTCTAGAGTATTTCAACATGTAGTTTTTGAATTTCAGTTTCTTTTTTGGATATTTGTCATTTTAAGGTTTTTAGATGTGTAGTTTTCAAATTCTAGTTCAATTTTTCAATTGTTGACATTCTAGGGTATTTTTACATGTATTTATTCATAATATTTTATTTAAATCTTTCATACATTGTGTAATATCAAAATACCCTCATATTTTTCTAATATTTTTTTAGCCCCTAAATCATTATCAAATATTCAAATATCCCTTTTACATAACATACGAACTAGATTTAACAAATAAAATTAAGTTTTGAGTTAAGATTTGTATAAATATTTTTTCAATTTGAATTTAAAAATATGAATTTTTTTATTCCGAATGAACTCGTAATAATCGATATTGATTGAAAATGAGAGTGAGAGTGAGTGTTTGAATGATATGAGAACTATATGTAAGTGAGAGGTTTATATAGATATAATGAAGGGTATTTTTGGTATTTTAAAAAATATTTAAGGCATTTTCACTTGAAAGTTTGAAAAATGGGCATTTTTGTTAATAAGGGGTAAAATGGTCAATTATTTTAATTTCCCTAAAAATTAATTATACGTATAGTAATAATTTTCATTATGAATGAATCTGAGATACATAAATTAGATTAACTTTAACTAAGTATATAATACACATAAATTCAAAATAAATAAATACATATATAACATGATATTATACAACATTTCAAGTCTAATAAACATATCAGATAAAAAGAAAAAAACTGGTACATTCAAGAGGTTTTCCTTATGGGGTGCCAAAGTAGACAACATTTTTAGACACCCCTTCTCACATTACGGCAATGACTAACAAACAAAGTAAGAGTATGTGTATACATATGTTTATTTCTCTATTTATTTGATAAGCTAATATTATTCTTATTATTATTTAAACAAAATATCAATAGTTATCTTAATCTATTACGCCACCATTAATAGTCATCCATTGATGGTCTCTTTATAGATTGGACAATTATTGACACGATTTTTGTTACTTACCTATTGATGGTTGTCTAAGATTTTCACAGGCATAGGACTAGGTTTAGTTTGCACTGTGTTCTTCTTGATGCTATTGATGGGACAATGTAAGGGAATTATGCAGACCATGTAGTGCCATGGATAAGGTAATATCTAAATATATAATTACAATAAATGTATTAAATGTCATGGATAAGGTAGCTAATTACATTCAAATTGTTAATGCAAGTCTACGTCCTTATCAATTGCAAGAATGGGCATTGGGTATGTGGAGAAATTGATCTTAAGGGATGAAGTATATGTGTTTATGACTCAATGAGTTTCATGTCTAATATTGATCAATTTGAAGACATTATGAGTATATATACGTCGTATCTATTGATGATAATAGATCAATCATGTTATTTGTTAGACTTAGGACGTTTTAAGTGGATGGATAATTTTACTTTTTTGAGATGAGTTGGTAAGCCGCACTATAATAAAGCATTAGTTTAGACAATTGAGTACACTTTGGTTCACTGAGTACATAAGTCCATGACATCCGTTTGATTTCATTGGGGACAATTGAGAGTGTATGAAAGTACGTTGGCCATTAGTCTTTTCCATGATCATGTATAGGGTTTGTGTATATATGTTGTGTATGTGTGTATATATGTGTACAAATTCACATTTATTAATTCATTTTCATAGATGTGTGTATGTATGTATTATTTATCATATATGTGTTTTTATTCCACATTTTGATGCCACAATGTTTATTGCACAATCAAACAAATGTGTTATAATTAACTACAACATCATATTCCTTTGTTAAAATTTAAAGAGCTTTATTGGTAATAAAAGATTTTGTTAAAATTATATCCCTTTTAAGTAGTTCACCGACATCATAAGTCTTCTTTTTTTATCTACTTAGTTAAATAGCTTTCTTCAGTTGAGTTGTTAATCACTTCTTGGATAATATTTGTTGTTTGTTGTTTTAATTGCTAATTTGTGTGTTTGGCAGGCTTTATGTGTGTAAAAAATCTCATAAGAAAAAAATCACTGCACTATCAACCACACACTTCTCTTACATCATATCCCACAATCAAGTGTTATCTAGTTCTCTTGTTCATCTCCCCAATTAAAACTCTTTCTCCAATTAAGTTGGTAATCACTTTACAATTATTGCTAATTTGTGTGTTTGGCATTGCTTGGTGTGGGTAAAAAAATCTCGTCAGGAAAAATCACTTCATTGATAACCATAGACTTTGTTAACATCATATCCCTCAATCAAGTTCTATCACCATTCTTTTCTTCATCTCCCTAGTTAAATTGATTTCTTCAGCTAAGTTGGTAATCATTTCACGATTATTATTTGTTGTTATTGCTTCAATTGCTAATTTGTGTGTTTGGCATTAGTCAATGTAAACCCATAGGTATGTTTGAGGGTTATTCCATCTTTTTTCTCACATCTGCTTTGTATCTATATTATTTGTGAGCATGAACGACCGTACATTGTAAAGTGTACACTCGTACATATATTGAGAAAGGCAAAATCATCATTTCAAATAAGGTGCTTGGAAATGACTCAGGAAGGATAACAAATGATATGTGTTAGTACACAACCATGCACCCCATTCGTTAAATTTGAAATTGGATAAGGGTAGTTTTCAAATATCACAAAGTGTGGTTTTTTCCACGAAATCACAAGCATGTCGTACATGGAAGCTGCATGGTCATGCATGGTGTTATTTTGCCAAAATAGAAAAGAGGATGGTTAGTGTTTGGTTGTTTATGCATTCATTTATTTACGTAGCACAAATCAGAAGGTGAAAACAACGTTTTGAGAGCTATAGAAAAGTTGATTGTTGGTATTCAATCCTTGCCATGTGAAGACTTTGCTAGACTTTGGAGGATAAATAAGTATGGTGGCAAGCTTTGGATTGTAGTTTGAATGTTTATGCTTATAGGTTTGAATGGTTCTATTAATGGAAAACATACTGGAACAATTATAGGTTATTGGCAATTGCATGAGGTCTATATATGAACAATAGAATGAAGGAAAGTTTATTGTGCATATATGTTTGTATGATGTGCTTATGAGAAATATGATAAACCCATGATTTGATAATCTAAAGGAATGTTTAATGCTTGTGTGATATGAGAAGCATGTTTGGGTTGTTAGGGATTAGTGATGAATGATTTAGAGACATAGTGAACATTTGATTTGGTCGGAGATTGTAGAAAACATGAGAGCAAAATTTTCTAGACATCGATGCATAATCATGTATGAAATCATGGATGCTTGTGCATCCTTTAAATAGATGACGACAATTTGTGAGTCGATGTATGCTTATTTTAAAATATATGACTAGACAAGGTCATGTAGTTTTGGACGTATACCTATGTTGGAGTAAGACACACAATTGTGACTTATGGGTTAAAAATGAAACAAACGTTAGTCAAATGTTAGAGAATATGTTAAATGAGACTATAGAGGAACGTTCGTGACACGTAAAGGTAGATAACCATGTAAGGACTAAGATAAAGGCATGAGGAGCAAGGGCTAGTCACATCTATTGATACAATGTAAAATGACAGTTTTATCTTATGTTATTTGCTATAGTGGGGATAAGGTTAGAAAGACCCTTTGAAACGAAATTAGATAGCTAGCTAGCTAATTAAAGATGTTTGACTATGCAAAAAATGGCACAAACCTTAATTGAGTTGATTCGTCTCAAATTTAGGAAAGTTGAGAATAATGATGTACATCAAGATAACCAATAGTTCAGGTGTATCATACACTCAATGCTAAGAGAGTGGTGTTATATGTGAAAGAAATAAAACTAAGAGAGTTAGATACACATAAGATGCATTATATACTCAATGCAAAGGTATATTAGACACTCATTTAAGTTCAAGTGTGCATGGAAGGGAGAGTGACACTAGTTAGTTCCTTACATGGTCATAAAGATACATCTTGTATATACTCGTGGTAGGGGCCATCCCAACATGGTAATTTAGTTAGCAGTCTCGTAGTTATATATACATGGTAAAGGAATGATTGCAATTAGATTCCTTATGTGACCAAGGTATCAATTTTAGTTAGCCTAAAGCCTGTGTGACAATATGTGAGGTACACTTAAATTGTAGACATTTGAGATGTTTTATGCTTTCACATGGCATCAGAGATGTCGAGATTAGCTTAGGTACTAGTTATCTAGGATGACATCGCCTATGGTTTAAGACACGAGGGTGTCGTACATAGATGGATGGGCATATAAGAATGCTAGAAAACATCCAATAATAACTACACTATCAGTTATAAAAGGAACACTAGTTTATGATGTTATATGCTAGGTGTCGAGAGGTTACCCATTTACTGAGTGTTTTCACTCACATGCTCCTTGTTATGGTTTTAAAGGTAGATGAAGTGAGTAGCAAGACATACGGGGGATCCAACGGTCTAGCTTAGGAAAGTGCATGAGGCTGAGGGCATATTAGTCATTTCTACTTTATTTTTGACTTTGTGTACTTATTATGATAGTTTGGGACTTTGTTATTACTTATGCACTTTCAGTTATGGTTTTATATTTCAAACACTTTGTATTGAGATTATGAGTTTATGATTGATTACATAAATTAACCGAGTTATGTTTCGGTACTTTTTTGCAAACATTTAATAAGGAGTGAGTAATATCATATTGAAGTTTCATTCTAATTAAAAAGAAGTTTAAATTAGACACATCTTTTCAAGTCCATATTATGTCTAGAGATATGTATTTGGGGATAAGTATTACAGTTAATATGTGCCAAAAATCTTATGAGTCAAAATTACTTCACTGATAACCATAGACTTTATTAAAATCATATTTGTTGCATCTCACTCGCAAGTGTACAAGCCAATCAAATAATATAGAAAGATATCAATTTAACAAGGATTGTGAGCTAACTAATAGTTCGTTTTGTAATTAATATTTGCAAGGGCAATGAAATTTAATGTAGCTAAAATATTAAAACTATCTTAACTAATTAACTAATTTAGATTACCAAATTTAAAAACTAACTTAACTACTGACTTAAACTATCAATGAAAAGTTTCTAAGGTTAAGTCTTCATTATCAATCTCGCATGACTAGTAGTACATGTACCCTACATCTTTATGAATTTTGATGAGTTTGATGGTTGCATATCTTAGGTATCTAATTCCTCTTTCAAGGTTGATTAAATATGTAAAAATTAATGGATAACTACTCTTTTGGTTGCAGTTAATATAATTCATTATGTTTTGTGATTATTAATGACTCCACAAGAACTTCAATTTATTTTTAAATTAAATCTTTAGGTTTAATAATTGCATGAATTAATTATGTCCTTATTTATCGATAATCTATATCAACCTACAAACATGCATAATATTGGGCCTTAACATCACACAAGAATTAAACTCTTAATCGTTAAATTAAAACATTAACAAAGTTCTTATTTAATTCAAAATAAAGCAACAACATACTTACGAGGATCGAAAGATCCCTATCCCTGTTAATCCCTAGAAAATAGCATTTAGCCACTCATGATGATGACTAGAACACAAATTAATGAATGAGAACAATTCATAATATGTAAAAGAATTGGAAGACAAAGTTTAATTATCTAGGCAGAATATTCAGTCTTGATCTTCTTGATTCTTGATGTAAATCCATAATTCTTGATCTTTAATATTATGTTTTTGCATTAAATTCTTAATCCTCAATAAGTCCAGACAGTTGGGAAGATGAAGAGGCTAAAAGAGATGCCTTGGGATATGTGAAACATTTCTTAAATATTTAGGGTTTGACAACTATGTGAAAATTAGTAAAGAAACCCTTATATTATAAAGTTTAGAAATCCATCTTTTAAAAATATATCACTTATACATTTATTTAAAAATTAAATTTATTATAAATTATTATTTGTATAAATTTGAATTCCATCCAATCTCTAGAACTTAAAGGGAAGTGCAACTTCCAAGATTATGTTATCATGAAAGGGAAATAAGGGTTGTAATCACTTTTTGTAGAAATATTAACATTATGTATTCATTCTAACTAATTTGAATGTTCTTTTTATTCATTGCCATATGTGTAATCGAGTAAATACTTTACATTTGATTGAATTAAGTACAACAAGTAATGAACCATATATTAGTCTCATAGTGTTTATCACATTACTAAGCAAATACTTTACATTTGACAAAATTAAAATACAGTAAGTAATGAACACCATCAATTAAATACAACAAAAGAACATATAAATTTTGCAGTTTGGGTACATAATCAATGAAAGTAATACACAAATTAAAAAAATTAACTAATCTTTGTACTCATTTGATATCCTTAACCACTTGATAACGAACCATAACCACTATGTGATAAGGTATGCCCACTACCTTTAGCAGATAAGTATGAAGATGATGTACCAGGCATAATGGTTAGATTTTGATAGTTAAGTCTAGCATGTCTAGGTTGTTCGCATCGACTATAATAATATTCTTAAACTTCATCCCCTTATGATGGTTGTCTGCTATGACTTGTCGATCAACTTGCTTGTTAACCTTATATTTTAGGGGGATATATCATACGAAGGTTATCCAAGTGAACTCAATTTGATTGCTCGCATAAATTATTAACACTTTCACTATAATTAGCCTACAAGTAGGTGATTGAGTTGAATTGACTCATCTGACAAATTCATGACCCAAGTGCCAAATGCAATGTGTGTAAAATGAACATGAGACAACTAAAATTGTGTACAATTACAAGACATTTTCAATAAATCAATAATGTTAATCTTTTGGCCAAAATCGTGATGTTCATATTTATTGATGTTGATAGGTTGACAAACATGTTGGCTAATTTACAAACATGTCATACTACTTTTTCTTAATCCGAAGTGGATAACATATGAGTATGAACATTTAAAAAAAATAAAATTGTAATTAGTAAACACCTAAGAAAACAAAATAATCATAAGTAATATGAGTTAGGAATTACCTACAATATTTTGTCTATTGTAAAACCATTTTTGTAATGCCCCCAAAATAAATTCCAGAAGCATGGCAATCAACAAAATGCAAGTATTTCTTATTAAGGGATTAAAGGATTTGATGATGTTTGTCATCATTATATTGTACCAAAGGACAGAAATAAACATGCATCCATTTATGGTGCCTAATGTTAGTCAAGTAGCCAATTGCATTTGGGATAACCTCATTAATCCTTAACATAACATCATCAAAATCGAAGACATGATATGCTTTCATAACTATCCAATATAAACCCTCAATGACCTTTGTCTTTTAATACTTAACATGTATGTTGGCATTAAGATGTTGGGGCATACCAATTATGGTAGGCGTTAAGAAAAACATTGGAAATAATAATATTAATGGCTTGAAGTGATATGCAATAATAGAAAAGTCAGGAAGGTCACCAATGCACTAATATGACCTCTTATAAACAAAGTCAATGTCTCTATTTCTTCCATTCCACAAATATTGAACACCAACTAATAAATCTAATTATAACCATATTTTCCAATAGTTATAAAGAATGTCTTATGGTATTTGCCTTTTAAAAATACACTGTCAAAGCAAATCACGAAATGATAATACTCATAAAAAACTCTTATTGAGCACCTAATACCATGAAAAAAAACTTAAAATGATTGGAATCATCAATCTCAATATGTGTTATAAGTCAAGGTTAGTAACATAAGGTTGTAACTCTTATCTAAAGTCATATCTAAAGAACCTCTCAATGCATATAAAAACCAATTCTTGGATGTTGGACTTGTGTGTATTAAATGTCAATTCAGAACCTATTTGCCATATCATTGATGATTTACTTTGACCAATAAATACACTCAACCATGATAAACATTATTTTTAAAATTTGTCCTAACACTTGTGCACTAACTTATTTATAATGGGACATGATTTGATATTGAGGACAAGTGTGGTCATGATCTAAGTGACATAATTCAACATAGTCATAACCCTTAATCTTTATTTCTCATGCCTGCCATCAACATTTCTTATGTAAACATTTGATTTCTTACTAAGACTTAATTTATCGCAAAATTTGTATTGGAAGCCATTTCTAATGCATGTCTTTGAAATTCATCTTGAAAAGCCTCCTTATTGTAAAATATATAATGTATTTTAAACCAAATATTGTGTCGTGTAAAGAAATTGCTACAAGAGAAAGATCCAAAAAAGGCGGCAAGACCTAATGCCTTGATTTAGGAATAATGACATGAACATTTACTGGAGTTATCCTATGATAAACTAGACCTTCATGTCTTCCACTAGATTTGGCTCTCTTACTCTGATCCACACTTGTAATATGTGCACTTGTTTCAATATTAACTATTTCATCAAACTTAGGATCTTCGACTGGAATATCATCCATATTTGCCTATTAATCAAATGCACCCTAAGTCAATACTTTATTGTTTTGACCATGAACCTATTTCTCAACAATCACATAAACTTTATACCATCTTCAACATCTTCATCATCAACTTAAATGTTTACATTACACATTTCATCTTCCTCAAGGTCATACTATGGTGGTATCATAGTCATATTAATAGGTGCACAATAGTGATCCTTTTTTGTTGATATGGAAGGTCCCTTCATATGTTATTCTTATAAATGTTCTTCTAGAAATTTGACTTTTTTTTTCTTATGACAAACCATCAGACAAAGAGGTATCACTTGTTTCATTTTTCTAGAAAACGCTATCAAACATTAAATGTCATAATCATCTTGTTTAACACCCAGATGTATGTCATAAAGGGTATTTTGGTTTTTTCTTATTGTTGTTATTTGATATCACTATGCAAAAAAATTAACAAGCGGATAGATATCTGGTCCTTATAAGTACTATTTTCATGATTTTAGCAACCAATTATATATGCTTGTTGAAAATAAATAAATTTATGACTTTAACAAGGGAAAAATAGTTATTAAAAGTCTATTTTCTATCGTTAAATAATTTTAATGATGAGAAAAATCCTCATTATTATTAGTTTTATAGTTTCTCGTGTTAAAAGTATTCAAGTATTCTCATCATTAGTACTTTTAACAAGAGAAGTTATAATGACAGACGATGATGGGAGTTATTGTTAAATTTTTAAGGATGGAAAATAGAATTTTAATAACTATTTTTCTCTTATTGAAGTCATAAATTTATTTAGTTTTATTGAGAGTATAAATAATTGGTTGCTAAAATCATGAAAATAATACTTATAACGATCGGATATTTATTGCTCATTATTTTTTTCATTATTGCTAGTTTTTTTTTTAGTTTATATGACAATGAATTCTGGCTAATTGTGGAAGAAATTTGAATTTTTTTTTTTGGTAAGTAAGAAATTTGAAATCTTAGCCTGATGCACAAATATGCATTGTAACACCTAAAAGAAATTTGAAATCTTGGCCTGATGCACAAATGTGCATTGTAACACCTAGTTCAAAAGTATTACGGTCTAAAAGGAAGTGTCATTATCCTTTGACTAAATGAGCATACATACATTTTTCATCTATTCAATAGATAATTTAAAAATGACCAAAATATGAATTATTGGAAATGATCATGTGGAAATGAACAAAAGATATTTACCAATATAAAACATCCATCATCTAATATTCAATATCTAATAAGTGTAGGAAATATAATAAAATTACATCGATACAAATTGAAATGCTAATAACATAAAATTGGAAAATAATGACTAAGTCCTTATGTTGACTTTAAGCTTGCTAATCATTGCTTGCACCATAGTCATCATAATCACTTGAACTGGCAAAACAAGGAAAGTAGAGGAATGAGTGAAAAACATTCAATAAGTAGAAGACTTTACTTTAACTTTTGTTAGATCTCCATTTTATCCATTACTTGTCCACCTTAACTTAGTTATTTAGAGTACCTTGAAAGACTCCACTTAGATGACATGGACTCTTACTAAGGTAAGATTCTTTGTGGATCTTACCCTAGGATGACCCTCTATTACCTTACAAGTTCGGGTAAAAGTACTTTACTTAATTAGGTATCTATGTTGATCAAACTAGTTTAAGATAAGGATTTGACACCTTGACCATGTAAGCTAACTACCTAGTCCTTTTTCCTTACAACATTAGACTGTTATTATATAATTAGGCTCTACTGCAAGCAAGTATATCTTATTGCAGGTATTATGTCCTATTGTGGACTACTAGGCCCTACTACAAGTAGTGTGGAAGAAATTCTCATAAATACCCCTTGTAACAACCCTTATGAGTTATGGTCATAGAATAACATGCATGCATCTCGAGCCACTAACTTAACTTAGTCTCGTAATAGCTTTCGCCTTAAACTTTCTCTCATGTCGTACAGGTAGTCTTTCTTTATCTAGGCATGTTAAGTAATGATACATATCCTAAACGTTCATACTATCCATCGAAACTAAACCTCAAATACCCAAACTTGATACCTAACAATCTTTGATCTTTTCTTAAGTGTACGATTGTACAACATCATGTGAATGGTCATACATTCTTCTCTCCATGCACAACTTGGCCTTGCACGATCAACCTTTTGTGTGACTTAGTGTACGAGTATGCACGATTAACTACACTAGCATGCATTTTCCCCCATGCATATCTAAATTTCATTTTCAAACATACATAATTTCTAAAGGTAAATCTGCCATTTTACATAGGGAACGACTATACACTCATTTTACATGAATGACTATTATGACCTAGTTTATGTATCACAGACGACCATATATGTCCTCTACACAATTGTCCACTAATCATTGGTAAAACTAAAGGTGTCGAACATACGGGCATGCATGTTCTTGTGCATGACTATACATGACATAACTTTCTATACAAAAAAACTAGCATTAGCAAAAGAAAAATGAGGAGCAGATAAATATCCAATCGTTATAACTTCTATTTTCATGATTTTAACGACCAATTATTTATACTCTCATTAAAAATAAATAAATTTATGCCTTTAACAAAGAAAAAATGGTTGTTAAAAGTCTATTTCCCATCGTTAAAAGTTTTAACGACGAAAAAAATATTGTTATCGCTGGTCGTTATAGCTTTTTTCATTAAAATTATTCTTATCGTTAATATTTTTAATGAGGGAAACAATAACAATAGGTAATGACAAGATTTTTCTTGTTAAAACTTTTTAACGACACGAAATGGTCTTTTAACAACTATTTACCCCTCGTGAAAGTCATAAATTTATTATTTTAACAAGAGTATAAATAACTTGTTGCTAAAATAAGGAAAAATAGTACTTATAATGACAAGATATTTATTGGTTTATTATTTTTCTTTTGTTAATGTTAGTTTTTTTGTAAGGTTTCATAAATTTTTAGGCATATCATGATCGTGTCTATCTTTGGGCTGATCATGCATGTTGTTTGGAAAACCTCTTTCACATTTCTTTTAAGTTTGATAGAATATCTACTTTATTTTTAACTGTCTCATGCATTCAACAAGTCTCTAATGTCCTAAAGAGCATAAAATAAGTCTCAAAAGCTATAGATCTTGTCATTACATCACCATTTATCCAATTATCAAACTATCACAATTTTACTCATGTATTATATCAACATACAAACGATAATCACACACTTACCCTTGGATCTATCTAAACATGGATCAATTCATACTAAACTTTATGCTTCAACACATACATTATTTTACTTAATAGAAAATATAACTTTTTCCATTTAATGACTGTGTAAACTATCGACATATCACAACTCATTCATCCAAACTCTTTATACTAGGCAACAAATTTCTTAGGTATTTAGACATCTCTAAATTGCATTATATGATTGAGTTAACAGTCTTTACTTGCATGCACTCTAATAGTTAAATGATTTGTTGCTGACAAAGTCTTTTCTTCTTACTTTGCTACTTACGAAAAATCCTACCCTGCTTACTGGAAGAAGAATGTCAAATCTCTCTCATTTTCACTTAACAAGAAACTAGATAAAGATGACCAAAAGATCTATTAGATAATAATCCCAAACTTCTCCTCAAAACATGCCATTTATAAGTTCTTGTGCAATTATCAATTGAACATACATGCATAATAGGCATGCACAGCTGTGTGTCTTTTTTGAAATTTCCTAGGCGACATGTTATGTTACACCCATAGGTACGCTATAAAGGTATTTTGGTCATTAACAACTTTTAAATTAAGTTATACATAAGTGTTTAGTTAAAGTTCATTGTACATTCGTTCATGCCAATAGTGCATGCCTATAGATGTGTAGCAAGGGCAAAATGGTCTTTCATATATAGGTTATAAATTACCTAAGTTTTGAAAGGTGTATGATTGTGCATGTAGTGGTGAATGCCCGTACACCCGATAAGGATGAATAGTGCTAGCTAGTTGCCATGAATAATAGTGCATAAGAAAGATGCACGACCGTGCATGGAATTTGAATTTTGGATATCGCATTCTTAAAGACCATGAGACATGATAAGATTGATGAAAAACCATATGGATGATTGTGTAGTGTGTAACACCCCAACTCAAATATCCTAACCCTAGAGGTAAAGTGCTACTAAAACCTAATATGCATGAATGATGTTCTCAATTTAAATCAAACAATCAACAATCAAAGCATGTGTAATCCAAATCATAATTGGAATACTTCAATGTAACACCCTTTTCTAGACACATACCCTTACACATAATATGCATCTGAAGAGATGTGTCAAATTAAAACTTCACACGTATAGAATCAACGCTAACATGTTTTATTAAAAAAAGAATCCACAATCCCAAAAGTATATTTATGTATAAGTGAAAATCAAGTATATGAATCTAAAAAGGTCATTTCACCAACTGAAATTACATATATAAAGAACGAATAGTTCAAATTACAAAAAATATCCAATAAAATAAAAATGACTGAATCACCTCTCTTTGATATGCAACCATGAGCTAACTTGCTGGCTCTCCCATTGCCACCCCACTGATCCACAACTCTACCTATAATACCACACAACTAGAACATTTGAGTGATGCACACTGAGTAAATAAGATACCTATAACACACACACACACATACATATATATATGATAATGTTCACGTGTCCTTTATTTCTCAATTTGTGGTCCCATGGATGTTTTTTCAACATCCCATATACTTATCTAGTTTATCTCGACACCCAATGCCCTTTTTCTTAATGACAACATCATCCTGAATGACTAGTGCCAAATGATGTATCTCGACATCTTAGACAATTGGTGAAAATAGGTGACATCTCAAATGTTATCCATAAGTGTACCTTATGTAGGATCGAATGGCCTAAGAAAGGGGGTGAATTAGGCAATTTAAAGCAATCTTTACCAAATTTGAGAATTAAAACAATTTATTCAAATCAATGAATATTGCCTATTTTTAATCCAATTTATGAGAATAACAAAAATATTTCAAATAATCAATACAATCAAAACAACATAATATAAAATATGAGTTAAATGGAAGAGAAAATCAAACACGCGATATATAGTGGTTTGGCTCAACCCAGCCTACGTCCACTCCTCCAAGCTTTCTCCTTTGGAGTATTCCACTAATCTTTGGTTTACCAAAACTCAACCAAAACTTTCTTCACAACAAAATAGCTTCCAAGGTGCTATTAACCTTTACAAGTGTTAAAGCTCAATTTCTCTCACTAGAAATTTTTCAATCTCTCTAAGAGTGAACCTCACTTTTTATAGTACGAATTTTAGTATAAATTCAAAGTGTGATCTCTTTCAAAGAGTGTATATGAAAGTTAAGTTTAGTACAACCCAATACAAGTGAAATAACAAGGTATATGAGTAAGGGTTTTGATTAGAGAAGAGAATTTGCAAGGGAATAGCTCAAAACTAATTTGCTCTCAAATTTATGAAAGTTTTTTATGGCAAAAGTTCTTTTTGAACGAATTTGATTGGGTTTATATAGGGGAAAATAAGGAAAGTTACCATTGTGCATAAAGAATAGCCGTTTTAGTTTTCTATAAAACGCCCAATTCGATAGACTGGGTTAATTCGGTCAACCAGATATGATGTGGCACTCCCGTGGTGCCTACATGGCACTAGCCGTTAGAAAGTTCAAACCAAAATTCGATCGACCAGATTTAATTTGAACCGAATTTCTGAAAGCCAAAATACATGGCTTCTAGACAATTCAGAAACTGCCATTGAAGAATTCGATCTTTCAAATTCGGTCAACCAAAGTTATTGCATTTTACCCCCTAAAACTTCAAAAATTATATTTGACCCCTAAAACTTTGAAAAGTGACAATTTAACCTATTTTTGAAAATTTTTTCAAAACCAACTTTAAGATGTGAAAATGTAGTTCACAAAACTTCATCATTTTAAATGAATTAATAAACTTTAGTGAAAAAATTGGCTTAACCCAATAAGTTTGAAAAATGACATTTTAACCCAAAATGTGAAAGATATGAAAATGAGTTTTCAAGTTAGCTATCTCATGCAAATAAATATTCTAATTAAAACGAATGCTCCAAATTATAAATATATCTATCTAAACTTGAGTTTTACTTCAAATCTTTAAGAATTCTTTACTTGAGTCTTGTCTTCATTTTCATCTTGAAACTCCTTTAAGTGCATTAGATAAATTCTTGCATTCTAAACTCACACTCAAGTAAAATCATTAGTTAATATGCTAAGGGACATATTAGTTTGTTATCATCAAAATAAGAGCATATGACTTCTTGAGTCAACAATCTCCCCCTTTTTGATGATGACAAACACATATGCACTTCAAGGAATTTTATAAAATATATTAATAAATGTATTTCCTTGAAGTTAAGAAACACCTGATTTTTAAGAAAATTTTGCACAAGTTCGCCTTAAAAAATTCAAGTTTCCTCCCCCTTAATATATGCAAATAATAATGCAATTCATATCAATATCATATATCCAATATTAATCTCATCAATCAAATATATCCACAATTTCAATAAAATATCTTCATCACAAAATATCCATAATCTTAATAAAATATCTTCATCAAAATATCCACAACATCAATAAAATATTGCATCATAATCAAATATATATCCTCATAATCTTCCATAACCACATCAAAGTATCCACAACATCAATCAAACTTTTCTCCCCCTTTGTCATTATCAAAAAGAATGAGGCAATGTATAAAAATGATATAATCAAGGGGACAAAGGAAGACTAACATGTATGAATAATGGAAAAAAGATCACCAAAATGGCCAAAAATAAGCATCAAGGCTTAGGGCATGAATATAATGTCTAAATAAGTATGAGCATCAAAATAAGAGCATTAACAATTCAAACAAGATAAAGCATCAAAGCATGTGGAAAGTCCATATACATTAAATATGACATCCATAATCATAACCAAATACATCCGTAATTAAATATAGAATATAACATGTACAACTTCTCCCCCTTTGTCATTATAAAAAAGAAAATAAGCAAGATATATATCCACAAGGCTAACTCCATAATCCCTAAGGGTTTGTTGAATGAGATTTTTGGATAAGCAAATAGCACTTGTGTTGTCACATAAGATTGGAGTTTTAGATAGGCTAACTCTATAATCCCTAAGGGTTTGTTGCATCCACAAGGCTTGGCACAACAACTATCAGCGGCAATATATTCTGCTTCCGTGGTCGATAAAGCTACGAAGTTTTGTTTCCTTGAAAACCATGAAACTAATGCATGACCTAGAAAATGACAAGTACCACAAGTACTTTTTCTATCGACTTGGCTTTTTGCAAAGTCAGCATCTGAATAGCTCACTAGGTCAAAAGATGTTTCTCTAGGATACCACAACCCTAAAAATCTAGTGCCATGTAAATATTTGAAGATTCTTTTAAGGGCTTTTAAATGAGATTCCTTGGGACATGATTGGAATCGAGCACACAAGCACACACTAAACATAATATCGAGTCTACTAGCGGTTAAATATAAAAGAGAACCAATCATACCTCTATACATTTTAACATCAATATTTGGCCCACTTTCATCTTTGGTGAGCTTGATAGTTAAACTCATTAGTGTGTTTGAGGCTTTTAGTCCTTCCATCCCAAAGTTCTTTAATAAGTCCTTGATGTATGAAGATTGGTTGATGAAGATACCCTCTTTGCTTTGCTTGATATTAAGTCCAAGAAAATACTTAAGTTATCCCATTATGCTCATTTCAAATTCTTTGCTCATGAGGTTAGAAAATTCTTCAACAAAGAGACATTAGTAGATCCAAAGATGATATCATCAATATAAATTTGAACCAAAAGTATATCATTTTCTTTTCTCTTAATAAACAATGTAGTATCTACTTTTCTAATGCAAAAGTCTTTTTCAAGCAAGAATTTACTCAAACGTTCATACCATGCTCAAGGTGCTTGTTTTAAACCATAAAGAGCTTTTTGAAGTTTAAAAACATGGTTTGGGAAATCATGACTTTCAAACCCGGGAGGTTGTTCAACATAAACCTCCTCCATGATAAATCCATTTAAGAAAGCACTTTTGACATCCATTTGATATAAAATAAAATTTTTAGAATATGCAAATGCCAAAAGCATCCTAATGGATTCTAGTCTAGTTACCGGTGTAAAAGTTTCTTCAAAATCTATTCCCTCTTCTTGGTTGTAGCCTTGAGCCACTAATTTAACTTTATTTCTAACAACCACTCCGGACTCATCCATTTTGTTTCTAAAAACCCATTTTGTACTAATAACGGATTGATGATCCGGATGAGAGACTAGTTCCCAAACATTATTTCTTTCGAATTGATTAGTTCCTCTTACATGGCTAAAATCCAAAATTCATCATTTAATGCATCATGAAATGTTTTTGGTTCAAATTGTGAAAGAAATGCTAAATTATTACAAAGATTAAAGGATGATCTAGTTTTGACACCTTGATTTTCCTCACCATTAATTAATTCTTTAGGATGAGCATTTGCATACCTCCAAGCCTTAGGAAGATCTTTATCTTTATCTTTATATTCTTCATGTTTTAGCTCTTGTTTTGCTTCATCCTTATTATCATTTGGTGAATCATGAATTTTCGTTTGGTCTTCATTTTTAACTTGATCATCATTAATATCAACTTGCACACCTTCGCGTTGTCTCCAAAGGTGACATGTCCTTCATCTTTCTTGCTTATTGTCGAGAAAAGTGAAATATCTTCGGTTATGTGTCTTGAGCAAGCACTATCGAGGAACCATTTGCTTTTCTTCCTTTTGTTTTTCGGTTCCTCATTATTTGTAATTGCCATGAAACACATGTTGGCTACTTCATTATCCTCCTTTTCGATTCACTTTCATCGCTATCATCCCACGTAGCCTTCATTGCTTTTTTTTTTGATTTACCAATTTTAAGGAAAGGACAATCATATTTGATGTGTCTCAGCTTCTTGCATCATAACACACAACTTGTTCTCTCCTTTGTCTTTTTCCCCTTTCACCTTTAGAAGCCTCTTTTTTTATGAAGTTTCCATTTCTTCTTAGTTTTCTATTCCTTAGAAGCTTTCCAATCTTTCTAGTCAAGAGTGCAATGTCTTTATCTTCATCATTTGATGTCTCCTCTTCTTCTTCTAGGAACTTTTCATTCTCTTTGATGGATGATTTGAAGATAATACTCTTTTCTTCTTCTCCACTTCTTCAATTTGTCGTTGCTTCATAGTAAGCTTATGAGTGAGAAGTGAACCTAAAAGCTCTTCAAAAGATAGAGTCTTGGCATCTTTTGCTTCTTCGATTGCAATCACTTTGGGATCCCAAGAGGGAGGCAAACACCTAAGAAGTTTCTTGACATTTTCTTGGTTAGTATAAACTTTACCAAGATTTTTCAATTCATTCACAATAGTAATAAATCTATCAAACATGTTACTAATAGTTTCATTTTCATTCATCTTAAATAACTCGTATGAGTGTGTGAGCATGCTAATTTTAGTCTCCTTGACTTGTGAAGTCCCCTCATTTGACACCATCAATAATTCCCAAATTTTTTTAGCCGAGGTACAAACTTGTGCCTTATTAAAGTTATATTCATTTAATGCACAATATAACACATTCATAGCTCTAGCATTAATGGCAATATTCTTCTTATCTTGAGGGGTCATTTCTTCCCTACTTTTGGGCACTTGTTTTCCATCTACTTCTTTCATAGGAACAAAAGGTCCATCTTGCACTACATCCCACAATTCATAATCACTTTGAAGAAAAATCGACATACAAATTTTTCAATAGGCATATTCGGTGCCATCAAACAATGACGGTCTATTAGGGGCAAACCCTTTACTAATGGTATGAGATTTTCCTAGGTTCATGGTCGTTGCTCTAAACGGTTAAGTTTATGAGAATGAGCAACTAAACTCTGATACCAATTGTAGAATCGAATGCCCTAAGAGGGGGGAGGGGAATTAGGCATTTTAAAGCAATCTTTACCAAATTAGAGAATTAAAACAATTTATTCAAATCAATGAATATTACCTATTTTTAATCCAATTTATGAGAATAAAAAAATATTTCAAATAATCAATACAATCAAAATAACATAATATAAAGTATGAGTTAAAGGGAAGAGAAAATCAAACACGCGATATATAGTGGTTCAGCTCAACCTGCTCTACGTCCACTCCTCCAAGCTTTCTCCTTTGGAGTATTCCACTAATCTTTGGTTGACCAAAACTCAACCAAACTTTTCTTCACAACAAAATAGCTTCCAAGGTGTTATTAACCTTTACAAGTGTTAAAGCTCGATTTCTCTCACTAGAAATTTTCTAATCTCTCCAAGAGTGAACCTTACTCTTTTATAGTACGAATTTTAGTATGAATTCAAAGTGTGATCTCTCTCAAAGAGTGTATATGAAAGTTAAGCATAGTACAACCCAATACAAGTGAAATTACAAGGTATATGAGTAAAGGTTTTGATTAGAGAAGAGAATTTGCAAATTAATAGCTCAAAACTAATTTGCTCTCAAATATATGAAAGTTTTTTGTGGCAAAAATTCTTTTCGAACGAATTTGATTGAGTTTATATAGGGGAAAATAAGGAAAGTGTGCACAAAGAATAGTCATTTTAGTTTTCCAGAAAACTCACAATTCGGTCGATCGGATGTAATTCGGTCAACCATATGTGATGTGGCACTCCCGTGGTGCCTACGTGGCACTAGCTGTTGAAAGTTCAAACCAAAATTCGATCGATCGGATTTAATTCGGTCAACCGAATTTCAGAAAGCCAAACTACATGGCTTCTGGACAATTCGAAAGTTGCCATTGAAGAATTCGATCGGTCAAATTCGGTCAACTAAATTTTATTACATTTTGTCCCCTAAATTTTAAAAAATTTTTGACCCTTAAAACTTTGAAAATTGACAATTTAACCCATTTTTGAAAATTCTTTCAAAACGAACTTTAAGATATGAAAATGTAGTTCACAAAACTTTATCATTTAAAATGAATTAATAAACTTTAGTGAAAAAATTGGCTTAACCTAATAAGTTTGAAAAATGACATTTTAACCCAAAATGTGAAAGGTATGAAAATGAGTTTTCAAGTTTGCTATCCCATGCAAATAAATATTCTAATTAAAATGAATGCTCCAAATTATAAATATATCTACTTAAACTTGAGTTTTACTTCAAATCTTCAAGAATTCTTCACTTGAGTCTTGTCTTCATTTTCATCTTGAAACTTCTTTAAGTGCATTAGATAAATTCTTGCAATCAAAACTCACACTCAAGTAAAATCATTAGTTAATATGCTAAGGGATATATTAGTTTGTTATCATCAAAATAAGAGCATATGACTCCTTGAGTCAACATCTTATACACATGTTAACCGAAGTTGGGCTATAGATACTATATCAAAAGAGTAATGAGACCTCAGGCCTTTCTTGCCATTGCACATGCTCCCTCGCTGCCACCTTGCTACTCCATAACTCTACCTATAATACCACACAACTAGAACACGTGAATGATACACACTCAATAACTAGGATACCATAACCCAGATATATACATACATACACACACACACACACACACTCAATAACTACGATACCTATAACTCATACATACATACATACATACATACATACACATACACATGCACACACACACACACACACACACACACACACATATATATATATATTAGCTCTGTTGCTTTCACAACCACCTTCTTATTCACAGTTCAGTGGTTCATACTAGTTTAATACATCGTTTCTAGTTTTAGACTCAAAACCACTTCAATCGAGGTACGTGTTGTCATTCACACAATCGGGCTCACCCATATTGATTTCAATTATTAATAGCCTTTGTTAGAGCCTTATCGTTGACTTTCCTCATTATCATCCCTTTTAGGGGGAAATAAGTCATTTCCAAACTCTCACACTCATATCAGAGCATCATGCCTTATTTAGTAACTCCTTAAGTCTTTATTTTTAAGTTTCCTCAAAAGCATTGGGGTGTGTATCTCTCACACATGAGTGTATGTTGATTAATCCACACGACAAAAACCTTAAGCACATGAGTGTGTATCTTTGGGGCAAGACACATAATTGTGTATCCTATACCACACGGGCATGTACTTGTTCCCAAATCCACACTTCCATGGTTGCTTTAACAAAGGGAGAAAAATCCTTAATTGTACATAGGCGTGTGCTAATAAACGATAGGTGTGTGTCACAGAATTTCTAAAATTCAACAATAACTTCTCATGAAACTCCAATCTTTAGTCATAACCAAACCATTTCAAATTATCCTAAAGCGTTACTACCTACACAGAACAAGCCTCCACATTACCAAAGACGTATCACAACACCTAAAATCTTAGATTGTCATAGCATACCTTAGTTAATACGAACATCCCATATCATATATCCATGTAAACTTAATTCCAACTCTTAATTCACACAAACAAAACCTTAAACAAAATTTATGATTCATACATTCAACGAGACATCAATAAAAGATAATAGACAATATATTTAAACCATCCAAACACTATAAAAACAATCTCATAAGCTCGATCCTGATTACAAGTCTGCCAAAACACATACTCAATCATCAACATAATTAATTCCATGAACATATGTGTTTAAATGTTCCAAATCAGTGATACAAACCAATTAAAAGTGTCTCTAAAATCAATCAAACATTATAGGGATTTAGACAGCACACTACTTACCTTTCATTCGCTAATGCAAATAATCTTCATGTGGCCTTTGATTGAATTCCTAAGGTCTTATTTATGTCCAAAGCTTCTAAAGCACTCAAGAACCTCTCAAACCTTTTACTTTTCTGTGAAGAATATGGTGAGAATGTTCAAACAAATGCGTTTGTGATCTTTTATTTTTACAAAAAAAATGACACACACGGGCTTATACATAAGGCACATAAACATGCATGTCTTTACGTATTAAAGCCACGGTTTGAAATCCCTATGAAATGCAACCTTATCTAATATTCAAATGTTTTGACCACTCACAGTTATATAGACCATCATACACAGGCGTGTGGATCAACCATACTTAGTCAAAAAACCTAAACACTAATAAGAAAAGACTATTTCACCCTTCTCATCATACACACGAGTATATGTCTTGCCTACATAACCGTGTGTTGGTTGTTTTACACATATTAATTACACAAGCATAAATATACACATCTTAAATCTAAAGATAAAAAACCCTTGGACGTACTTGTGAGTATTACATTCAAAGTCTTTATTTAGTAATAAGAACCAAGTCTTATAATTATCCCAAGCATATTATCATCAAATCTGAAACTTAACATCAAGGTACTAGAATAATAGTCTTATCCAATTGTGATCATAATAAAGGTTATCTAATGTCTATAAGTCCATCCCTTATATGTCATTCCACCATTGATCTATCGCCTCACCACTATCACCTTTAATCTAGTCACCTATAAAATGCAAAGGAACAAAATGAGCACAAAATACTTAGTAAGTAGGAATGATTTATCCTATTCCTTTTTCTTTACTAACTTAAGTTATCACTATCTCAATCTTAGATTGTCGAATCTTCATTGAATGTAAAGGGAATCAACATACCCGCTTTAGTGACCATTCTCTAGGCTCTTTCTCTAGTCTTGATTGTGTAATCTATTTGCCAATTGATAAACTCACGGT
Organism: Mangifera indica; assembly: GCF_011075055.1. Taxonomy (NCBI): domain Eukaryota; kingdom Viridiplantae; phylum Streptophyta; class Magnoliopsida; order Sapindales; family Anacardiaceae; genus Mangifera; species Mangifera indica. The sequence goes on from NC_058148.1 coordinate 3,487,304, forward strand.
TCTAGCTAATCAATCTATGAACCCTAATTGTGAAACTTTATATGCCTTAGTAAGTCTTAGAGAAGCGACAAACACACAATCTTAGCAATTTTATCTCTATCTGTAGTCATAAGTATCGATGAAGTTTACCTTATCTATAAATAGCCAAGGTCACAGGTAATCCCTTAATAAGCTTATAATCTTATCATCTATGTCTCGTTGGTATTATCTAATCTCTTATCTTATTGGGATACTTAATCTCTATCGATACCTAATCTATTGAAACTCTCTTAGACTTCTATTTAATCTATTATATCTTTACTTAGGTTTCTTTTAATCATATCTAATCATTTCCTTGAGTATCTGCCCATCAAGTATATTTTGACACCTTTATAGGCCTTAAATCTCAATCAAAATCATCAAAATTGTATTTTGTGTATGAGTTGTAGATAACCAAGTCACAATCATACTTCTTCTTCTATTTATGACTATACAACTAGTAATGCATAAACGTATGTGATCTTTCTTAGACACACGATTACTCCCAGGTCAAGTCTTAAGTATACATCCTCTAACTCAACTGAGGTATGGGAGTACATGTTTATCACACATAGGTGTACCTTTATTCAATATCATGTACAATTATTCCCATGAAGACTCACAAGCATACATGTATGAAGGAAGACATATATGTGTACCTATGATCCAAATAAAAGGTTCTCAGCATATCATCTAGCATTTGGTTAGTCTTTTTAGTTTGACCATTTGTCCATAGATGATAAGTTATATTAAATGCTAGGTTCATACCTAATGATCTCTACAAACTCTTCCAAAGGCTAACACAAATCGAGTGTCTTTATCTAATACTATATTCTTGGGTAGCTTGTACAACCTGACTACCTTTTTTACATATAACCAACCTAGTTAATCTATAAGAGTAGCATCTTTAATTGATAGAAAATGCATTGAATTTGTAAGTCTATTCATTATTATCCATAATGTATATACCTATTCTAAACTCTCATGACCCCTAATATAAAGTCTATAAAAATATGCTCATATTTCTACTCTAGTACACTCAAAGGCTACAATAGTTTGGATGGTCTCTAATACTTGGTCTTAACTTGCTGGTAGGTGAAACATTTAGCCACACACTTACCTATGTTCTTTTTCAAACCTGACCATTAGAAACTTCTCCTCAAGTTTTGATACATCTTCACATTACTAGGATGAGTCATGTAAAAGGAAATATGTGTCTCTACTAGATTAAAATTATGTTGATATAAAACATTGCTAGTAATAGTTATAATATAACTTATTTCACATGAATGCACAACTATCCAAGGTCAAGCATGATCGTGACATACATATTATTTTTTGACCCATACATGATACATGATCGTGCATAAGGACATGAATGCCTATATGCCTAATAGGTTAGAAACACTAGTGTTTAACAGATAATTGTGCAAAGGATATAAATGAATATATATTTTGCATAAGATAAATAGTTGGATGACCATGTAGAAAAGATGTATGATTGTGCATAATGTCACAAGCATATTTTCTTATACAAGGTAGCCTGTACGTGTAAAATATCTATGCATAATTGTGAACTTAAAGCTATATACCTATGTCTCATCCAAAAATTTGTAAACACATTTAAAAAGTTCCAATTGTTTGCAAGGGTGACTTAAATGAATTTTTAGATTGCATATGGTATAATAAAGTGCCAAAAAATGATAGAGTGAGAATAAGCATGTAAGACATAAGTGAAAGCTAGAGCTGAGATAAGTAATAAATGGCTTAATATAGGAGATAAAGTAGTTATGACCTCTTGATTATAGGGTGATGGGACACAAAGATCACATTGACAACATGTGGGACCCAAAAATCCTAGGAAAACATGTATAGGTCATAGAGATCCCAATAAAAAGATAGATGGAAATGATTGGAGTTAGGCATGACTAACTCATTAAGAACCTTAGATGGTCATTATGAAAAAGAATATTTTAATTTGGCTATATAGCTATATAGAGTTTTTATACCATAGAGAGGACATGTCATTCACCGTATGCATCCATAAAAAAGGTCAAACCTATAGAAATGTGTTATAAAGAGAGACATAATCTGTAGAATGGCATCCATAGAGAGTTTTCGAGATGAGTTCACATATATTGTGGACTATGGTAGTCCAATAAAGTGTAGTCAAATAGTAAGGGTGCCAAAGCCCTATTTTAGCTTAAAACAATTGACATAGAGAAAAGATGAAATAAGATGTTAAATGAATGCTTTTACCACTAGAATGAATGACACACATGCAATGTATTCCATGCTGTCTGAGAAAGGGTTGAGTAAACCCTTAGATTATAAAGGGACTACTAGTTGAGGAATGAAAGATAAGTTTAGGAAAATGGATAATTCAGTTTGATAATTTGTAGGGTGAATACTCCTACTTAGTAGATGTATTTCCACTCACTTATTTTTTTGTGATTTTTGCAGGTGAGCGATAGAGTGATGACATTGAGGTTGGTTAGCTAAGGAGCAACATGAAGGAGACTATTATTGTTCATTACTATTTATGTTATTTGATGTTTTGGATATTTTATTTATGTATACACACTTGTAAGTCAAGAGGTGGGGTATATAAAGAGTAGAATTAGATTTATGAAATTTCTCATATAAATTGAGACATTTTCACAACCCAATAAAGCTTTTATGAACACTAGTCATCCACCACAATAATCAAGAGAGAAACTCTCTCAAATCTAATAGTTCATTCACCTTCCTTTTGTGACCTAGCAATCATGAGGACCCTAAAAACCCTTTTATACCGGTGTTTGTTTGTGGTTGCCTCTGTGTGTAAGGAGTTGTGGAAATATTTGAGAAAAATTCGGGGTGAATTTTCAATAAAGAGCCTCCAAACGCTAGTTTGCAATCATAACTCACTTTATTATATGTTTAATGAGCCCTTAATATGTAGGCTCAGGTTTAGGTGGTAAAAATGATAAGCTATGGATTACAAAACCATTATATGTATTTTTATATATTTTTATTGTCTACTTATTAGGTTTTTTAGTACATTTTAGTTAAACTATTGTTAATTTTATTTAATTTTAAGTTTGTGTCATGATATTCCACATTTCAATTAGATTTTGTTAGTTTAATTTAATTTTAAGGTTATTTCACGATATAGCCTTATTTTGTGTTGACTTTGTGATTTTAAGATTTTTAGTGAATATTTGCAAGCAATCGAAATGAACCTAGAACGAATTTTGCAGATTGCACATTATCAATTAGGATTTCCTAAAATGGGAAAGACTTTCCTAATATAGGGAGTCAAAACTGGAAACTAACGCGACCAAAACAAGAAACTAATACAAACATATTTGACAAAATCTACAGAATCCTAATATATCAAAGACTCTTAGATATGTTTTAACTGTCAATCCTAAGCTATTCAAAGACATGTTTCAAACAAAATATAAATCCTTTTCCAGCTCTTCAACTTCTAGTTGCCTAAAACTCATTGGAGATTAAGGATTGAAAAGTAATAATCACATATTACTTCAAGAATTCAAGAAGATCAAGACTGAGTTTCTTCTTAGGATTTCTAACTTCATTTTCTTAACTTTTTATTACATTACGGACTATTTTTGTTATTTCATTTGTGTTTTTGTTATTAATGAGTGACTAAATATATTCTATAAAGATTAAGAGGATCTTTTTATCCTCATAACTATATAGTTGATTTTATTATTTGTTTAATAAAATTTATGATGATGCTTTTGATTTAATGATTGTGAAATGAAGTCTTGTGTGATGTTAATGGCTATATGTCGTACACATTTGTAGGTTGATGTAGGTTATCAGGAGATAAGTACAACTAGTTCATGCAATCGTTACCCTAAAAATCTAAGTTTAAAGATAAATTAGAATCTTTATGGAGTCATTGTCACAAAACTTAATGAGTTTATATTAACCAAGTACAACGAGAGTAGGTATTCGTTTATGTTTACATGGTTAATCAATTTTGAAAAAGGAATTAGGTAAAATAAGATAATCAACCATTAAAACAAATCAAAATCATTAGTTACGTAAAATTTCAAAAACTATTTGTTATTTGGGATTGATAGTGAAATCTCAACCTTTAGATCCGCTGAATAAATATGAAAGATCATTATATAGATTATTTAATTTCCAACATTAGAATAATTTAATTAATTAGGTTTAGTTTAATATTCTATTAACATTAAATTCGATTACCTTAGCTAATACTAGTTGAAAAATAAACCAGTAGTTAGTTCCCAATTCATCTAGAATTGATATCTATTATATTATTTGACTACTCGTCCACTTGTGACTGAGAGCAATAAAAATGTTACATATGGAATTATTTTTTGGTCTTGGAATGATTGTTCAACTTGTATAATAGACTGTCCTATTGTTTCATTGTATTTTCTATACCTTTAATCTTTGATCTAGTCTTAGCAATCACAATAACATTTTTATTCTTACATCTTACACCAAATATACCCAAATTGTGTCATTTCATACAAAATACAACATCAAAATAAAAATTAGAATCATCCAAATCCTTAACATATATAGCTAGAAAGGTTCCTAATTACCTTTAATTTGTGAAAGAAAAAATTCAAAGCTTTGCTATTGAATGACCTCCAGATCATATATCTTGAGGGATTGAGGCACAAATTTATAGTCTACAATTTGAAGAATAGCAATAACGGTTGAGACTTGAATAAAAAGTTATAGTGAGGGTGCCTTTAGATAATACTTCACCCAGAAACTATATGAACAAGTATTATATTCTTCATAATCGGCATTCCAACAATTGTCAAAATGGGTGTTCCACCATTCTAAACTAGTTTTTCACTCTCTTAGAATGGGATCATTGTTCCAGTGGTCATTTGACATGGCTAAATGTGGAATAGATATTCTAGCTTATAAAATGGTTGTTCTATGGAATCCAAACAATACTTTATTCCACAAACCTATCCTCTCACGTTAAGTCCTCTTCTGTACATATACATATTGTTAGAATCTCAATCCAACTCCAGTAATTTATATATAGAACATGCAATTACAATAAAAGTCAATAATAAATATGAAATGACTAAATTAACCTCGAAAAGTATCTATAGGTATTACAAAATATACAATCTAAGTCATTCACCATTTCCTTTTATAGCCAAAATATAAAGAAGTAAAGAATAATTTCATCATATCCAATTGATTTTATTCATTAACACATGTTGGCCATCTTGAGATGTAAATAATACATGTCCAATCATATTTCACAAAGAGAGTGAAATGATAAGATGGATACATACTCAAAGGATATGGAGTCATGGTATTGCCAACTTGGATAATCTAAGAGATATGGTAAGATCTCCATGTGATAGAAGGTTCTTGAAGTTTTTGAAGTCCTCTTCACACTCCAATGATTGGGAGTAATTGTTATATGGTCAAAAAGTCCTCTCAAAATCAACTCTTGAGAATCTAACCCATAGATTAAGTAACCAAGTCTCAAGAAGGATAATCTACCTTCCACAGACATCAAAACAAAATATAAGGTTTGTTCACATCATGATTCATTGTTAAATGAAAGTCCTCTAATAGTTTACGACCTAATAAAATCTTACTCGAGGTATAGACATCTTGATAAATGACTAGCGACTAAGAAATTACAACTCAATAATATTTGAAGTAAAGAGGTCTTTACTACATAAGATAATAATCGTAATTTTACCAAAAAGAAATTTACCTAGATTCTTTAGCTAGACATTCTCATAAAGCTCATCCAATATATTGGGTTAGGGTCTACCTATAAGGGGTCGACCTAACTTGGTTTGCTTAACTGTCAAAGGGTAGTTAGTGTGGTGGTAGTTGAACTCTTATTTAAATGTTCAAACATAGTGAATATGTCTCCAAAAAGAAATACAATATGTAGGCAAATGAGGTTGTAGAAAAGACTCATGTCAGTGCCTCATAGTGTATTTGAATAATTCAGAAACTAGAATATAGAATCAGATACATATTTTTCAGTTTATAGAATTTGACAGTATTCAATTTGGCATGTTTAAATTTTTCAACATTGATATCAGAGCGTAGGTTATCTATATGCCTTGTATTTTGTGAATTATATAATTTGAATTTTTTATTTGTGATTGAAAATTTTGATTAAAATTCAAATTTTAGGCATGAATTGAATTTGATTAAATTACATGAAATTGAATATTAGAAACATGTTAGGATGAAAGTCTAGAAGTCCTTTACATGTGTTGAATTAAAAATTGCCTGAAAACAACACCAAAATGGATGAATTTAAAGCTAAAAACTTTAACCCATGCGTGACTTTCATGCCATCATTTTGTCAGATTTTGGTAATGTTGGCACCTAAAGTTGATACGAAAAGACTCATCATCGAAATAGCTTTAAAAGCCCTATGGTATCATCATTGGAAGATGGTCAAAAGACAACCAAACCTATTGGGTCAAAAGACAACAATAAAAAATCCAGGGTTCTTTATTTTGTGGGTTACAATTGGGTTAGGAAAACCTGACTACCAAATCTAATGGCCAACGGGTTAACCAAGTTGAACTTGAACCAGTCAATGCCCATCTAGTTAGTTACTAGTTAACAACAACCAATTAATGTCAATTAAAGGTCGATAGTAATCCTCAAACATATAAGTTTATAAAGGTGCTGAGAGATCTCTCCCAGTGTATGGTAATGTGTGTGGCTCATTCTCAGTGTGTGAACAAATATACATGTACTTTTGACACGTAAAGGTGCATGCGACGTCGACTCAGTGTGTGAAGGCACGTAAAATCGTCTTTTTGCGCATGACAACATGTAAGATACTATTTTTTATGCATTTAGGCATGTGAAACCCATTTTTTGGCACGTGGTAGCTATGTGATGTTTGGATCTACACATGGCATGTGTTCTATGGGTCCTACAACAATTAAAGACATGTAATACCTCATTCCAACTCTTGAAAACACATGTCGGCATTTCAAAACATATGTTTCTAATTCATGCAAGTTTGTTGACTAGGGACCATCATATTTAGTGTATGATATAATCATTTGATAATCTAATGGTGCATGTTAAGACTATATGTATATATAATAAAGATTTAAACTTAAAAGATAAGTTGTACTTTTTGAATTGGTAAAAAGATGGTATCTAATCTAATCATATTCATGCATGGCCATTGGTTCTTGCAATAAATGATTTTGTTTGAGACAAGAATACAAAAAAAAAAAATTGGGATTGTGTAGATATATTATAGCTTGCTAAAGAGTGATGCATAGTAATATATGTGAGAAATTCTACGGCTTTGGTGTTATTCCCAAAATTAACGAAATATAAGGTATTTGGCCTATCGCAAATGACAAAGAGACTTTATTATGGATAGAGTGCCTCTAAGAATAATACGGGTTAATGAAATGATCGTAGTCATAATAAGTGATGCATTTGTTGTATCATATATTATATAAGTTAAATGTGAGAATTCTGATATAGATAGAATTTAGTGAAATTTTCATCTAGAATTAATATTGACATAATTAAATTGAATTTTAAAATATCAAGTAGTTGAGTTATGAAAAATAATTGAGAATATAGTGAACTTTCGATTCTATATCTTACATGAGATATTTTAAAATTTTAATGCGTAATTGTGACAATTGATGTGTACTTGGTTACGTTGATTGAGTTGTGTTTGATATATAACTAACCATAACATCCTAGAACACGATGACTGATTAAATGATAATAATATTGAATAGAGATAATTATAATTAGTGGCATTTAAAAATGCATAATATCTTAGATGGGTAAAAAGCTTTAGAGTCTGTAAACTAAGTTATGATAGAGTCGTAGTTGACTAAGGGATAGAAACACGAATGATGCCTTACACAAACATAATATAGACGCATACCATGCACGTAAGAAGCAAGACTCACTTTGTGTGATATCTTGACTAGTTTCATGAATAACGATTTAATATATGAAAAATGCTCAACTGCATATGTACTAAGTATGGTTTTGATAAAAAAGTTTAGAGAAACTGCAATTTCCAAATGAAGGCAGTTGATCATTAAATTTGATATAATGTCAAATATGATTATGGAACTAAAGTTAGCTAGGCAACACCTGACAAATGAACAACAAGATCATGCAGTAGAATGATCTCTTCCTTAGAGTAAGTCTGAGTAAGGAAAAAGGGTCGTATAATGCTCAAAGAACAAGAATAATGAATTAAAATGAGAAAATGGCAAACATACTAGAAGAAGAGATAGAAACAAGATAAATTGTTACAATAGAAGCAATGAGAGTTATTTCGCCCATCAATGAACAGAGCTGAAAATGATATTATTTCATTCTACACAAAGTAATGAAACTCTAGTTTTCAGTATTATAATATTAACTGAGTATTAACTTATGCGGGTTATAGACTTAAAAGCCATTGACCAAACAGCTCATGAAAAAAAAAAAAAGAGCTTTAGTATATTTTTGTCGAATTTTGAAGGTGAGTTGAATTTATGTAGGCAACAACACAAAAGGTTGAAGTAAGAGGAATGAACAGAGCAAATAAGTTTTGCATGGTGGTTGAATCTTATACTTGCATAAAATCTAATATGCTTTAAAGATTCAACAAATCTTGGTCAAAGTACTTGTTCCTTTTAAGTTAGGATATAAGACAAAATTCTCTAGGTGCTTTGTCAAAATGTAATAGAAGTGATTTCTATGGATTTGGTTTGTTGTTGAAAGGTTATATGGTGTTTGTCACTCTTCATCGTGATAATGTTAGTTTTCATTATTTGCTTTTCTTATATGTATGAATGTGAATGCAAATATATGACATGCTAGATTAGGGCAAGTTGGCCAAGATGGATTGAATAGATTGGCTTATGAAAGTTTATTGGAAATTTTCACGTAAATAGACCTACCTATATGTGGAGCATTGCCCAACTGAAAAAACTACTAGAAAACCATTTGACAAAGTTGTAAGAGCTTGACTTTCTTTGCAATTTAATACTTAGGTATATGTGTTCTTATGAATGTAAAGTTTAAAAAAGTGTCTCATATTTCATTACATGTGTTATTGACTATGCTCGATTCAGTCTTGTCTATTTGATCTTCTATGAGTCAAAAATAGTAGACTGTTTTAGACACTATATATAATTAAAGTTGAGAATCAATTAGAAAAAATGGATAAGAGTTTTAAAAATTAACTGAAGTCTTGAGTATTTGTCTATAAGTAATGAAAAAGGAATAGTATAACAACTAATAATTCCAAGAATTTCATAACAAAATGGTGTAATAGAGAAGAGTAATTGAACTCTATTGGAATTGGTTAAGTCAATGATGGTGCAAACAAAACATTAACATCATTTTGTGATGATGTAACGTTAACTGCTACCTATGTACTTAACCGAGTGCTTACTAAATTAGTTACTTGTACTCTCTATGAGTTATGGATAGGTAGAAAATTTGTGTTAAAAGATTTCAACTTTAGTGGTTAATAGTGTTTATCCATAACTATTCCCACAAATTTGAAAAATTGGGATCGAGATGAAAGGATTGTAGATATGTCGAGCACTCCAAAAGGTATGTGTTCATTAGGGGGGATTTCGATGAAAGATTGACTGAAATTGTATCTAAATATGCTACATTCATAAAATATATTTTTTCCTAATGGGGATGAAGTTGATAAAGGTTTCAATTATATGAGATGAAAGAAGAATGAAGACAGGTACATCTTAATGATAATTAGTTGAGTCTTAAAAGATAATATTTATACTTATTCTAGCCAGTGGAAGCAATTAAAATTAAACTCCAATCTATTTCAGATAGTAGAAATAATGATCCTCAATTAAATAGGAATGGACATCCAAAAGTATTCTAGTGATGTTTTAAATTGATAACGAGGTTTTCATAACCACTCCTCAAGATGATGAAGAACCTGAAATCATAAATGGAGTTGTCATCTCTTGATAAGGAAAAATTGTAAGATGCATTGGAAGAAAAGATGAAATACATAGAAACAAACAAATTTTAGGTTTTGGTTGACTCACCGCCAGTCAGACACCCATTAGGAACAAGTAGGTTCCTAAAATCAATTATAAGGTAGATGACTCAATAAATAGATACAATTTCACCTTGTGGCGAATAACTATACCCAATGAGTAGATATAGATTATGAAAAAGAATATTTTCGTCATTTATAAGATTTACTTCAATCTGTTTGATTCTAGCTATAGTAACACATTTGAATTTAGAATTACTTTAGATGAATCTCAAGACAACTTTCCTTAGTGGAGGACTTGATAAAGAAATTTACGTGAAACAAGCTATAAATCTCATTATAGGCCTGAAATACATAGTATGCAAGCTTCTAGAATGTTATATGATATAAAACTGTTATTCAAACAGTTGTACTTGAAATTTCATAAGACTTTAATGTCACATGACTTTAAGATGATTAATCAAGACCACTATGTCTATATAACAAATTTTGATGATAAATTTACAATTCTATCTTTGTGTGTGATAATATGTAGATAGTTGGAAATGATTTGAAGAAAGTGATGGTCATCAAAAGATGATTGTCTATGCTTTTGACCTAAAGGATGTGGGTAAGCAGAATACATATTAGGAATTAAAATCTAGACAGATTGTTCAAAAAAAATTTTGACTCTATCACAAGAGGATAATATTCAAAAGATTCTAGAACAATTCAATATGGAAAACTGTGAACTCGTTGATACTCTTGTGTCAAATGACAAATTATTGAGTTGATAAATATGTCCTAAAACTTAAGATGAAAGTAGAGAAATGTTAATGGTTACCTATTCAAATGTCATCGGATGTATTATGTATACTATAATGTATAAATGTCCAGATGTTTGTTTTTTGTTATCGAGTTGGTTAGTTGAAATGAGTCAAATAGTGAAAAAAACACTGAAAGGTTGTTAAGAGAATATTGATATATCTAAAAGGCTATATGGATTATTATTTATGTGATTAAAGATTGAATTTGTGTTTGATTGGCTATTAAAATGCTAATTGAAAAGGTGATTTAGACCAACGCAAATCAATTTCTGGCTATGTTTTCTTACTCCAAAATGGCCTAAATCTTGGAGAGATTAAAAACAAATGTGTATAGCCTTATCCACAATAAAGGCCAAGTGCATAGCCTATTCAGTGATTGTGCAAGAAACTATTTGGTTAAGAAGATTCTTCATGAATTTGCGTAATCTAGACAATATTGTCAAAGCAATAGTTGTCCATTGAAATAATCAAGATGAGATAGTTTTTATAAAAGATCCTGAGTTTTATAAGATAAACAAACATATCGATAATAGACACAACGTTTTAAGAGACATATTTTCCAAGGACATAAATGTATAATATAATTTTATATATTGTATGGTCACTAATTCTTTGACTGAACTTGCTTCAAGAGATGTAAATCTAGCACATGTTAAATCTCTTGATTGTGTAAGCTATGATTGATAAGTTATTGAGCTTATACATTGTACTAGTGACGTAACGTCTACAACCAAGAATTCAAGTTTATTTTTAGCTCAACAAGATTACAATATCACACAAATTAGAGGTTGGCTCACTCACACGAACAATCGTCTTTGGCATTGAGAGAGTGAGCAAAAATGAGACATTATTATTGAGAAAAGTGGTACTAAGAGAACATACCAATGGGAGATAAATTTCTTGAGAAAAGATTTATCGAAGTTAAAATGTTACTTTGATGATCAATCAAAATGAGGTCATGGGTAGATACATTTCAAAATATTGATTTGGATTCCCTATATCCAAATAACTTATGAATGTCAAATGTAAGTTTTTAATATGAACAAATACCTATGGTATGAATATGATTAAGAATTCAAATTAGATGTCGAGTACAATGACTAAACTAAGATTTATATAGTGTTGGTGATGAGATTTGAGAATATACACACTATAGCATATGATTTATACTATGTGTGCATAAGTAAGACAATCAGTTAAAGTAGTGAGAGGATAAATCCCTACTCTTTTACTATGTGAGACATTATGAGATATAACTCATATTAGTGTCCTTTGACTCTTTATTATTATTCAATGTTTACTCTTAATGTTGTTATCTTAGTTTGACACCTATGACCACACATGATCCGGTTTATAGAATATAACTAGAATAACAACTAAGTTTAAATTGAGAATTTTGAGTAAAAGAGGAAGACTTATATATTATGTATGTTTATTGGTTGATCGATCATGTCACTTATATGGGAAAATGGATTTGATCATAGATACCTAGGAAAGTAACACAATAATAGATAAGGGATTAAAGGAAGTTAGTGTTATTGAGTAAGACTAGGGTACTGTGAGTCTAACGCTTTATTATTATATTTTTATTTGGGTTAGAACAATTATGGTATTCCTAACAGATGCATAATAATAAGCTTTTAAGTGCGGATTGCTTGTAAGGTCGCACAACACATTTGTAAGTATGAAATGTATTGTCGTATGAGATTTCTATACCTAAATATTTGGTTCGGGTCTTCCATCATATGTTAGTGGCAGATATTGAGTTAGGATCCATCTATAACAGGTTGACCTAACTCAGTTTGCTTAACTATCGAAGGGCAATTGGTGTGGTGGTAATTTGACTCTAATTTAAATGTCTAAATTGCCTCCTCAGTAGTATGATGCATTTTATTTTACAAAGAAGTTTTTTGCTTCAACTCCTCCTAGAGCCATAAGCACAAAAACATAACGAATATGTCTCTCAAAAGAAATGTAGTACGTGGGCAAATTAGGTCATAGAAATGACTCACGTCAATATATCGTAGCGTATTCGAATCATCTAAAAACTAGAATGTAGAACTGGGTACGCATTTTTCAGTTTACAAAATTTTACAATATTTGATTTGACATATTTAAATTTTCCAACATCAATAAGATATTAATGTCCCCCATGAATAAGGTATTATTGATGGATGCAAGACTCTTTCTTATTGTGGGGGCGGTCCTAATCCATTAGAATTTGAATGTACTTTTCCCTCCAAAGAATCTTATATATAAACAAACAAAAGGATAAAAAAAAAAAGGAGAAGAGAACAACAGTAACACAACAACCACAAAAAATTATATTGTAATATTCTCGTAAAACACTCATAAAAATGACAATACTATAGATATAACATTTTGATCATTGGGTCAAACCATGTTAACTTTGTGTCTGGACTATTCTTTTGTTTATCTATATCTATTTTCTCAAACATTGTAGTAGGAAAACCAAAGTCTTTCTAAATTCTAATCATTGGTACCATATGATATCTTGTGTAAGAATTTAAATTGCGTATATTAGTTTATAATGAGAAATTGCATCAACATTATTAATCAACATTTGAATCGTTTGTGGTTTCTCTTAAGCTTTGGATAGTGATCTTATCTTTTTCTTTTCTGTAGATCATAAATGGCTATACTGTTTTCTTTATGTTGTTCTTTCAATTGTCTTATTTCTAATTTATGTGTTGAATTTCGATTGGTAAGTCTTGGGTAGTGATCTTTCTAAACCAAATATTTGTGAAATTGTATTACCTTGTAAGTTTCATATCTCTTCTCAGGTTTTTCAAATGTACTTCTAGTTTTTCTAAATACTATCTTTTAAGTTT